>NW_027211797.1:1595252-1914303 GCF_036971445.1 Narcine bancroftii
TCTGAGTTGGGGAATCAGCGGCGGGGAATCAGATATGGGGAATCAGAGGCGGGGAATCAGAGCTGGGGAATGAAAGGCCGCTAATCAGATATGGGGAAACAGAGGTGGGGAATAAGAGGCGGGGAAACAGAGGAGGGGAATCAGATATGGGATATCAGAGGTGGGGAATCAGAGGTTGGGAATCAGAGGCAGGGAATCAAAGGCGGGGAATCAGAATTGGGGAATCAGAGATAGGGATTCAGAGATGGGGAATCAGAGGCGGGGAATCAGACGCGGGGAATCAGAGGTGGTGAATCAGACCTGGGGAATCAGAGGCGGGGAATCAGTTTTGGGGAATCAGAGGCGGGGAATCAGATATGAGGAAACAGAGGCAGGAAATCAGAGGCGGGGCAACAGAGGCGGGGAATCAGATATGGGGAATCAGAGGTGGGGAATCAGAGGTTGGGAATCAGAGGCATGGAATCAGAGGTGGGGCATCAGAGGCGGGGAAACATAGGTGGGGAATCAGATATGGGGAATCAGAGGTGGGGAATCAGAGGCGATGAATCAGAGATGGCGAATCAGAGGCGGGGAATAAGACATGGGGAATCAGAGGCTGGGAATCAGACGCGGGGAATCAGAGGTGGGGAATCAGAGCTGGGGAATCAGAGGCGGGGAATCAGAGTTGGGGAATCAGAGGCGGGGAATCAGATATGGGGAAACAGAGGCGGGGAATCAGAGGCAGGGAAACGGAGGCGGGGAATCAGATATGGGGAATCAGAGGAGGGGAGTCAGAGGTTGGGAATCAGAGGCAGGGAATCAGAGGTGGGGATTCAGAGGCAGGGAATCAGATGCGGGGAATCTGAGGCGGGGATTCAGAGCTGGGGAATCAGTGCGGGGAATCAGAGTTGGGGAATCAGATGCGAGGAATTAGATATGGGGAAACAGAGGCGGGGAATCAGAGGCGGGGAAACAGAGGCGGGGAATCAGATATGGGGAATCAGAAGTGGGGAATCAGAGGCAGGGAATCAGATGTGCGGAATCAGAGATGGGGAATCAGAGGCAGGGAATCAGAATCAGAAGCGGGGAATCAGAGGCTGGGAATCAGAGGCCGGGAATCAGATGCCGGGAATAAGAGGCCGGGAATCAGAGGTGGGGAATCAGAGTCCGGGAATCAGATATGGGAAATCAGAGGTGGGGAATCAGAGACCGGGAATCAGAGGCCGGGAATTAGAGGTGGGGAATAAGAGGCAGGGAATCAGATGTGCAGAATCAGTGTTGGGGAATCAGAGGCGGGGAATCAGATATTGGGTAACAGAGGCGGGGAATCAGAGGCAGGGAAATGGAGGTGGGGAATCAGATATGGGGAATCAGAGGAGGGGAATCAGAGGAGGGGAATCAGAGGTTGGGAATCAGAGGCAGGGAATCAGAGGTGGGGATTCAGAGGCAGGGAATCAGATGCGGGGAATCAGAGGCGGGGAATAAGAGGCAGGGAATCACAGGCAGGGAATCAGACGTGGGGAATCAGATGCGGGGAATCATAGCTGGCGAATCACAGGCGTGGAATCAGAGTTGGGGAATCAGAGGCGGGGAATCAGAGGCAGGGAAATGGAGGCAGGGAATCAGATATGGGGAATCAGAGGAGGGGAATCAGAGGTTGGGAATCAGATGCGGGGAATCAGAGGCGGGGAATAAGAGGCAGGGAATCAGAGGCGGGGAATCAGATATGGGGAATCAGAGGCGGGGAATCAGAGGTGGTGAATCAGAGATGGGGAATCAGAGGCGGGGAATCAGAGGCAGGGATTCAGACGCGGGGAATCAGAGGCGGGGAATCAGAGCTGGGGAATCAGAGGCGGGCTATCAGAGTTGGGGAATCAGCGACGGGGAATCAGATATGGGGAATCAGAGGCGGGGAATCAGAGCTGGGGAATGAGAGGCCGGGAATCAGATATGGGGAAACAGAGGCGGGGAATAAGAGGCGGGGAAACAGAGGCGGGGAATCAGAAGTGGGGAATCAGAGGTTAGGAATCAGAGGCAGGGAATCAAAGGCGGGGAATCAGAATTGGGGAATCAGAGATAGGAAATCAGAGATGGGGAATCAGAGGCGGGGAATCAGACGCGGGGAATCAGAGGTGGTGAATCAGACCTGGGGAATCAGAGGCGGGGAATCAGTGTTGGGGAATCAGAGGCGGCGAATCAGATATGAGGAAACAGAGGCAGGGAATCAGAGGCGGGGAAACAGAGGCGGAGAATCAGATATGGGGAATCAGAGGTGGGGAATCAGAGGTTGGGAATCAGAGGCATGGAATCAGAGGCGGGGCATAAGAGGCGGGGAAACATAGGTGGGGAATCAGATATGGGGAATCAGAGGTGGGGAATCAGAGGCGATGAATCAGAGATGGCGAATCAGAGGCGGGGAATAAGACAAGGGGAATCAGAGGCTGGGAATCAGACGCGGGGAATCAGAGGCGGGGAATCAGAGCTGGGGAATCAGAGGCGGGGAATCAGAGGCGGGGAATCAGAGTTGGGGAATCAGAGGCGGGCTATCTGAGTTGGGGAATCAGCGGCGGGGAATCAGATATGGGGAATCAGAGGCGGGGAATCAGAGCTGGGAAATGAAAGGCCGGGAATCAGATATGGGGAAACAGAGGCGGGGAATAAGAGGCGGGGAAACAGAGGAGGGGAATCAGATATGGGATATCAGAGGTGGGGAATCAGAGGTTGGGAATCAGAGGCAGGGAATCAAAGGCGGGGAATCAGAATTGGGGAATCAGAGATAGGGATTCAGAGATGGGGAATCAGAGGCGGGGAATCAGACGCGGGGAATCAGAGGTGGTGAATCAGACCTGGGGAATCAGAGGCGGGGAATCAGTTTTGGGGAATCAGAGGCGGGGAATCAGATATGAGGAAACAGAGGCAGGAAATCAGAGGCGGGGCAACAGAGGCGGGGAATCAGATATGGGGAATCAGAGGTGGGGAATCAGAGGTTGGGAATCAGAGGCATGGAATCAGAGGTGGGGCATCAGAGGCGGGGAAACATAGGTGGGGAATCAGATATGGGGAATCAGAGGTGGGGAATCAGAGGCGATGAATCAGAGATGGCGAATCAGAGGCGGGGAATAAGACATGGGGAATCAGAGGCTGGGAATCAGACGCGGGGAATCAGAGGCGGGGAATCAGAGCTGGGGAATCAGAGGCGGGGAATCAGAGTTGGGGAATCAGAGGCGGGGAATCAGATATGGGGAAACAGAGGCGGGGAATCAGAGGCAGGGAAACGGAGGCGGGGAATCAGATATGGGGAATCAGAGGAGGGGAGTCAGAGGTTGGGAATCAGAGGCAGGGAATCAGAGGTGGGGATTCAGAGGCAGGGAATCAGATGCGGGGAATCTGAGGCGGGGATTCAGAGCTGGGGAATCAGTGCGGGGAATCAGAGTTGGGGAATCAGATGCGAGGAATTAGATATGGGGAAACAGAGGCGGGGAATCAGAGGCGGGGAAACAGAGGCGGGGAATCAGATATGGGGAATCAGAAGTGGGGAATCAGAGGCAGGGAATCAGATGTGCGGAATCAGAGATGGGGAATCAGAGGCAGGGAATCAGAATCAGAAGCGGGGAATCAGAGGCTGGGAATCAGAGGCCGGGAATCAGATGCCGGGAATAAGAGGCCGGGAATCAGAGGTGGGGAATCAGAGTCCGGGAATCAGATATGGGAAATCAGAGGTGGGGAATCAGAGACCGGGAATCAGAGGCCGGGAATTAGAGGTGGGGAATAAGAGGCAGGGAATCAGATGTGCAGAATCAGTGTTGGGGAATCAGAGGCGGGGAATCAGATATTGGGTAACAGAGGCGGGGAATCAGAGGCAGGGAAATGGAGGTGGGGAATCAGATATGGGGAATCAGAGGAGGGGAATCAGAGGAGGGGAATCAGAGGTTGGGAATCAGAGGCAGGGAATCAGAGGTGGGGATTCAGAGGCAGGGAATCAGATGCGGGGAATCAGAGGCGGGGAATAAGAGGCAGGGAATCACAGGCAGGGAATCAGACGTGGGGAATCAGATGCGGGGAATCATAGCTGGCGAATCACAGGCGTGGAATCAGAGTTGGGGAATCAGAGGCGGGGAATCAGAGGCAGGGAAATGGAGGCAGGGAATCAGATATGGGGAATCAGAGGAGGGGAATCAGAGGTTGGGAATCAGATGCGGGGAATCAGAGGCGGGGAATAAGAGGCAGGGAATCAGAGGCGGGGAATCAGATATGGGGAATCAGAGGCGGGGAATCAGAGGTGGGGAAACAGAGGCGGTGAATCAGACATGGGGAATCAGAGGCGGGGGATCAGAGGTGGTGAATCAGAGATGGGGAATCAGAGGCGGGGAATCAGAGGCAGGGATTCAGACGCGGGGAATCAGAGGCGGGGAATCAGAGCTGGGGAATCAGAGGCGGGCTATCAGAGTTGGGGAATCAGCGACGGGGAATTAGATATGGGGAATCAGAGGCGGGGAATCAGAGCTGGGGAATGAGAGGCCGGGAATCAGATATGGGGAAACAGAGGCGGGGAATAAGAGGCGGGGAAACAGAGGCGGGGAATCAGAAGTGGGGAATCAGAGGTTAGGAATCAGAGGCAGGGAATCAAAGGCGGGGAATCAGATATGGGGAATCAGAGGAGGGGAATCAGAGGTTGGGAATCAGAGCTGGGGAATGAGAGGCCGGGAATCAGATATGGGGAAACAGAGGCAGGGAATCAGAGGTGGGGATTCAGAGGCAGGGAATCAGATGCGGGGAATCAGAGGCGGGAAATGAGATATGGGGAATCAGAGGCGGGGAATCAGAGGCGGGGAAACAGAGGAGGGGAATCACATATGGGGAATCAGAGGTGGCGAATCAAAGGCGGTGAATCAGAGATGGGGAAGCAGAGGCGGGGAATCAGAGGCAGGTAATCAAACACGTGGAATCAGAGGCGGGGAATCAGACCTGGGGAATCAGAGGCGGGGAATCAGAGTTGGGGAATCAGAGGCGGGGAATCAGATATGGGGAAACAGAGGCGGGGAATCAGAGGTGGGGAAACAGAGGCGGGGAATCAGATATGGAGAATCAGATGTGGGGAATCAGAGGCCGGGAATCAGAGGCCGGGAATTAGAGGTGGGGAATAAGAGGCAGGGAATCAGATGTGCAGAATCAGAGTTGGGGAATCAGAGGCGGGGAATCAGATATTGGGTAACAGAGGCGGGGAATCAGAGGCAGGGAAATGGAGGTGGGGAATCAGATATGGGGAATCAGAGGAGGGGAATAAGAGGTTGGGAATCAGAGGCAGGGAATCAGAGGTGGGGATTCAGAGGCAGGGAATCAGATGCGGGGAATCAGTGGCGGGGAATAAGAGGCAGGGAATCACAGGCAGGGAATCAGACGTGGGGAATCAGATGCGGGGAATCATAGCTGGCGAATCACAGGCGGCGAATCAGATTTGGGGAATCAGAGGCGGGGAATCAGATATGGGGAATCAGAGGCGGGGGATCAGAGGTGGTGAATCAGAGATGGGGAATCAGAGGCGGGGAATCAGAGGCAGGTATTCAGACGCGGGGAATCAGAGGCGGGGAATCAGAGTTGGGGAATCAGAGGCGGGCTATCTGAGTTGGGGAATCAGCGGCGGGGAATCAGATATGGGGAATCAGAGGCGGGGAATCAGAGGCAGGTATTCAGACGCGGGGAATCAGAGGCGGGGAATCAGAGTTGGGGAATCAGAGGCGGGCTATCTGAGTTGGGGAATCAGCGGCGGGGAATCAGATATGGGGAATCAGAGGCGGGGAATCAGAGCTGGGGAATGAAAGGCCGCTAATCAGATATGGGGAAACAGAGGCGGGGAATAAGAGGCGGGGAAACAGAGGAGGGGAATCAGATATGGGATATCAGAGGTGGGGAATCAGAGGTTGGGAATCAGAGGCAGGGAATCAAAGGCGGGGAATCAGAATTGGGGAATCAGAGATAGGGATTCAGAGATGGGGAATCAGAGGCGGGGAATCAGACGCGGGGAATCAGAGGTGGTGAATCAGACCTGGGGAATCAGAGGCGGGGAATCAGTTTTGGGGAATCAGAGGCGGGGAATCAGATATGAGGAAACAGAGGCAGGAAATCAGAGGAGGGGCAACAGAGGCGGGGAATCAGATATGGGGAATCAGAGGTGGGGAATCAGAGGTTGGGAATCAGAGGCATGGAATCAGAGGTGGGGCATCAGAGGCGGGGAAACATAGGTGGGGAATCAGATATGGGGAATCAGAGGTGGGGAATCAGAGGCGATGAATCAGAGATGGCGAATCAGAGGCGGGGAATAAGACATGGGGAATCAGAGGCTGGGAATCAGACGCGGGGTATCAGAGGCGGGGAATCAGAGCTGGGGAATCAGAGGCGGGGAATCAGAGTTGGGGAATCAGAGGCGGGGAATCAGATATGGGGAAACAGAGGCGGGGAATCAGAGGCAGGGAAACGGAGGCGGGGAATCAGATATGGGGAATCAGAGGAGGGGAGTCAGAGGTTGGGAATCAGAGGCAGGGAATCAGAGGTGGGGATTCAGAGGCAGGGAATCAGATGCGGGGAATCTGAGGCGGGGATTCAGAGCTGGGGAATCAGTGCGGGGAATCAGAGTTGGGGAATCAGATGCGAGGAATTAGATATGGGGAAACAGAGGCGGGGAATCAGAGGCGGGGAAACAGAGGCGGGGAATCAGATATGGGGAATCAGAAGTGGGGAATCAGAGGCAGGGAATCAGATGTGCGGAATCAGAGATGGGGAATCAGAGGCAGGGAATCAGAATCAGAAGCGGGGAATCAGAGGCTGGGAATCAGAGGCCGGGAATCAGATGCCGGGAATAAGAGGCCGGGAATCAGAGGTGGGGAATCAGAGTCCGGGAATCAGATATGGGAAATCAGAGGTGGGGAATCAGAGACCGGGATTCAGAGGCCGGGAATTAGAGGTGGGGAATAAGAGGCAGGGAATCAGATGTGCAGAATCAGTGTTGGGGAATCAGAGGCGGGGAATCAGATATTGGGTAACAGAGGCGGGGAATCAGAGGCAGGGAAATGGAGGTGGGGAATCAGATATGGGGAATCAGAGGAGGGGAATCAGAGGAGGGGAATCAGAGGTTGGGAATCAGAGGCAGGGAATCAGAGGTGGGGATTCAGAGGCAGGGAATCAGATGCGGGGAATCAGAGGCGGGGAATAAGAGGCAGGGAATCACAGGCAGGGAATCAGACGTGGGGAATCAGATGCGGGGAATCATAGCTGGCGAATCACAGGCGTGGAATCAGAGTTGGGGAATCAGAGGCGGGGAATCAGAGGCAGGGAAATGGAGGCAGGGAATCAGATATGGGGAATCAGAGGAGGGGAATCAGAGGTTGGGAATCAGATGCGGGGAATCAGAGGCGGGGAATAAGAGGCAGGGAATCAGAGGCGGGGAATCAGATATGGGGAATCAGAGGCGGGGAATCAGAGGTGGTGAATCAGAGATGGGGAATCAGAGGCGGGGAATCAGAGGCAGGGATTCAGACGCGGGGAATCAGAGGCGGGGAATCAGAGCTGGGGAATCAGAGGCGGGCTATCAGAGTTGGGGAATCAGCGACGGGGAATCAGATATGGGGAATCAGAGGCGGGGAATCAGAGCTGGGGAATGAGAGGCCGGGAATCAGATATGGGGAAACAGAGGCGGGGAATAAGAGGCGGGGAAACAGAGGCGGGGAATCAGAAGTGGGGAATCAGAGGTTAGGAATCAGAGGCAGGGAATCAAAGGCGGGGAATCAGAATTGGGGAATCAGAGATAGGGAATCAGAGATGGGGAATCAGAGGCGGGGAATCAGACGCGGGGAATCAGAGGTGGTGAATCAGACCTGGGGAATCAGAGGCGGGGAATCAGTGTTGGGGAATCAGAGGCGGCGAATCAGATATGAGGAAACAGAGGCAGGGAATCAGAGGCGGGGAAACAGAGGCGGAGAATCAGATATGGGGAATCAGAGGTGGGGAATCAGAGGTTGGGAATCAGAGGCATGGAATCAGAGGCGGGGCATCAGAGGCGGGGAAACATAGGTGGGGAATCAGATATGGGGAATCAGAGGTGGGGAATCAGAGGCGATGAATCAGAGATGGCGAATCAGAGGCGGGGAATAAGACAAGGGGAATCAGAGGCTGGGAATCAGACGCGGGGAATCAGAGGCGGGGAATCAGAGCTGGGGAATCAGAGGCGGGGAATCAGAGTTGGGGAATCAGAGGCGGGGAATCAGATATGGGGAAATAGAGGCGGGGAATCAGAGGCAGGGAAACGGAGGCGGGGAATCAGATATGGGGAATCAGAGGAGGGGAATCAGAGGTTGGGAATCAGAGGCAGGGAATCAAAGGTGGGGATTCAGAGGCAGGGAATCAGATGCGGGGAATCTGAGGCGGGGATTCAGAGCTGGGGAATCAGTGCGGTGAATCAGAGTTGGGGAATCAGAGGCGGGGAATTAGATATGGGGAAACAGAGGCGGTGAATCAGAGGCGGGGAAACAGAGGCGGGGAATCAGATATGGGGAATCAGAAGTGGGGAATCAGAGGCAGGGAATCAGATGTGCGGAATCAGAGATGGGGAATCAGAGGCAGGGAATCAGAATCAGAAGCGAGGAATCAGAGGCCGGGAATCAGAGGCCGGGAATCAGATGCCGGGAATCAGATGCCGGGAAAAAGAGGCCGGGAATCAGAGGTGGGGAATCAGAGTCAGGGAATCAGATATGGGGAATCAGAGGCGGGGAATGAGATATGGGGAATCAGAGGCGGGGAATCAGATGCGGGGAAACAGAGGCGGGGAATCACATATGGGGAATCAGAGGTGGCCAATCAAAGGCGGGGAATCAGATATGGGGAAACAGAGGTGGGGAATCAGAGGCGGGGAAACAGAGGCGGGGAATCAGATATGGGGAATCAGAGGTGGGGAATCAGAGGTTGGGAATCAGAAGCAGGGAATCAGAGGCAGGGAATCAAACACGGGGAATCAGAGGCGGGGAATCAGAGCTGGGGATCAGAGGTGGGGAATCAGAGTTGGGGAATCAGAGGCGGGGAATCAGATATGGGGAAACAGAGGCGGGGAATCAGAGGCGGGGAAACAGAGGCGGGGAATCAGATATGGGGAATCAGAGGTGGGGAATCAGAGGTTGGGAATCAGAGGCAGGGAATCAGAGGCAGGGAATCAGAGGCGGGGAATCAGAGGCAGGGAATCAGATGTGCGGAATCAGAGATGGGGAATCAGAGGCAGGGAATCAGAGGCGGGGAATCAGAGGCGGGGAATCAGAGGCCGGGAATCAGAGGCCGGGAATGAGAGTTCGGGAATCAGAGGCCGGGAATCAGAGGCCGGGAATCAGAGGTGGGGAATAAGAGGCCGGGAATCAGAAGCGGGGAATCAGACGCGGGGAATCAGAGGTGGTGAATCAGAGCTGGGGAATCAGAGGCGGGGAATCAGTGTTGGGGAATCAGAGGCGGGGAATCAGATATGAGGAAACAGAGGCAGGGAATCAGAGGCGGGGAAACAGAGGCGGGGAATCAGATATGGGGAATCACAGGTGGGGAATCAGAGGTGGGGAATCAGAGGCGGGGAATCAGAGGCAGGGAATCGGATGAGCAGAATCAGAGATAGGGAATCAGAGGTGGGGAATCAGAGTCTGGGAATCAGAGATGGGGAATCAGAGGCGGGGAATCAGAGGCGGGGAAACATAGGTGGGGAATAAGATATGGGGAATCAGAGGTGGGGAATCAGAGGGGATGAATCAGAGATGGCGAATCAGAGGCGGGGAATCAGAGGCAGGAAATCAGACATGGGGAATCAGAGGCTGGGAATCAGACGCGGGGAATCAGAGGCGGGGAATCAGAGCTGGGGAATCAGAGGCGGGGAATCAGAGTTGGGGAATCAGAGGTGGGGAATCAGATATGGGGAAACAGAGGCGGGCAATCAGAGGCAGGGAAACGGAGGCGGGGAATCACATATGGGGAATCAGAGGAGGGGAATCAGAGGTTGGGAATCAGAGGCAGGGAATCAGAGGTGGGGATTCAGAGGCAGGGAATCAGATGCGGGGAATCAGAGGCGGGGAATGAGATATGGGGAATCAGAGGCGGGGAATCAGAGGCGGGGAAACAGAGGCGGGGAATCACATATGGGGAATCAGAGGTGGCGAATCAAAGGCAGTGAATCAGAGATGGGGAAGCAGAGGCGGGGAATCAGAGGCAGGTAATCAAACACGTGGAATCAGAGGCGGGGAATCAAAGTTGGTGAATCAGAGGCGGGGAATCAGATATGGGGAAACAGAGGCGGGAAATCAGAGGCGGGGAAACAGAGGCGGGGAATCAGAGGTTGGGATTCAGAGGCAGGGAATCAGAGGCAGGGAATCAGAGGCAGGGAATCAGAGGCAGGGAATCAGATGTGCGGAATCAGAGATGGGGAATCAGAGGCAGGGAAACAGAGGCGGGGAATCAGAGGCGGGGAATCAGAGGCCGGGAATCAGAGGCTGGGAATGAGAGGCCGGGAATGAGAGGCCGGGAATCAGAGGCCGGGAATCAGAGGCCGGGAATCAGAGGTGGGGAATAAGAGGCAGGGAATCAGATGTGCAGAATCAGAGATTGGGAATCAGAGGCAGGGAATCAGAGTCGGGGAATCAGAGGCGGGGAATCAGAGGCCGGGAATCAGAGGCCGGGAATGAGAGGTCGGGAATCAGAGGCCGGGAATCAGAGGCCGGGTATCAGAGGTGGGGAATCAGAGGCAGGGAATCAGAGGTGGGGATTCAGAGGCAGGGAATCAGATGCGGCGAATCAGAGGCGGGGAATGAGATATGGGGAATCAGAGGCGGGGAATCAGAGGCGGGTAAACAGAGGCGGGGAATCACATATGGGGAATGAGAGGTGGCGAATCAAAGGCGGTGAATCAGAGATGGGGAAGCAGAGGCGGGGAATCAGAGGCAGGTAATCAAACACGTGGAATCAGAGGCGGGGAATCAGACCTGGGGAATCAGAGGCGGGGAATCAGAGTTGGGGAATCAGAGGAGGGGAATCAGATATGGGGAAACAGAGGCGGGGAATCAGAGGCGGGGAAACAGAGGCGGGGAATCAGATATGGAGAATCAGAGGTGGGGAATCAGAGGCCGGGAATCAGAGGCCGGGAATTAGAGGTGGGGAATAAGAGGCAGGGAATCAGATGTGCAGAATCAGAGTTGGGGAATCAGATATGGGGTAACAGAGGCGGGGAATCAGAGGCAGGGAAATGGAGGCGGGGAATCAGATATGGGGAATCAGAGGAGGGGAATCAGAGGTTGGGAATCAGATGCGGGGAATCAGAGGCGGGGAATAAGAGGCAGGGAATCACAGGCAGGGAATCAGACGTTGGGAATCAGAGGCGGGGAATCATAGCTGGCGAATCACAGGCGGGGAAACAGAGTTGGGGAATCAGAGGCGGGGAATCAGATATGGGGAATCAGAGGCGGGGAATCAGAGGTGGGGAAACAGAGGCGGTGAATCAGACATGGGGAATCAGAGGCGCTGGATCAGAGGTGGTGAATCAGAGATGGGGAATCAGAGGCGGGGAATCAGAGGCAGGGATTCAGACGTGGGGAATCAGAGGCGGGGAATCAGAGCTGGGGAATCAGAGGCGGGGAATCAGAGTTGGGGAATCAGAGGCGGGGAATCAGATATGGGGAAACAGAGGCGGTTAACCAGAGGCAGGGAAACGGAGGCGGGGAATCAGATATGGGGAATCAGAGGAGGGGAATCAGAGGTTGGGAATCAGAGGCAGGGAATCAGAGGTGGGGATTCAGAGGCAGGGAATCAGATGCGGGGAATCAGAGGCGGGGAATGAGATATGGGGAATCAGAGGCGGGGAATCAGAGGCGGGGAAACAGAGGAGGGGAATCACATATGGGGAATCAGAGGTGGCGAATCAAAGGTGGTGAATCAGAGATGGGGAAGCAGAGGCGGGGAATCAGAGGCAGGTAATCAAACACGTGGAATCAGAGGCGGGGAATCAGACCTGGGGAATCAGAGGCGGGGAATCAGAGTTGGGGAATCAGAGGCGGGGAATCAGATATGGGGAAACAGAGGCAGGGAATCAGAGGTGGGGAAACAGAGGCGGGGAATCAGATATGGAGAATCAGATGTGGGGAATCAGAGGCCGGGAATCAGAGGCCGGGAATTAGAGGTGGGGAATAAGAGGCAGGGAATCAGATGTGCAGAATCAGAGTTGGGGAATCAGAGGCGGGGAATCAGATATTGGGTAACAGAGGCGGGGAATCAGAGGCAGGGAAATGGAGGTGGGGAATCAGATATGGGGAATCAGAGGAGGGGAATAAGAGGTTGGGAATCAGAGGCAGGGAATCAGAGGCAGGGAATCAGAGGCAGGGAATCAGATGTGCGGAATCAGAGATGGGGAATCAGAGGCAGGGAAACAGAGGCGGGGAATCAGAGGCGGGGAATCAGAGGCCGGGAATCAGAGGCTGGGAATGAGAGGCCGGGAATGAGAGGCCGGGAATCAGAGGCCGGGAATCAGAGGCCGGGAATCAGAGGTGGGGAATAAGAGGCAGGGAATCAGATGTGCAGAATCAGAGATTGGGAATCAGAGGCAGGGAATCAGAGTCGGGGAATCAGAGGCGGGGAATCAGAGGCCGGGAATCAGAGGCCGGGAATGAGAGGTCGGGAATCAGAGGCCGGGAATCAGAGGCCGGGTATCAGAGGTGGGGAATCAGAGGCAGGGAATCAGAGGTGGGGATTCAGAGGCAGGGAATCAGATGCGGCGAATCAGAGGCGGGGAATGAGATATGGGGAATCAGAGGCGGGGAATCAGAGGCGGGGAAACAGAGGCGGGGAATCACATATGGGGAATCAGAGGTGGCGAATCAAAGGCGGTGAATCAGAGATGGGGAAGCAGAGGCGGGGTATCAGAGGCAGGTAATCAAACACGTGGAATCAGAGGCGGGGAATCAGACCTGGGGAATCAGAGGCGGGGAATCAGAGTTGGGGAATCAGAGGAGGGGAATCAGATATGGGGAAACAGAGGCGGGGAATCAGAGGCGGGGAAACAGAGGCGGGGAATCAGATATGGAGAATCAGAGGTGGGGAATCAGAGGCCGGGAATCAGAGGCCGGGAATTAGAGGTGGGGAATAAGAGGCAGGGAATCAGATGTGCAGAATCAGAGTTGGGGAATCAGAGGCGGGGAATCAGATATGGGGTAACAGAGGCGGGGAATCAGAGGCAGGGAAATGGAGGCGGGGAATCAGATATGGGGAATCAGAGGAGGGGAATCAGAGGTTGGGAATCAGATGCGGGGAATCAGAGGCGGGGAATAAGAGGCAGGGAATCACAGGCAGGGAATCAGACGTTGGGAATCAGAGGCGGGGAATCATAGCTGGCGAATCACAGGCGGGGAAACAGAGTTGGGGAATCAGAGGCGGGGAATCAGATATGGGGAATCAGAGGCGGGGAATCAGAGGTGGGGAAACAGAGGCGGTGAATCAGACATGGGGAATCAGAGGCGCTGGATCAGAGGTGGTGAATCAGAGATGGGGAATCAGAGGCGGGGAATCAGAGGCAGGGATTCAGACGCGGGGAATCAGAGGCGGGGAATCAGAGCTGGGGAATCAGAGGCGGGGAATCAGAGTTGGGGAATCAGAGGCGGGGAATCAGATATGGGGAAACAGAGGCGGTTAATCAGAGGCAGGGAAACGGAGGCGGGGAATCAGATATGGGGAATCAGAGGAGGGGAATCAGAGGTTGGGAATCAGAGGCAGGGAATCAGAGGTGGGGATTCAGAGGCAGGGAATCAGATGCGGGGAATCAGAGGCGGGGAATGAGATATGGGGAATCAGAGGCGGGGAATCAGAGGCGGGGAAACAGAGGAGGGGAATCACATATGGGGAATCAGAGGTGGCGAATCAAAGGTGGTGAATCAGAGATGGGGAAGCAGAGGCGGGGAATCAGAGGCAGGTAATCAAACACGTGGAATCAGAGGCGGGGAATCAGACCTGGGGAATCAGAGGCGGGGAATCAGAGTTGGGGAATCAGAGGCGGGGAATCAGATATGGGGAAACAGAGGCAGGGAATCAGAGGTGGGGAAACAGAGGCGGGGAATCAGATATGGAGAATCAGATGTGGGGAATCAGAGGCCGGGAATCAGAGGCCGGGAATTAGAGGTGGGGAATAAGAGGCAGGGAATCAGATGTGCAGAATCAGAGTTGGGGAATCAGAGGCGGGGAATCAGATATTGGGTAACAGAGGCGGGGAATCAGAGGCAGGGAAATGGAGGTGGGGAATCAGATATGGGGAATCAGAGGAGGGGAATAAGAGGTTGGGAATCAGAGGCAGGGAATCAGAGGTGGGGATTCAGAGGCAGGGAATCAGATGTGGGGAATCAGTGGCGGGGAATAAAAGGCAGGGAATCACAGGCAGGGAATCAGACGTGGGGAATCAGATGCGGGGAATCATAGCTGGCGAATCACAGGCGGCGAATCAGAGTTGGGGAATTAGAGGCGGGGAATCAGATATGGGGAATCAGAGGCGGGGAATCAGAGGTGGGGAAACAGAGGCGGTGAATCAGACATGGGGAATCAGAGGCGGGGGATCAGAGGTGGTGAATCAGAGATGGGGAATCAGAGGCGGGGAATCAGAGGCAGGTATTCAGACGCGGGGAATCAGAGGCGGGGAATCAGAGCTGGGGAATCAGAGGCGGGCTATCTGAGTTGGGGAATCAGCGGCGGGGAATCAGATATGGGGAATCAGAGGCGGGGAATCAGAGCTGGGGAATCAGAGGCGGGGAATCAGACGCGGGGAATCAGAGGTGGTGAATCAGACCTGGGGAATCAGAGGCGGGGAATCAGTGTTGGGGAATCAGAGGCGGGGAATCAGATATGAGGAAACAGAGGCAGGGAATCAGAGGCGGGGAAACAGAGGCGGGGAATCAGATAAGGGGAATCAGAGGTGGGGAATCAGGGGTTGGGAATCAGAGGCATGGAATCAGAGGTGGGGCATCAGAGGCGGGGAAACATAGGTGGGGAATCAGATATGGGGAATCAGAGGTGGGGAATCAGAGGCGATGAATCAGAGATGGCGAATCAGAGGCGGGGAATAAGACATGGGGAATCAGAGGCTGGGAATCAGACGCGGGGAATCAGAGGCGGGGAATCAGAGCTGGGGAATCAGAGGCGGGGAATCAGAGTTGGGGAATCAGAGGCGGGGAATCAGATATGGGGAAACAGAGGCGGGGAATCAGAGGCAGGGAACCGGAGGCGGGGAATCAGATATGGGGAATCAGAGGAGGGGAATCAGAGGTTGGGAATCAGAGGCAGGGAATCAGAGGTGGGGATTCAGAGGCAGGGAATCAGATGCGGGGAATCTGAGGCGGGGATTCAGAGCTGGGGAATCAGTGCGGGGAATCAGAGTTGGGGAATCAGATGCGAGGAATTAGATATGGGGAAACAGAGGCGGGGAATCAGAGGCGGGGAAACAGAGGCGGGGAATCAGATATGGGGAATCAGAAGTGGGGAATCAGAGGCAGGGGATCAGATGTGCGGAATCAGAGATGGGGAATCAGAGGCAGGGAATCAGAATCAGAAGCGGGGAATCAGAGGCTGGGAATCAGAGGCCGGGAATCAGATGCCGGGTATAAGAGGCCGGGAATCAGAGGCTGGGAATCAGAGGCCGGGAATCAGATGCCGGGAATAAGAGGCCGGGAATCAGAGGCCGGGAATCAGAGGTGGGGAAACAGAGGCAGGGAATCAGAGGTGGGGATTCAGAGGCAGGGAATCAGATGCGGGGAATCAGAGGCGGGGAATGAGATATGGGGAATCAGAGGCGGGGAATCAGAGGCGGGGAAACAGAGGCGGGGAATCACATATGGGGAATCAGTGGTGGCGAATCAAAGGCGGTGAATCAGAGATGGGGAAGCAGAGGCGGGGAATCAGAGGCAGGTAATCAAACACGTGGAATCAGAGGCGGGGAATCAGACCTGGGGAATCAGAGGCGGGGAATCCGAGTTGGGGAATCAGAGGCGGGGAATCAGATATGGGGAAACAGAGGCGGGGAATCAGAGGCGGGGAAACAGAGGCGGCGAATCAGATATGGAGAATCAGAGGTGGGGAATCAGAGGCCGGGAATCAGAGGCCGGGAATTAGAGGTGGGGAATAAGAGGCAGGGAATCAGATGTGCAGAATCAGAGTTGGGGAATCAGAGGCGGGGAATCAGATATGGGGTAACAGAGGCGGGGAATCAGAGGCAGGGAAATGGAGGCGGGGAATCAGATATGGGGAATCAGAGGAGGGGAATCAGAGGTTGGGAATCAGATGCGGGGAATCAGAGGCGGGGAATAAGAGGCAGGGAATCACAGGCAGGGAATCAGACGTGGGGAATCAGAGGCGGGGAATCATAGCTGGCGAATCACAGGCGGGGAATCAGAGGTGGGGAAACAGAGGCGGTGAATCAGACATGGGGAATCAGAGGCGGGGGATCAGAGGTGGTGAATCAGAGATGGGGAATCTGAGGCGGGGAATCAGAGGCAGGGATTCAGATGCGGGGAATCAGAGGCGGGGAATCAGAGCTGGTGAATCAGAGTTGGGGAATCAGCGGCGGGGAATCAGATATGGGGAATCAGAGGAGGGGAATCAGAGCTGGGGAATGAGAGGCCGGGAATCAGATATGGGGAAACAGAGGCGGGGAATAAGAGGCGGGGAAACAGAGGCGGGGATCAGATATGGGGAATCAGAGGTGGGGAATCAGAGGTTGGGAATCAGAGGCAGGGAATCAAAGGCGGGGAATCAGAATTGGGGAATCAGAGATAGGGAATCAGAGATGGGGAATCAGAGGCGGGGAATCAGATGCGGGGAATCAGAGGTGGTGAATCAGAGCTGGGGTATCAGAGGAGGGGAATCAGTGTTGGGGAATCAGAGGCGGCGAATCAGATATGAGGAAACAGAGGCAGGGAATCAGAGGCGGGGAAACAGAGGCGGGGAATCAGATATGGGGAATCAGAGGTGGGGAATCAGAGGTTGGGAATCAGAGGCATGGAATCAGAGGCGGGGCATCAGAGGCGGGGCATCAGAGGCGGGGAAACATAGGTGGGAATCAGATATGGGGAATCAGAGGTGGGGAATCAGAGGCGATGAATCAGAGATGGCGAATCAGAGGCGGGGAATCAGATGCGGGGAATAAGACATGGGGAATCAGAGGCTGGGAATCAGACGCGGGGAATCAGAGGCGGGGAATCAGAGCTGGGGAATCAGAGGCGGGGAATCAGAGTTGGGGAATCAGAGGCGGGGTATCAGATATGGGGAAACAGAGGCGTGGAATCAGAGGCAGGGAAACGGAGGCGGGGAATCAGATATGGGGAATCAGAGGAGGGGAATCAGAGGTTGGGAATCAGAGGCGGGGCATCAGAGGCGGGGAATCAGAGGCATGGAATCGGATGTGCGGAATCAGAGATAGGGAATCAGAGGTGGGGAATCAGAGTCCGGGAATCAGAGATGGGGAATCAGAGGCGGGGAATCAGAGGCGGGGAAACATAGGTGGGGAATAAGATATGTGGAATCAGAGGTGGGGAATCAGAGGCGATGAATCAGAGATGGCGAATCAGAGGCGGGGAATCAGAGGCAGGAAATCAGACATTGGGAATCAGAGGCTGGGAATCAGACGCGGGGACTCAGAGGTGGGGAATCAGAGCTGTGGAATCAGAGGCGGGGAATCAGAGTTGGGGAATCAGAGGCGGGGAATCAGATATGGGGAAACAGAGGCGGTTAATCAGAGGCAGGGAAACGGAGGCGGGAAATCAGATATGGGGAATCAGAGGAGGGGAATCAGAGGTTGGGAATCAGAGGCAGGGAATCAGAGGTGGGGATTCAGAGGCAGGGAATCAGATGCGGGGAATCAGAGGCGGGAAATGAGATATGGGGAATCAGAGGCGGGGAATCAGAGGCGGGGAAACAGAGGAGGGGAATCACATATGGGGAATCAGAGGTGGCGAATCAAAGGCGGTGAATCAGAGATGGGGAAGCAGAGGCGGGGAATCAGAGGCAGGTAATCAAACACGTGGAATCAGAGGCGGGGAATCAGACCTGGGGAATCAGAGGCGGGGAATCAGAGTTTGGGAATCAGAGGCGGGGAATCAGATATGGGGAAACAGAGGCGGGGAATCAGAGGTGGGGAAACAGAGGCGGGGAATCAGATATGGAGAATCAGATGTGGGGAATCAGAGGCCGGGAATCAGAGGCCGGGAATTAGAGGTGGGGAATAAGAGGCAGGGAATCAGATATTGGGTAACAGAGGCGGGGAATCAGAGGCAGGGAAATGGAGGTGGGGAATCAGATATGGGGAATCAGAGGAGGGGAATAAGAGGTTGGGAATCAGAGGCAGGGAATCAGAGGTGGGGATTCAGAGGCAGGGAATCAGATGCGGGGAATCAGTGGCGGGGAATAAGAGGCAGGGAATCACAGGCAGGGAATCAGACGTGGGGAATCAGATGCGGGGAATCATAGCTGGCGAATCACAGGCGGCGAATCAGAGTTGGGGAATCAGAGGCGGTGAATCAGATATGGGGAATCAGAGGCGGGGAATCAGAGGTGGGGAAACAGAGGCAGTGAATCAGACATGGGGAATCAGAGGCGGGGGATCAGAGGTGGTGAATCAGAGATGGGGAATCAGAGGCGGGGAATCAGAGGCAGGTATTCAGACGCGGGGAATCAGAGGCGGGGAATCAGAGTTGGGGAATCAGAGGCGGGCTATCTGAGTTGGGGAATCAGCGGAGGGGAATCAGATATGGGGAATCAGAGGCGGGGAATCAGAGCTGGGGAATGAAAGGCCGGGAATCAGATATGGGGAAACAGAGGCGGGGAATAAGAGGCGGGGAAACAGAGGAGGGGAATCAGATATGGGATATCAGAGGTGGGGAATCAGAGGTTGGGAATCAGAGGCAGGGAATCAAAGGCGGGGAATAAGAATTGGGGAATCAGAGATAGGGATTCAGAGATGGGGTATCAGAGGCGGGGAATCAGACGCGGGGAATCAGAGGTGGTGAATCAGACCTGGGGAATCAGAGGCGGGGAATCAGTTTTGGGGAATCAGAGGCGGGGAATCAGATATGAGGAAACAGAGGCAGGAAATCAGAGGCGGGGAAACAGAGGCGGCGAATCAGATATGGAGAATCAGAGGTGGGGAATCAGAGGCCGGGAATCAGAGGCCGGGAATTAGAGGTGGGGAATAAGAGGCAGGGAATCAGATGTGCAGAATCAGAGTTGGGGAATCAGAGGCGGGGAATCAGATATGGGGTAACAGAGGCGGGGAATCAGAGGCAGGGAAATGGAGGCGGGGAATCAGATATGGGGAATCAGAGGAGGGGAATCAGAGGTTGGGAATCAGATGCGGGGAATCAGAGGCGGGGAATAAGAGGCAGGGAATCACAGGCAGGGAATCAGACGTGGGGAATCAGAGGCGGGGAATCATAGCTGGCGAATCACAGGCGGGGAATAAGAGGTGGGGAAACAGAGGCGGTGAATCAGACATGGGGAATCAGAGGCGGGGGATCAGAGGTGGTGAATCAGAGATGGGGAATCAGAGGCGGGGAATCAGAGGCAGGGATTCAGATGCGGGGAATCAGAGGCGGGGAATCAGAGCTGGTGAATCAGAGTTGGGGAATCAGCGGCGGGGAATCAGATATGGGGAATCAGAGGAGGGGAATCAGAGCTGGGGAATGAGAGGCCGGGAATCAGATATGGGGAAACAGAGGCGGGGAATAAGAGGCGGGGAAACAGAGGCGGGGATCAGATATGGGGAATCAGAGGTGGGGAATCAGAGGTTGGGAATCAGAGGCAGGGAATCAAAGGCGGGGAATCAGAATTGGGGAATCAGAGATAGGGAATCAGAGATGGGGAATCAGAGGCGGGGAATCAGACGCGGGGAATCAGAGGTGGTGAATCAGAGCTGGGGTATCAGAGGAGGGGAATCAGTGTTGGGGAATCAGAGGCGGCGAATCAGATATGAGGAAACAGAGGCAGGGAATCAGAGGCGGGGAAACAGAGGCGGGGAATCAGATATGGGGAATCAGAGGTGGGGAATCAGAGGTTGGGAATCAGAGGCATGGAATCAGAGGCGGGGCATCAGAGGCGGGGCATCAGAGGCGGGGCATCAGAGGCGGGGAAACATAGGTGGGAATCAGATATGGGGAATCAGAGGTGGGGAATCAGAGGCGATGAATCAGAGATGGCGAATCAGAGGCGGGGAATCAGAGGCGGGGAATAAGACATGGGGAATCAGAGGCTGGGAATCAGACGCGGGGAATCAGAGGCGGGGAATCAGAGCTGGGGAATCAGAGGCGGGGAATCAGAGTTGGGGAATCAGAGGCGGGGTATCAGATATGGGGAAACAGAGGCGTGGAATCAGAGGCAGGGAAACGGAGGCGGGGAATCAGATATGGGGAATCAGAGGAGGGGAATCAGAGGTTGGGAATCAGAGGCGGGGCATCAGAGGCGGGGAATCAGAGGCATGGAATCGGATGTGCGGAATCAGAGATAGGGAATCAGAGGTGGGGAATCAGAGTCCGGGAATCAGAGATGGGGAATCAGAGGCGGGGAAACATAGGTGGGGAATAAGATATGTGGAATCAGAGGTGGGGAATCAGAGGCGATGAATCAGAGATGGCGAATCAGAGGCGGGGAATCAGAGGCAGGAAATCAGACATTGGGAATCAGAGGCTGGGAATCAGACGCGGGGACTCAGAGGTGGGGAATCAGAGCTGTGGAATCAGAGGCGGGGAATCAGAGTTGGGGAATCAGAGGCGGGGAATCAGATATGGGGAAACAGAGGCGGTTAATCAGAGGCAGGGAAACGGAGGCGGGAAATCAGATATGGGGAATCAGAGGAGGGGAATCAGAGGTTGGGAATCAGAGGCAGGGAATCAGAGGTGGGGATTCAGAGGCAGGGAATCAGATGCGGGGAATCAGAGGCGGGAAATGAGATATGGGGAATCAGAGGCGGGGAATCAGAGGCGGGGAAACAGAGGAGGGGAATCACATATGGGGAATCAGAGGTGGCGAATCAAAGGCGGTGAATCAGAGATGGGGAAGCAGAGGCGGGGAATCAGAGGCAGGTAATCAAACACGTGGAATCAGAGGCGGGGAATCAGACCTGGGGAATCAGAGGCGGGGAATCCGAGTTGGGGAATCAGAGGCGGGGAATCAGATATGGGGAAACAGAGGCGGGGAATCAGAGGCGGGGAAACAGAGGCGGCGAATCAGATATGGAGAATCAGAGGTGGGGAATCAGAGGCCGGGAATCAGAGGCCGGGAATTAGAGGTGGGGAATAAGAGGCAGGGAATCAGATGTGCAGAATCAGAGTTGGGGAATCAGAGGCGGGGAATCAGATATGGGGTAACAGAGGCGGGGAATCAGAGGCAGGGAAATGGAGGCGGGGAATCAGATATGGGGAATCAGAGGAGGGGAATCAGAGGTTGGGAATCAGATGCGGGGAATCAGAGGCGGGGAATAAGAGGCAGGGAATCACAGGCAGGGAATCAGACGTGGGGAATCAGAGGCGGGGAATCATAGCTGGCGAATCACAGGCGGGGAATCAGAGGTGGGGAAACAGAGGCGGTGAATCAGACATGGGGAATCAGAGGCGGGGGATCAGAGGTGGTGAATCAGAGATGGGGAATCAGAGGCGGGGAATCAGAGGCAGGGATTCAGATGCGGGGAATCAGAGGCGGGGAATCAGAGCTGGTGAATCAGAGTTGGGGAATCAGCGGCGGGGAATCAGATATGGGGAATCAGAGGAGGGGAATCTGAGCTGGGGAATGAGAGGCCGGGAATCAGATATAGGGAAACAGAGGCGGGGAATAAGAGGCGGGGAAACAGAGGCGGGGATCAGATATGGGGAATCAGAGGTGGGGAATCAGAGGTTGGGAATCAGAGGCAGGGAATCAAAGGCGGGGAATCAGAATTGGGGAATCAGAGATAGGGAATCAGAGATGGGGAATCAGAGGCGGGGAATCAGATGCGGGGAATCAGAGGTGGTGAATCAGAGCTGGGGTATCAGAGGAGGGGAATCAGTGTTGGGGAATCAGAGGCGGCGAATCAGATATGAGGAAACAGAGGCAGGGAATCAGAGGCGGGGAAACAGAGGCGGGGAATCAGATATGGGGAATCAGAGGTGGGGAATCAGAGGTTGGGAATCAGAGGCATGGAATCAGAGGCGGGGCATCAGAGGCGGGGCATCAGAGGCGGGGAAACATAGGTGGGAATCAGATATGGGGAATCAGAGGTGGGGAATCAGAGGCGATGAATCAGAGATGGCGAATCAGAGGCGGGGAATCAGAGGCGGGGAATAAGACATGGGGAATCAGAGGCTGGGAATCAGACGCGGGGAATCAGAGGCGGGGAATCAGAGCTGGGGAATCAGAGGCGGGGAATCAGAGTTGGGGAATCAGAGGCGGGGTATCAGATATGGGGAAACAGAGGCGTGGAATCAGAGGCAGGGAAACGGAGGCGGGGAATCAGATATGGGGAATCAGAGGAGGGGAATCAGAGGTTGGGAATCAGAGGCGGGGCATCAGAGGCGGGGAATCAGAGGCATGGAATCGGATGTGCGGAATCAGAGATAGGGAATCAGAGGTGGGGAATCAGAGTCCGGGAATCAGAGATGGGGAATCAGAGGCGGGGAATCAGAGGCGGGGAAACATAGGTGGGGAATAAGATATGTGGAATCAGAGGTGGGGAATCAGAGGCGATGAATCAGAGATGGCGAATCAGAGGCGGGGAATCAGAGGCAGGAAATCAGACATTGGGAATCAGAGGCTGGGAATCAGACGCGGGGACTCAGAGGTGGGGAATCAGAGCTGTGGAATCAGAGGCGGGGAATCAGAGTTGGGGAATCAGAGGCGGGGAATCAGATATGGGGAAACAGAGGCGGTTAATCAGAGGCAGGGAAACGGAGGCGGGAAATCAGATATGGGGAATCAGAGGAGGGGAATCAGAGGTTGGGAATCAGAGGCAGGGAATCAGAGGTGGGGATTCAGAGGCAGGGAATCAGATGCGGGGAATCAGAGGCGGGAAATGAGATATGGGGAATCAGAGGCGGGGAATCAGAGGCGGGGAAACAGAGGAGGGGAATCACATATGGGGAATCAGAGGTGGCGAATCAAAGGCGGTGAATCAGAGATGGGGAAGCAGAGGCGGGGAATCAGAGGCAGGTAATCAAACACGTGGAATCAGAGGCGGGGAATCAGACCTGGGGAATCAGAGGCGGGGAATCAGAGTTGGGGAATCAGAGGCGGGGAATCAGATATGGGGAAACAGAGGCGGGGAATCAGAGGTGGGGAAACAGAGGCGGGGAATCAGATATGGAGAATCAGATGTGGGGAATCAGAGGCCGGGAATCAGAGGCCGGGAATTAGAGGTGGGGAATAAGAGGCAGGGAATCAGATATTGGGTAACAGAGGCGGGGAATCAGAGGCAGGGAAATGGAGGTGGGGAATCAGATATGGGGAATCAGAGGAGGGGAATAAGAGGTTGGGAATCAGAGGCAGGGAATCAGAGGTGGGGATTCAGAGGCAGGGAATCAGATGCGGGGAATCAGTGGCGGGGAATAAGAGGCAGGGAATCACAGGCAGGGAATCAGACGTGGGGAATCAGATGCGGGGAATCATAGCTGGCGAATCACAGGCGGCGAATCAGAGTTGGGGAATCAGAGGCGGGGAATCAGATATGGGGAATCAGAGGCGGGGAATCAGAGGTGGGGAAACAGAGGCAGTGAATCAGACATGGGGAATCAGAGGCGGGGGATCAGAGGTGGTGAATCAGAGATGGGGAATCAGAGGCGGGGAATCAGAGGCAGGTATTCAGACGCGGGGAATCAGAGGCGGGGAATCAGAGTTGGGGAATCAGAGGCGGGCTATCTGAGTTGGGGAATCAGCGGCGGGGAATCAGATATGGGGAATCAGAGGCGGGGAATCAGAGCTGGGGAATGAAAGGCCGGGAATCAGATATGGGGAAACAGAGGCGGGGAATAAGAGGCGGGGAAACAGAGGAGGGGAATCAGATATGGGATATCAGAGGTGGGGAATCAGAGGTTGGGAATCAGAGGCAGGGAATCAAAGGCGGGGAATAAGAATTGGGGAATCAGAGATAGGGATTCAGAGATGGGGAATCAGAGGCGAGGAATCAGACGCGGGGAATCAGAGGTGGTGAATCAGACCTGGGGAATCAGAGGCGGGGAATCAGTTTTGGGGAATCAGAGGCGGGGAATCAGATATGAGGAAACAGAGGCAGGAAATCAGAGGCGGGGAAACAGAGGCGGCGAATCAGATATGGAGAATCAGAGGTGGGGAATCAGAGGCCGGGAATCAGAGGCCGGGAATTAGAGGTGGGGAATAAGAGGCAGGGAATCAGATGTGCAGAATCAGAGTTGGGGAATCAGAGGCGGGGAATCAGATATGGGGTAACAGAGGCGGGGAATCAGAGGCAGGGAAATGGAGGCGGGGAATCAGATATGGGGAATCAGAGGAGGGGAATCAGAGGTTGGGAATCAGATGCGGGGAATCAGAGGCGGGGAATAAGAGGCAGGGAATCACAGGCAGGGAATCAGACGTGGGGAATCAGAGGCGGGGAATCATAGCTGGCGAATCACAGGCGGGGAATCAGAGGTGGGGAAACAGAGGCGGTGAATCAGACATGGGGAATCAGAGGCGGGGGATCAGAGGTGGTGAATCAGAGATGGGGAATCAGAGGCGGGGAATCAGAGGCAGGGATTCAGATGCGGGGAATCAGAGGCGGGGAATCAGAGCTGGTGAATCAGAGTTGGGGAATCAGCGGCGGGGAATCAGATATGGGGAATCAGAGGAGGGGAATCAGAGCTGGGGAATGAGAGGCCGGGAATCAGATATGGGGAAACAGAGGCGGGGAATAAGAGGCGGGGAAACAGAGGCGGGGATCAGATATGGGGAATCAGAGGTGGGGAATCAGAGGTTGGGAATCAGAGGCAGGGAATCAAAGGCGGGGAATCAGAATTGGGGAATCAGAGATAGGGAATCAGAGATGGGGAATCAGAGGCGGGGAATCAGACGCGGGGAATCAGAGGTGGTGAATCAGAGCTGGGGTATCAGAGGAGGGGAATCAGTGTTGGGGAATCAGAGGCGGCGAATCAGATATGAGGAAACAGAGGCAGGGAATCAGAGGCGGGGAAACAGAGGCGGGGAATCAGATATGGGGAATCAGAGGTGGGGAATCAGAGGTTGGGAATCAGAGGCATGGAATCAGAGGCGGGGCATCAGAGGCGGGGCATCAGAGGCGGGGAAACATAGGTGGGAATCAGATATGGGGAATCAGAGGTGGGGAATCAGAGGCGATGAATCAGAGATGGCGAATCAGAGGCGGGGAATCAGAGGCGGGGAATAAGACATGGGGAATCAGAGGCTGGGAATCAGACGCGGGGAATCAGAGGCGGGGAATCAGAGCTGGGGAATCAGAGGCGGGGAATCAGAGTTGGGGAATCAGAGGCGGGGTATCAGATATGGGGAAACAGAGGCGTGGAATCAGAGGCAGGGAAACGGAGGCGGGGAATCAGATATGGGGAATCAGAGGAGGGGAATCAGAGGTTGGGAATCAGAGGCGGGGCATCAGAGGCGGGGAATCAGAGGCATGGAATCGGATGTGCGGAATCAGAGATAGGGAATCAGAGGTGGGGAATCAGAGTCCGGGAATCAGAGATGGGGAATCAGAGGCGGGGAATCAGAGGCGGGGAAACATAGGTGGGGAATAAGATATGTGGAATCAGAGGTGGGGAATCAGAGGCGATGAATCAGAGATGGCGAATCAGAGGCGGGGAATCAGAGGCAGGAAATCAGACATTGGGAATCAGAGGCTGGGAATCAGACGCGGGGACTCAGAGGTGGGGAATCAGAGCTGTGGAATCAGAGGCGGGGAATCAGAGTTGGGGAATCAGAGGCGGGGAATCAGATATGGGGAAACAGAGGCGGTTAATCAGAGGCAGGGAAACGGAGGCGGGAAATCAGATATGGGGAATCAGAGGAGGGGAATCAGAGGTTGGGAATCAGAGGCAGGGAATCAGAGGTGGGGATTCAGAGGCAGGGAATCAGATGCGGGGAATCAGAGGCGGGAAATGAGATATGGGGAATCAGAGGCGGGGAATCAGAGGCGGGGAAACAGAGGAGGGGAATCACATATGGGGAATCAGAGGTGGCGAATCAAAGGCGGTGAATCAGAGATGGGGAAGCAGAGGCGGGGAATCAGAGGCAGGTAATCAAACACGTGGAATCAGAGGCGGGGAATCAGACCTGGGGAATCAGAGGCGGGGAATCAGAGTTGGGGAATCAGAGGCGGGGAATCAGATATGGGGAAACAGAGGCGGGGAATCAGAGGTGGGGAAACAGAGGCGGGGAATCAGATATGGAGAATCAGATGTGGGGAATCAGAGGCCGGGAATCAGAGGCCGGGAATTAGAGGTGGGGAATAAGAGGCAGGGAATCAGATATTGGGTAACAGAGGCGGGGAATCAGAGGCAGGGAAATGGAGGTGGGGAATCAGATATGGGGAATCAGAGGAGGGGAATAAGAGGTTGGGAATCAGAGGCAGGGAATCAGAGGTGGGGATTCAGAGGCAGGGAATCAGATGCGGGGAATCAGTGGCGGGGAATAAGAGGCAGGGAATCACAGGCAGGGAATCAGACGTGGGGAATCAGATGCGGGGAATCATAGCTGGCGAATCACAGGCGGCGAATCAGAGTTGGGGAATCAGAGGCGGGGAATCAGATATGGGGAATCAGAGGCGGGGAATCAGAGGTGGGGAAACAGAGGCAGTGAATCAGACATGGGGAATCAGAGGCGGGGGATCAGAGGTGGTGAATCAGAGATGGGGAATCAGAGGCGGGGAATCAGAGGCAGGTATTCAGACGCGGGGAATCAGAGGCGGGGAATCAGAGTTGGGGAATCAGAGGCGGGCTATCTGAGTTGGGGAATCAGCGGCGGGGAATCAGATATGGGGAATCAGAGGCGGGGAATCAGAGCTGGGGAATGAAAGGCCGGGAATCAGATATGGGGAAACAGAGGCGGGGAATAAGAGGCGGGGAAACAGAGGAGGGGAATCAGATATGGGATATCAGAGGTGGGGAATCAGAGGTTGGGAATCAGAGGCAGGGAATCAAAGGCGGGGAATAAGAATTGGGGAATCAGAGATAGGGATTCAGAGATGGGGAATCAGAGGCGGGGAATCAGACGCGGGGAATCAGAGGTGGTGAATCAGACCTGGGGAATCAGAGGCGGGGAATCAGTTTTGGGGAATCAGAGGCGGGGAATCAGATATGAGGAAACAGAGGCAGGAAATCAGAGGCGGGGCAACAGAGGCGGGGAATCAGATATGGGGAATCAGAGGTGGGGAATCAGAGGTTGGGAATCAGAGGCATGGAATCAGAGGTGGGGCATCAGAGGCGGGGAAACATAGGTGGGGAATCAGATATGGGGAATCAGAGGTGGGGAATCAGAGGCGATGAATCAGAGATGGCGAATCAGAGGCGGGGAATAAGACATGGGGAATCAGAGGCTGGGAATCAGACACGGGGAATCAGAGGCGGGGAATCAGAGCTGGGGAATCAGAGGCGGGGAATCAGAGTTGGGGAATCAGAGGCGGGGAATCAGATATGGGGAAACAGAGGCGGGGAATCAGAGGCAGGGAAACGGAGGCGGGGAATCAGATATGGGGAATCAGAGGAGGGGAGTCAGAGGTTGGGAATCAGAGGCAGGGAATCAGAGGTGGGGATTCAGAGGCAGGGAATCAGATGCGGGGAATCTGAGGCGGGGATTCAGAGCTGGGGAATCAGTGCGGGGAATCAGTGTTGGGGAATCAGATGCGAGGAATTAGATATGGGGAAACAGAGGCGGGGAATCAGAGGCGGGGAAACAGAGGCGGGGAATCAGATATGGGGAATCAGAAGTGGGGAATCAGAGGCAGGGAATCAGATGTGCGGAATCAGAGATGGGGAATCAGAGGCAGGGAATCAGAATCAGAAGCGGGGAATCAGAGGCTGGGAATCAGAGGCCGGGAATCAGATGCCGGGAATAAGAGGCCGGGAATCAGAGGTGGGGAATCAGAGTCCGGGAATCAGATATGGGAAATCAGAGGTGGGGAATCAGAGACCGGGAATCAGAGGCCGGGAATTAGAGGTGGGGAATAAGAGGCAGGGAATCAGATGTGCAGAATCAGAGTTGGGGAATCAGAGGCGGGGAATCAGATATTGGGTAACAGAGGCGGGGAATCAGAGGCAGGGAAATGGAGGTGGGGAATCAGATATGGGGAATCAGAGGAGGGGAATCTGAGGAGGGGAATCAGAGGTTGGGAATCAGAGGCAGGGAATCAGAGGTGGGGATTCAGAGGCAGGGAATCAGATGCGGGGAATCAGAGGCGGGGAATAAGAGGCAGGGAATCACAGGCAGGGAATCAGACGTGGGGAATCAGATGCGGGGAATCATAGCTGGCGAATCACAGGCGTGGAATCAGAGTTGGGGAATCAGAGGCGGGGAATCAGAGGCAGGGAAATGGAGGCAGGGAATCAGATATGGGGAATCAGAGGAGGGGAATCAGAGGTTGGGAATCAGATGCGGGGAATCAGAGGCGGGGAATAAGAGGCAGGGAATCAGAGGCGTGGAATCAGATATGGGAAATCAGAGGCGGGGAATCAGAGGTGGGGAAACAGAGGCGGTGAATCAGACATGGGGAATCAGAGGCGGGGGATCAGAAGTGGTGAATCAGAGATGGGGAATCAGAGGCGGGGAATCAGAGGCAGGGATTCAGACGCGGGGAATCAGAGGCGGGGAATCAGAGCTGGGGAATCAGAGGCGGGCTATCAGAGTTGGGGAATCAGCGACGGGGAATCAGATATGGGGAAGCAGAGGCGGGGAATCAGAGCTGGGGAATGAGAGGCCGGGAATCAGATATGGGGAAACAGAGGCGGGGAATAAGAGGCGGGGAAACAGAGGCGGGGAATCAGAAGTGGGGAATCAGAGGTTAGGAATCAGAGGCAGGGAATCAAAGGCGGGGAATCAGAATTGGGGAATCAGAGATAGGGAATCAGAGATGGGGAATCAGAGGCGGGGAATCAGACGCGGGGAATCAGAGGTGGTGAATCAGACCTGGGGAATCAGAGGCGGGGAATCAGTGTTGGGGTATCAGAGGCGGCGAATCAGATATGAGGAAACAGAGGCAGGGAATCAGCGGCGGGGAAACAGAGGCGGGGAATCAGATATGGGGAATCAGAGGTGGGGAATCAGAGGTTGGGAATCAGAGGCATGGAATCAGAGGCGGGGCATCAGAGGCGGGGAAACATAGGTGGGGAATCAGATATGGGGAATCAGAGGTGGGGAATCAGAGGCGATGAATCAGAGATGGCGAATCAGAGGCAGGGAATAAGACAAGGGGAATCAGAGGCTGGGAATCAGACGCGGGGAATCAGAGGCGGGGAATCAGAGCTGGGGAATCAGAGGCGGGGAATCAGAGTTGGGGAATCAGAGGCGGGGAATCAGATATGGGGAATCAGAGGCGGGGAATCAGAGCTGGGGAATGAAAGGCCGGGAATCAGATATGGGGAAACAGAGGCGGGGAATAAGAGGCGGGGAAACAGAGGAGGGGAATCAGATATGGGATATCAGAGGTGGGGAATCAGAGGTTGGGAATCAGAGGCAGGGAATCAAAGGCGGGGAATAAGAATTGGGGAATCAGAGATAGGGATTCAGAGATGGGGAATCAGAGGCGGGGAATCAGACGCGGGGAATCAGAGGTGGTGAATCAGACCTGGGGAATCAGAGGCGGGGAATCAGTTTTGGGGAATCAGAGGCGGGGAATCAGATATGAGGAAACAGAGGCAGGAAATCAGAGGCGGGGCAACAGAGGCGGGGAATCAGATATGGGGAATCAGAGGTGGGGAATCAGAGGTTGGGAATCAGAGGCATGGAATCAGAGGTGGGGCATCAGAGGCGGGGAAACATAGGTGGGGAATCAGATATGGGGAATCAGAGGTGGGGAATCAGAGGCGATGAATCAGAGATGGCGAATCAGAGGCGGGGAATAAGACATGGGGAATCAGAGTCTGGGAATCAGACACGGGGAATCAGAGGCGGGGAATCAGAGCTGGGGAATCAGAGGCGGGGAATCAGAGTTGGGGAATCAGAGGCGGGGAATCAGATATGGGGAAACAGAGGCGGGGAATCAGAGGCAGGGAAACGGAGGCGGGGAATCAGATATGGGGAATCAGAGGAGGGGAGTCAGAGGTTGGGAATCAGAGGCAGGGAATCAGAGGTGGGGATTCAGAGGCAGGGAATCAGATGCGGGGAATCTGAGGCGGGGATTCAGAGCTGGGGAATCAGTGCGGGGAATCAGTGTTGGGGAATCAGATGCGAGGAATTAGATATGGGGAAACAGAGGCGGGGAATCAGAGGCGGGGAAACAGAGGCGGGGAATCAGATATGGGGAATCAGAAGTGGGGAATCAGAGGCAGGGAATCAGATGTGCGGATTCAGAGATGGGGAATCAGAGGCAGGGAATCAGAATCAGAAGCGGGGAATCAGAGGCTGGGAATCAGAGGCCGGGAATCAGATGCCGGGAATAAGAGGCCGGGAATCAGAGGTGGGGAATCAGAGTCCGGGAATCAGATATGGGAAATCAGAGGTGGGGAATCAGAGACCGGGAATCAGAGGCCGGGAATTAGAGGTGGGGAATAAGAGGCAGGGAATCAGATGTGCAGAATCAGAGTTGGGGAATCAGAGGCGGGGAATCAGATATTGGGTAACAGAGGCGGGGAATCAGAGGCAGGGAAATGGAGGTGGGGAATCAGATATGGGGAATCAGAGGAGTGGAATCTGAGGAGGGGAATCAGAGGTTGGGAATCAGAGGCAGGGAATCAGAGGTGGGGATTCAGAGGCAGGGAATCAGATGCGGGGAATCAGAGGCGGGGAATAAGAGGCAGGGAATCACAGGCAGGGAATCAGACGTGGGGAATCAGATGCGGGGAATCATAGCTGGCGAATCACAGGCGTGGAATCAGAGTTGGGGAATCAGAGGCGGGGAATCAGAGGCAGGGAAATGGAGGCAGGGAATCAGATATGGGGAATCAGAGGAGGGGAATCAGAGGTTGGGAATCAGATGCGGGGAATCAGAGGCGGGGAATAAGAGGCAGGGAATCAGAGGCGTGGAATCAGATATGGGAAATCAGAGGCGGGGAATCAGAGGTGGGGAAACAGAGGCGGTGAATCAGACATGGGGAATCAGAGGCGGGGGATCAGAAGTGGTGAATCAGAGATGGGGAATCAGAGGCGGGGAATCAGAGGCAGGGATTCAGACGCGGGGAATCAGAGGCGGGGAATCAGAGCTGGGGAATCAGAGGCGGGCTATCAGAGTTGGGGAATCAGCGACGGGGAATCAGATATGGGGAAGCAGAGGCGGGGAATCAGAGCTGGGGAATGAGAGGCCGGGAATCAGATATGGGGAAACAGAGGCGGGGAATAAGAGGCGGGGAAACAGAGGCGGGGAATCAGAAGTGGGGAATCAGAGGTTAGGAATCAGAGGCAGGGAATCAAAGGCGGGGAATCAGAATTGGGGAATCAGAGATAGGGAATCAGAGATGGGGAATCAGAGGCGGGGAATCAGACGCGGGGAATCAGAGGTGGTGAATCAGACCTGGGGAATCAGAGGCGGGGAATCAGTGTTGGGGTATCAGAGGCGGCGAATCAGATATGAGGAAACAGAGGCAGGGAATCAGCGGCGGGGAAACAGAGGCGGGGAATCAGATATGGGGAATCAGAGGTGGGGAATCAGAGGTTGGGAATCAGAGGCATGGAATCAGAGGCGGGGCATCAGAGGCGGGGAAACATAGGTGGGGAATCAGATATGGGGAATCAGAGGTGGGGAATCAGAGGCGATGAATCAGAGATGGCGAATCAGAGGCAGGGAATAAGACAAGGGGAATCAGAGGCTGGGAATCAGACGCGGGGAATCAGAGGCGGGGAATCAGAGCTGGGGAATCAGAGGCGGGGAATCAGAGTTGGGGAATCAGAGGCGGGGAATCAGATATGGGGAATCAGAGGCGGGGAATCAGAGCTGGGGAATGAAAGGCCGGGAATCAGATATGGGGAAACAGAGGCGGGGAATAAGAGGCGGGGAAACAGAGGAGGGGAATCAGATATGGGATATCAGAGGTGGGGAATCAGAGGTTGGGAATCAGAGGCAGGGAATCAAAGGCGGGGAATAAGAATTGGGGAATCAGAGATAGGGATTCAGAGATGGGGAATCAGAGGCGGGGAATCAGACGCGGGGAATCAGAGGTGGTGAATCAGACCTGGGGAATCAGAGGCGGGGAATCAGTTTTGGGGAATCAGAGGCGGGGAATCAGATATGAGGAAACAGAGGCAGGAAATCAGAGGCGGGGCAACAGAGGCGGGGAATCAGATATGGGGAATCAGAGGTGGGGAATCAGAGGTTGGGAATCAGAGGCATGGATTCAGAGGTGGGGCATCAGAGGCGGGGAAACATAGGTGGGGAATCAGATATGGGGAATCAGAGGTGGGGAATCAGAGGCGATGAATCAGAGATGGCGAATCAGAGGCGGGGAATAAGACATGGGGAATCAGAGTCTGGGAATCAGACACGGGGAATCAGAGGCGGGGAATCAGAGCTGGGGAATCAGAGGCGGGGAATCAGAGTTGGGGAATCAGAGGCGGGGAATCAGATATGGGGAAACAGAGGCGGGGAATCAGAGGCAGGGAAACGGAGGCGGGGAATCAGATATGGGGAATCAGAGGAGGGGAGTCAGAGGTTGGGAATCAGAGGCAGGGAATCAGAGGTGGGGATTCAGAGGCAGGGAATCAGATGCGGGGAATCTGAGGCGGGGATTCAGAGCTGGGGAATCAGTGCGGGGAATCAGTGTTGGGGAATCAGATGCGAGGAATTAGATATGGGGAAACAGAGGCGGGGAATCAGAGGCGGGGAAACAGAGGCGGGGAATCAGATATGGGGAATCAGAAGTGGGGAATCAGAGGCAGGGAATCAGATGTGCGGAATCAGAGATGGGGAATCAGAGGCAGGGAATCAGAATCAGAAGCGGGGAATCAGAGGCTGGGAATCAGAGGCCGGGAATCAGATGCCGGGAATAAGAGGCCGGGAATCAGAGGTGGGGAATCAGAGTCCGGGAATCAGATATGGGAAATCAGAGGTGGGGAATCAGAGACCGGGAATCAGAGGCCGGGAATTAGAGGTGGGGAATAAGAGGCAGGGAATCAGATGTGCAGAATCAGAGTTGGGGAATCAGAGGCGGGGAATCAGATATTGGGTAACAGAGGCGGGGAATCAGAGGCAGGGAAATGGAGGTGGGGAATCAGATATGGGGAATCAGAGGAGGGGAATCTGAGGAGGGGAATCAGAGGTTGGGAATCAGAGGCAGGGAATCAGAGGTGGGGATTCAGAGGCAGGGAATCAGATGCGGGGAATCAGAGGCGGGGAATAAGAGGCAGGGAATCACAGGCAGGGAATCAGACGTGGGGAATCAGATGCGGGGAATCATAGCTGGCGAATCACAGGCGTGGAATCAGAGTTGGGGAATCAGAGGCGGGGAATCAGAGGCAGGGAAATGGAGGCAGGGAATCAGATATGGGGAATCAGAGGAGGGGAATCAGAGGTTGGGAATCAGATGCGGGGAATCAGAGGCGGGGAATAAGAGGCAGGGAATCAGAGGCGTGGAATCAGATATGGGGAATCAGAGGCGGGGAATCAGAGGTGGGGAAACAGAGGCGGTGAATCAGACATGGGGAATCAGAGGCGGGGGATCAGAGGTGGTGAATCAGAGATGGGGAATCAGAGGCGGGGAATCAGAGGCAGGGATTCAGACGCGGGGAATCAGAGGCGGGGAATCAGAGCTGGGGAATCAGAGGCGGGCTATCAGAGTTGGGGAATCAGCGACGGGGAATCAGATATGGGGAAGCAGAGGCGGGGAATCAGAGCTGGGGAATGAGAGGCCGGGAATCAGATATGGGGAAACAGAGGCGGGGAATAAGAGGCGGGGAAACAGAGGCGGGGAATCAGAAGTGGGGAATCAGAGGTTAGGAATCAGAGGCAGGGAATCAAAGGCGGGGAATCAGAATTGGGGAATCAGAGATAGGGAATCAGAGATGGGGAATCAGAGGCGGGGAATCAGACGCGGGGAATCAGAGGTGGTGAATCAGACCTGGGGAATCAGAGGCGGGGAATCAGTGTTGGGGTATCAGAGGCGGCGAATCAGATATGAGGAAACAGAGGCAGGGAATCAGCGGCGGGGAAACAGAGGCGGGGAATCAGATATGGGGAATCAGAGGTGGGGAATCAGAGGTTGGGAATCAGAGGCATGGAATCAGAGGCGGGGCATCAGAGGCGGGGAAACATAGGTGGGGAATCAGATATGGGGAATCAGAGGTGGGGAATCAGAGGCGATGAATCAGAGATGGCGAATCAGAGGCAGGGAATAAGACAAGGGGAATCAGAGGCTGGGAATCAGACGCGGGGAATCAGAGGCGGGGAATCAGAGCTGGGGAATCAGAGGCGGGGAATCAGAGTTGGGGAATCAGAGGCGGGGAATCAGATATGGGGAAATAGAGGCGGGGAATCAGAGGCAGGGAAACGGAGGCGGGGAATCAGATATGGGAATCAGAGGAGGGGAATCAGAGGTTGGGAATCAGAGGCAGGGAATCAAAGGTGGGGATTCAGAGGCAGGGAATCAGATGCGGGGAATCTGAGGCGGGGATTCAGAGCTGGGGAATCAGTGCGGGGAATCAGAGTTGGGGAATCAGAGGCGGGGAATTAGATATGGGGAAACAGAGGCGGTGAATCAGAGGCGGGGAAACAGAGGCGGGGATTCAGATATGGGGAATCAGAAGTGGGGAATCAGAGGCAGGGAATCAGATGTGCGGAATCAGAGATGGGGAATCAGAGGCAGGGAATCAGAATCAGAAGCGAGGAATCAGAGGCCGGGAATCAGAGGCCGGGAATCAGATGCCGGGAATCAGATGCCGGGAAAAAGAGGCCGGGAATCAGAGGTGGGGAATCAGAGTCAGGGAATCAGATATGGGGAATCAGAGGCGGGGAATGAGATATGGGGAATCAGAGGCGGGGAATCAGATGCGGGGAAACAGAGGCGGGGAATCAAATATGGGGAATCAGAGGTGGCCAATCAAAGGCGGGGAATCAGATATGGGGAAACAGAGGTGGGGAATCAGAGGCGGGGAAACAGAGGCGGGGAATCAGATATGGGGAATCAGAGGTGGGGAATCAGAGGTTGGGAATCAGAGGCAGGGAATCAGAGGCAGGGAATCAAACACGGGGAATCAGAGGCGGGGAATCAGAGCTGGGGATCAGAGGTGGGGAATCAGAGTTGGGGAATCAGAGGCGGGGAATCAGATATGGGGAAACAGAGGCGGGGAATCAGAGGCGGGGAAACAGAGGCGGGGAATCAGATATGGGGAATCAGAGGTGGGGAATCAGAGGCAGGGAATCAGAGGCAGGGAATCAGAGGCGGGGAATCAGAGGCAGGGAATCAGATGTGCGGAATCAGAGATGGGGAATCAGAGGCAGGGAATCAGAGGCGGGGAATCAGAGGCGGGGAATCAGAGGCCGGGAATCAGAGGCCGGGAATGAGAGTTCGGGAATCAGAGGCCGGGAATCAGAAGCGGGGAATCAGACGCGGGGAATCAGAGGTGGTGAATCAGAGCTGGGGAATCAGAGGCGGGGAATCAGTGTTGGGGAATCAGAGGCGGGGAATCAGATATGAGGAAACAGAGGCAGGGAATCAGAGGCGGGGAAACAGAGGCGGGGAATCAGATATGGGGAATCACAGGTGGGGAATCAGAGGTGGGGAATCAGAGGCGGGGAATCAGAGGCAGGGAATCGGATGAGCAGAATCAGAGATAGGGAATCAGAGGTGGGGAATCAGAGTCTGGGAATCAGAGATGGGGAATCAGAGGCGGGGAATCAGAGGCGGGGAAACATAGGTGGGGAATAAGATATGGGGAATCAGAGGTGGGGAATCAGAGGGGATGAATCAGAGATGGCGAATCAGAGGCGGGGAATCAGAGGCAGGAAATCAGACATGGGGAATCAGAGGCTGGGAATCAGACGCGGGGAATCAGAGGCGGGGAATCAGAGCTGGGGAATCAGAGGCGGGGAATCAGAGTTGGGGAATCAGAGGTGGGGAATCAGATATGGGGAAACAGAGGCGGGCAATCAGAGGCAGGGAAATGGAGGCGGGGAATCAGATATGGGGAATCAGAGGAGGGGAATCAGAGGTTGGGAATCAGAGGCAGGGAATCAGAGGTGGGGATTCAGCGGCAGGGAATCAGATGCGGGGAATCAGAGGCGGGGAATGAGATATGGGGAATCAGAGGCGGGGAATCAGAGGCGGGGAAACAGAGGCGGGGAATCACATATGGGGAATCAGAGGTGGCGAATCAAAGGCAGTGAATCAGAGATGGGGAAGCAGAGGCGGGGAATCAGAGGCAGGTAATCAAACACGTGGAATCAGAGGCGGGGAATCAAAGTTGGGGAATCAGAGGCGGGGAATCAGATATGGGGAAACAGAGGCGGGAAATCAGAGGCGGGGAAACAGAGGCGGGGAATCAGATATGGGGAATCAGAGGTGGGGAATCAGAGGTTGGGATTCAGAGGCAGTGAATCAGAGGCAGGGAATCAGAGGCAGGGAATCAGAGGCAGGGAATCAGATGTGCGGAATCAGAGATGGGGAATCAGAGGCAGGGAAACAGAGGCGGGGAATCAGAGGCGGGGAATCAGAGGCCGGGAATCAGAGGCTGGGAATGAGAGGCCGGGAATGAGAGGCCGGGAATCAGAGGCCGGGAATCAGAGGCCGGGAATCAGAGGTGGGGAATAAGAGGCAGGGAATCAGATGTGCAGAATCAGAGATTGGGAATCAGAGGCAGGGAATCAGAGTCGGGGAATCAGAGGCGGGGAATCAGAGGCCGGGAATCAGAGGCCGGGAATGAGAGGTCGGGAATCAGAGGCCGGGAATCAGAGGCCGGGTATCAGAGGTGGGGAATCAGAGGCAGGGAATCAGAGGTGGGGATTCAGAGGCAGGGAATCAGATGCGGCGAATCAGAGGCGGGGAATGAGATATGGGGAATCAGAGGCGGGGAATCAGAGGCGGAGAAACAGAGGCGGGGAATCACATATGGGGAATCAGAGGTGGCGAATCAAAGGCGGTGAATCAGAGATGGGGAAGCAGAGGCGGGGAATCAGAGGCAGGTAATCAAACACGTGGAATCAGAGGCGGGGAATCAGACCTGGGGAATCAGAGGCGGGGAATCAGAGTTGGGGAATCAGAGGAGGGGAATCAGATATGGGGAAACAGAGGCGGGGAATCAGAGGCGGGGAAACAGAGGCGGGGAATCAGATATGGAGAATCAGAGGTGGGGAATCAGAGGCCGGGAATCAGAGGCCGGGAATTAGAGGTGGGGAATAAGAGGCAGGGAATCAGATGTGCAGAATCAGAGTTGGGGAATCAGAGGCGGGGAATCAGATATGGGGTAACAGAGGCGGGGAATCAGAGGCAGGGAAATGGAGGCGGGGAATCAGATATGGGGAATCAGAGGAGGGGAATCAGAGGTTGGGAATCAGATGCGGGGAATCAGAGGCGGGGAATAAGAGGCAGGGAATCACAGGCAGGGAATCAGACGTTGGGAATCAGAGGCGGGGAATCATAGCTGGCGTATCACAGGCGGGGAAACAGAGTTGGGGAATCAGAGGCGGGGAATCAGATATGGGGAATCAGAGGCGGGGAATCAGAGGTGGGGAAACAGAGGCGGTGAATCAGACATGGGGAATCAGAGGCGGGGGATCAGAGGTGGTGAATCAGAGATGGGGAATCAGAGGCGGGGAATCAGAGGCAGGGATTCAGACGCGGGGAATCAGAGGCGGGGAATCAGAGCTGGGGAATCAGAGGCGGGGAATCAGAGTTGGGGAATCAGAGGCGGGGAATCAGATATGGGGAAACAGAGGCGGTTAATCAGAGGCAGGGAAACGGAGGCGGGGAATCAGATATGGGGAATCAGAGGAGGGGAATCAGAGGTTGGGAATCAGAGGCAGGGAATCAGAGGTGGGGATTCAGAGGCAGGGAATCAGATGCGGGGAATCAGAGGCGGGGAATGAGATATGGGGAATCAGAGGCGGGGAATCAGAGGCGGGGAAACAGAGGAGGGGAATCACATATGGGGAATCAGAGGTGGCGAATCAAAGGTGGTGAATCAGAGATGGGGAAGCAGAGGCGGGGAATCAGAGGCAGGTAATCAAACACGTGGAATCAGAGGCGGGGAATCAGACCTGGGGAATCAGAGGCGGGGAATCAGAGTTGGGGAATCAGAGGCGGGGAATCAGATATGGGGAAACAGAGGCAGGGAATCAGAGGTGGGGAAACAGAGGCGGGGAATCAGATATGGAGAATCAGATGTGGGGAATCAGAGGCCGGGAATCAGAGGCCGGGAATTAGAGGTGGGGAATAAGAGGCAGGGAATCAGATGTGCAGAATCAGAGTTGGGGAATCAGAGGCGGGGAATCAGATATTGGGTAACAGAGGCGGGGAATCAGAGGCAGGGAAATGGAGGTGGGGAATCAGATATGGGGAATCAGAGGAGGGGAATAAGAGGTTGGGAATCAGAGGCAGGGAATCAGAGGTGGGGATTCAGAGGCAGGGAATCAGATGCGGGGAATCAGTGGCGGGGAATAAGAGGCAGGGAATCACAGGCAGGGAATCAGACGTGGGGAATCAGATGCGGGGAATCATAGCTGGCGAATCACAGGCGGCGAATCAGAGTTGGGGAATTAGAGGCGGGGAATCAGATATGGGGAATCAGAGGCGGGGAATCAGAGGTGGGGAAACAGATGCGGTGAATCAGACATGGGGAATCAGAGGCGGGGGATCAGGGGTGGTGAATCAGAGATGGGGAATCAGAGGCGGGGAATCAGAGGCAGGTATTCAGACGCGGGGAATCAGAGGCGGGGAATCAGAGCTGGGGAATCAGAGGCGGGCTATCTGAGTTGGGGAATCAGCGGCGGGGAATCAGATATGGGGAATCAGAGGCGGGGAATCAGAGCTGGGGAATGAGAGGCCGGGAATCAGATATGGGGAAACAGAGGCGGGGAATAAGAGGCGGGGAAACAGAGGAGGGGAATCAGATATGGGATATCAGAGGTGGGGAATCAGAGGTTGGGAATCGGAGGCAGGGAATCAAAGGCGGGGAATCAGAATTGGGGAATCAGAGATAGGGAATCAGAGATGGGGAATCAGAGGCGGGGAATCAGACGCGGGGAATCAGAGGTGGTGAATCAGACCTGGGGAATCAGAGGCGGGGAATCAGTGTTGGGGAATCAGAGGCGGGGAATCAGATATGAGGAAACAGAGGCAGGGAATCAGAGGCGGGGAAACAGAGGCGGGGAATCAGATATGGGGAATCAGAGGTGGGGAATCAGAGGTTGGGAATCAGAGGCATGGAATCAGAGGTGGGGCATCAGAGGCGGGGAAACATAGGTGGGGAATCAGATATGGGGAATCAGAGGTGGGGAATCAGAGGCGATGAATCAGAGATGGCGAATCAGAGGCGGGGAATAAGACATGGGGAATCAGAGGCTGGGAATCAGACGCGGGGAATCAGAGGCGGGGAATCAGAGCTGGGGAATCAGAGGCGGGGAATCAGAGTTGGGGAATCAGAGGCGGGGAATCAGATATGGGGAAACAGAGGCGGGGAATCAGAGGCAGGGAAACGGAGGCGGGGAATCAGATATGGGGAATCAGAGGAGGGGAATCAGAGGTTGGGAATCAGAGGCAGGGAATCAGAGGTGGGGATTCAGAGGCAGGGAATCAGATGCGGGGAATCTGAGGCGGGGATTCAGAGCTGGGGAATCAGTGCGGGGAATCAGAGTTGGGGAATCAGATGCGAGGAATTAGATATGGGGAAACAGAGGCGGGGAATCAGAGGCGGGGAAACAGAGGCGGGGAATCAGATGCGGGGAAACAGAGGCGGGGAATCACATATGGGGATTCAGAGGTGGCCAATCAAAGGCGGGGAATCAGATATGGGGAAACAGAGGTGGGGAATCAGAGGCGGGGAAACAGAGGCGGGGAATCAGATATGGGGAATCAGAGGTGGGGAATCAGAGGTTGGGAATCAGAGGCAGGGAATCAGAGGCAGGGAATCAAACACGGGGAATCAGAGGCGGGGAATCAGAGCTGGGGATCAGAGGTGGGGAATCAGAGTTGGGGAATCAGAGGCGGGGAATCAGATATGGGGAAACAGAGGCGGGGAATCAGAGGCGGGGAAACAGAGGCGGGGAATCAGATATGGGGAATCAGAGGTGGGGAATCAGAGGTTGGGAATCAGAGGCAGGGAATCTGAGGCAGGGAATCAGAGGCGGGGAATCAGAGGCAGGGAATCAGATGAGCGGAATCAGAGATGGGGAATCAGAGGCAGGGAATCAGAGGCGGGGAATCAGAGGCGGGGAATCAGAGGCCGGGAATCAGAGGCCGGGAATGAGAGTTCGGGAATCAGAGGCCGGGAATCAGAGGCCGGGAATCAGAGGTGGGGAATAAGAGGCCGGGAATCAGAAGCGGGGAATCAGACGCGGGGAATCAGAGGTGGTGAATCAGAGCTGGGGAATCAGAGGCGGGGAATCAGTGTTGGGGAATCAGAGGCGGGGAATCAGATATGAGGAAACAGAGGCAGGGAATCAGAGGTGGGGAAACAGAGGCGGGGAATCAGATATGGGGAATCACAGGTGGGGAATCAGAGGTGGGGAATCAGAGGCGGGGAATCAGAGGCAGGGAATCGGATGAGCAGAATCAGAGATAGGGAATCAGAGGTGGGGAATCAGAGTCTGGGAATCAGAGATGGGGAATCAGAGGCGGGGAATCAGAGGCGGGGAAACATAGGTGGGGAATAAGATATGGGGAATCAGAGGTGGGGAATCAGAGGGGATGAATCAGAGATGGCGAATCAGAGGCGGGGAATCAGAGGCAGGAAATCAGACATGGGGAATCAGAGGCTGGGAATCAGACGCGGGGAATCAGAGGCGGGGAATCAGAGCTGGGGAATCAGAGGCGGGGAATCAGAGTTGGGGAATCAGAGGTGGGGAATCAGATATGGGGAAACAGAGGCGGGCAATCAGAGGCAGGGAAATGGAGGCGGGGAATCAGATATGGGGAATCAGAGGAGGGGAATCAGAGGTTGGGAATCAGAGGCAGGGAATCAGAGGTGGGTATTCAGAGGCAGGGAATCAGATGCGGGGAATCAGAGGCGGGGAATGAGATATGGGGAATCAGAGGCGGGGAATCAGAGGCGGGGAAACAGAGGCGGGGAATCACATATGGGGAATCAGAGGTGGCGAATCAAAGGCAGTGAATCAGAGATGGGGAAGCAGAGGCGGGGTATCAGAGGCAGGTAATCAAACACGTGGAATCAGAGGCGGGGAATCAAAGTTGGGGAATCAGAGGCGGGGAATCAGATATGGGGAAACAGAGGCGGGAAATCAGAGGCGGGGAAACAGAGGCGGGGAATCAGATATGGGGAATCAGAGGTGGGGAATCAGAGGTTGGGATTCAGAGGCATTGAATCAGAGGCAGGGAATCAGAGGCAGGGAATCAGAGGCAGGGAATCAGATGTGCGGAATCAGAGATGGGGAATCAGAGGCAGGGAAACAGAGGCGGGGAATCAGAGGCGGGGAATCAGAGGCCGGGAATCAGAGGCTGGGAATGAGAGGCCGGGAATGAGAGGCCGGGAATGAGAGGCCGGGAATCAGAGGCCGGGAATCAGAGGTGGGGAATAAGAGGCAGGGAATCAGATGTGCAGAATCAGAGATTGGGAATCAGAGGCAGGGAATCAGAGTCGGGGAATCAGAGGCGGGGAATCAGAGGCCGGGAATCAGAGGCCGGGAATGAGAGGTCGGGAATCAGAGGCCGGGAATCAGAGGCCGGGTATCAGAGGTGGGGAATCAGAGGCAGGGAATCAGAGGTGGGGATTCAGAGGCAGGGAATCAGATGCGGCGAATCAGAGGCGGGGAATGAGATATGGGGAATCAGAGGCGGGGAATCAGAGGCGGGGAAACAGAGGCGGGGAATCACATATGGGGAATCAGAGGTGGCGAATCAAAGGCGGTGAATCAGAGATGGGGAAGCAGAGGCGGGGAATCAGAGGCAGGTAATCAAACACGTGGAATCAGAGGCGGGGAATCAGACCTGGGGAATCAGAGGCGGGGAATCAGAGTTGGGGAATCAGAGGAGGGGAATCAGATATGGGGAAACAGAGGCGGGGAATCAGAGGCGGGGAAACAGAGGCGGGGAATCAGATATGGAGAATCAGAGGTGGGGAATCAGAGGCCGGGAATCAGAGGCCGGGAATTAGAGGTGGGGAATAAGAGGCAGGGAATCAGATGTGCAGAATCAGAGTTGGGGAATCAGAGGCGGGGAATCAGATATGGGGTAACAGAGGCGGGGAATCAGAGGCAGGGAAATGGAGGCGGGGAATCAGATATGGGGAATCAGAGGAGGGGAATCAGAGGTTGGGAATCAGATGCGGGGAATCAGAGGCGGGGAATAAGAGGCAGGGAATCACAGGCAGGGAATCAGACATTGGGAATCAGAGGCGGGGAATCATAGCTGGCGAATCACAGGCGGGGAAACAGAGTTGGGGAATCAGAGGCGGGGAATCAGATATGGGGAATCAGAGGCGGGGAATCAGAGGTGGGGAAACAGAGGCGGTGAATCAGACATGGGGAATCAGAGGCGGGGGATCAGAGGTGGTGAATCGGAGATGGGGAATCAGAGGCGGGGAATCAGAGGCAGGGATTCAGACGCGGGGAATCAGAGGCGGGGAATCAGAGCTGGGGAATCAGAGGCGGGGAATCAGAGTTGGGGAATCAGAGGCGGGGAATCAGATATGGGGAAACAGAGGCGGTTAATCAGAGGCAGGGAAACGGAGGCGGGGAATCAGATATGGGGAATCAGAGGAGGGGAATCAGAGGTTGGGAATCAGAGGCAGGGAATCAGAGGTGGGGATTCAGAGGCAGGGAATCAGATGCGGGGAATCAGAGGCGGGGAATGAGATATGGGGAATCAGAGGCGGGGAATCAGAGGCGGGGAAACAGAGGAGGGGAATCACATATGGGGAATCAGAGGTGGCGAATCAAAGCTGGTGAATCAGAGATGGGGAAGCAGAGGCGGGGAATCAGAGGCAGGTAATCAAACACGTGGAATCAGAGGCGGGGAATCAGACCTGGGGAATCAGAGGCGGGGAATCAGAGTTGGGGAATCAGAGGCGGGGAATCAGATATGGGGAAACAGAGGCAGGGAATCAGAGGTGGGGAAACAGAGGCGGGGAATCAGATATGGAGAATCAGATGTGGGGAATCAGAGGCCGGGAATCAGAGGCCGGGAATTAGAGGTGGGGAATAAGAGGCAGGGAATCAGATGTGCAGAATCAGAGTTGGGGAATCAGAGGCGGGGAATCAGATATGGGGTAACAGAGGCGGGGAATCAGAGGCAGGGAAATGGAGGTGGGGAATCAGATATGGGGAATCAGAGGAGGGGAATAAGAGGTTGGGAATCAGAGGCAGGGAATCAGAGGTGGGGATTCAGAGGCAGGGAATCAGATGCGGGGAATCAGTGGCGGGGAATAAGAGGCAGGGAATCACAGGCAGGGAATCAGACGTGGGGAATCAGATGCGGGGAATCATAGCTGGCGAATCACAGGCGGCGAATCAGAGTTGGGGAATTAGAGGCGGGGAATCAGATATGGGGAATCAGAGGCGGGGAATCAGAGGTGGGGAAACAGATGCGGTGAATCAGACATGGGGAATCAGAGGCGGGGGATCAGGGGTGGTGAATCAGAGATGGGGAATCAGAGGCGGGGAATCAGAGGCAGGTATTCAGACGCGGGGAATCAGAGGCGGGGAATCAGAGCTGGGGAATCAGAGGCGGGCTATCTGAGTTGGGGAATCAGCGGCGGGGAATCAGATATGGGGAATCAGAGGCGGGGAATCAGAGCTGGGGAATGAGAGGCCGGGAATCAGATATGGGGAAACAGAGGCGGGGAATAAGAGGCGGGGAAACAGAGGAGGGGAATCAGATATGGGATATCAGAGGTGGGGAATCAGAGGTTGGGAATCAGAGGCAGGGAATCAAAGGCGGGGAATCAGAATTGGGGAATCAGAGATAGGGAATCAGAGATGGGGAATCAGAGGCGGGGAATCAGACGCGGGGAATCAGAGGTGGTGAATCAGACCTGGGGAATCAGAGGCGGGGAATCAGTGTTGGGGAATCAGAGGCGGGGAATCAGATATGAGGAAACAGAGGCAGGGAATCAGAGGCGGGGAAACAGAGGCGGGGAATCAGATATGGGGAATCAGAGGTGGGGAATCAGAGGTTGGGAATCAGAGGCATGGAATCAGAGGTGGGGCATCAGAGGCGGGGAAACATAGGTGGGGAATCAGATATGGGGAATCAGAGGTGGGGAATCAGAGGCGATGAATCAGAGATGGCGAATCAGAGGCGGGGAGTAAGACATGGGGAATCAGAGGCTGGGAATCAGACGCGGGGAATCAGAGGCGGGGAATCAGAGCTGGGGAATCAGAGGCGGGGAATCAGAGTTGGGGAATCAGAGGCGGGGAATCAGATATGGGGAAACAGAGGCGGGGAATCAGAGGCAGGGAAACGGAGGCGGGGAATCAGATATGGGGAATCAGACGAGGGGAATCAGAGGTTGGGAATCAGAGGCAGGGAATCAGAGGTGGGGATTCAGAGGCAGGGAATCAGATGCGGGGAATCTGAGGCGGGGATTCAGAGCTGGGGAATCAGTGCGGGGAATCAGAGTTGGGGAATCAGATGCGAGGAATTAGATATGGGGAAACAGAGGCGGGGAATCAGAGGCGGGGAAACAGAGGCGGGGAATCAGATATGGGGAATCAGAAGTGGGGAATCAGAGGCAGGGGATCAGATGTGCGGAATCAGAGATGGGGAATCAGAGGCAGGGAATCAGAATCAGAAGCGGGGAATCAGAGGCTGGGAATCAGAGGCCGGGAATCAGATGCCGGGAATAAGAGGCCGGGAATCAGAGGTGGGGAATCAGAGTCCGGGAATCAGATATGGGGAATCAGAGGTGGGGAATCAGAGACCGGGAATCAGAGGCCGGGAATTAGAGGTGGGGAATAAGAGGCAGGGAATCAGATGTGCAGAATCAGAGTTGGGGAATCAGAGGCGGGGAATCAGATATTGGGTAACAGAGGCGGGGAATCAGAGGCAGGGAAATGGAGGTGGGGAATCAGATATGGGGAATCAGAGGAGGGGAATCAGAGGAGGGGAATCAGAGGTTGGGAATCAGAGGCAGGGAATCAGAGGTGGGGATTCAGAGGCAGGGAATCAGATGCGGGGAATCAGAGGCGGGGAATAAGAGGCAGGGAATCACAGGCAGGGAATCAGACGTGGGGAATCAGATGCGGGGAATCATAGCTGGCGAATCACAGGCGTGGAATCAGAGTTGGGGAATCAGAGGTGGGGAATCAGAGGTTGGGAATCAGAGGCATGGAATCAGAGGCGGGGCATCAGAGGCGGGGAAACATAGGTGGGGAATCAGATATGGGGAATCAGAGGTGGGGAATCAGAGGCGATGAATCAGAGATGGCGAATCAGAGGCGGGGAATAAGACATGGGGAATCAGAGGCTGGGAATCAGACGCGGGGAATCAGAGGTGGGGAATCAGAGCTGGGGAATCAGAGGCGGGGAATCAGAGTTGGGGAATCAGAGGCGGGGAATCAGATATGGGGAAACAGAGGCGGGGAATCAGAGGCAGGGAAACGGAGGCGGGGAATCAGATATGGGGAATCAGAGGAGGGGAGTCAGAGGTTGGGAATCAGAGGCAGGGAATCAGAGGTGGGGATTCAGAGGCAGGGAATCAGATGCGGGGAATCTGAGGCGGGGATTCAGAGCTGGGGAATCAGTGCGGGGAATCAGAGTTGGGGAATCAGATGCGAGGAATTAGATATGGGGAAACAGAGGCGGGGAATCAGAGGCGGGGAAACAGAGGCGGGGAATCAGATATGGGGAATCAGAAGTGGGGAATCAGAGGCAGGGAATCAGATGTGCGGAATCAGAGATGGGGAATCAGAGGCAGGGAATCAGAATCAGAAGCGGGGAATCAGAGGCTGGGAATCAGAGGCCGGGAATCAGATGCCGGGAATAAGAGGCCGGGAATCAGAGGTGGGGAATCAGAGTCCGGGAATCAGATATGGGAAATCAGAGGTGGGGAATCAGAGACCGGGAATCAGAGGCCGGGAATTAGAGGTGGGGAATAAGAGGCAGGGAATCAGATGTGCAGAATCAGTGTTGGGGAATCAGAGGCGGGGAATCAGATATTGGGTAACAGAGGCGGGGAATCAGAGGCAGGGAAATGGAGGTGGGGAATCAGATATGGGGAATCAGAGGAGGGGAATCAGAGGAGGGGAATCAGAGGTTGGGAATCAGAGGCAGGGAATCAGAGGTGGGGATTCAGAGGCAGGGAATCAGATGCGGGGAATCAGAGGCGGGGAATAAGAGGCAGGGAATCACAGGCAGGGAATCAGACGTGGGGAATCAGATGCGGGGAATCATAGCTGGCGAATCACAGGCGTGGAATCAGAGTTGGGGAATCAGAGGCGGGGAATCAGAGGCAGGGAAATGGAGGCAGGGAATCAGATATGGGGAATCAGAGGAGGGGAATCAGAGGTTGGGAATCAGATGCGGGGAATCAGAGGCGGGGAATAAGAGGCAGGGAATCAGAGGCGGGGAATCAGATATGGGGAATCAGAGGCGGGGAATCAGAGGTGGTGAATCAGAGATGGGGAATCAGAGGCGGGGAATCAGAGGCAGGGATTCAGACGCGGGGAATCAGAGGCGGGGAATCAGAGCTGGGGAATCAGAGGCGGGCTATCAGAGTTGGGGAATCAGCGACGGGGAATCAGATATGGGGAATCAGAGGCGGGGAATCAGAGCTGGGGAATGAGAGGCCGGGAATCAGATATGGGGAAACAGAGGCGGGGAATAAGAGGCGGGGAAACAGAGGCGGGGAATCAGAAGTGGGGAATCAGAGGTTAGGAATCAGAGGCAGGGAATCAAAGGCGGGGAATCAGAATTGGGGAATCAGAGATAGGAAATCAGAGATGGGGAATCAGAGGCGGGGAATCAGACGCGGGGAATCAGAGGTGGTGAATCAGACCTGGGGAATCAGAGGCGGGGAATCAGTGTTGGGGAATCAGAGGCGGCGAATCAGATATGAGGAAACAGAGGCAGGGAATCAGAGGCGGGGAAACAGAGGCGGAGAATCAGATATGGGGAATCAGAGGTGGGGAATCAGAGGTTGGGAATCAGAGGCATGGAATCAGAGGCGGGGCATAAGAGGCGGGGAAACATAGGTGGGGAATCAGATATGGGGAATCAGAGGTGGGGAATCAGAGGCGATGAATCAGAGATGGCGAATCAGAGGCGGGGAATAAGACAAGGGGAATCAGAGGCTGGGAATCAGACGCGGGGAATCAGAGGCGGGGAATCAGAGCTGGGGAATCAGAGGCGGGGAATCAGAGGCGGGGAATCAGAGTTGGGGAATCAGAGGCGGGCTATCTGAGTTGGGGAATCAGCGGCGGGGAATCAGATATGGGGAATCAGAGGCGGGGAATCAGAGCTGGGAAATGAAAGGCCGGGAATCAGATATGGGGAAACAGAGGCGGGGAATAAGAGGCGGGGAAACAGAGGAGGGGAATCAGATATGGGATATCAGAGGTGGGGAATCAGAGGTTGGGAATCAGAGGCAGGGAATCAAAGGCGGGGAATCAGAATTGGGGAATCAGAGATAGGGATTCAGAGATGGGGAATCAGAGGCGGGGAATCAGACGCGGGGAATCAGAGGTGGTGAATCAGACCTGGGGAATCAGAGGCGGGGAATCAGTTTTGGGGAATCAGAGGCGGGGAATCAGATATGAGGAAACAGAGGCAGGAAATCAGAGGCGGGGCAACAGAGGCGGGGAATCAGATATGGGGAATCAGAGGTGGGGAATCAGAGGTTGGGAATCAGAGGCATGGAATCAGAGGTGGGGCATCAGAGGCGGGGAAACATAGGTGGGGAATCAGATATGGGGAATCAGAGGTGGGGAATCAGAGGCGATGAATCAGAGATGGCGAATCAGAGGCGGGGAATAAGACATGGGGAATCAGAGGCTGGGAATCAGACGCGGGGAATCAGAGGCGGGGAATCAGAGCTGGGGAATCAGAGGCGGGGAATCAGAGTTGGGGAATCAGAGGCGGGGAATCAGATATGGGGAAACAGAGGCGGGGAATCAGAGGCAGGGAAACGGAGGCGGGGAATCAGATATGGGGAATCAGAGGAGGGGAGTCAGAGGTTGGGAATCAGAGGCAGGGAATCAGAGGTGGGGATTCAGAGGCAGGGAATCAGATGCGGGGAATCTGAGGCGGGGATTCAGAGCTGGGGAATCAGTGCGGGGAATCAGAGTTGGGGAATCAGATGCGAGGAATTAGATATGGGGAAACAGAGGCGGGGAATCAGAGGCGGGGAAACAGAGGCGGGGAATCAGATATGGGGAATCAGAAGTGGGGAATCAGAGGCAGGGAATCAGATGTGCGGAATCAGAGATGGGGAATCAGAGGCAGGGAATCAGAATCAGAAGCGGGGAATCAGAGGCTGGGAATCAGAGGCCGGGAATCAGATGCCGGGAATAAGAGGCCGGGAATCAGAGGTGGGGAATCAGAGTCCGGGAATCAGATATGGGAAATCAGAGGTGGGGAATCAGAGACCGGGAATCAGAGGCCGGGAATTAGAGGTGGGGAATAAGAGGCAGGGAATCAGATGTGCAGAATCAGTGTTGGGGAATCAGAGGCGGGGAATCAGATATTGGGTAACAGAGGCGGGGAATCAGAGGCAGGGAAATGGAGGTGGGGAATCAGATATGGGGAATCAGAGGAGGGGAATCAGAGGAGGGGAATCAGAGGTTGGGAATCAGAGGCAGGGAATCAGAGGTGGGGATTCAGAGGCAGGGAATCAGATGCGGGGAATCAGAGGCGGGGAATAAGAGGCAGGGAATCACAGGCAGGGAATCAGACGTGGGGAATCAGATGCGGGGAATCATAGCTGGCGAATCACAGGCGTGGAATCAGAGTTGGGGAATCAGAGGCGGGGAATCAGAGGCAGGGAAATGGAGGCAGGGAATCAGATATGGGGAATCAGAGGAGGGGAATCAGAGGTTGGGAATCAGATGCGGGGAATCAGAGGCGGGGAATAAGAGGCAGGGAATCAGAGGCGGGGAATCAGATATGGGGAATCAGAGGCGGGGAATCAGAGGTGGGGAAACAGAGGCGGTGAATCAGACATGGGGAATCAGAGGCGGGGGATCAGAGGTGGTGAATCAGAGATGGGGAATCAGAGGCGGGGAATCAGAGGCAGGGATTCAGACGCGGGGAATCAGAGGCGGGGAATCAGAGCTGGGGAATCAGAGGCGGGCTATCAGAGTTGGGGAATCAGCGACGGGGAATTAGATATGGGGAATCAGAGGCGGGGAATCAGAGCTGGGGAATGAGAGGCCGGGAATCAGATATGGGGAAACAGAGGCGGGGAATAAGAGGCGGGGAAACAGAGGCGGGGAATCAGAAGTGGGGAATCAGAGGTTAGGAATCAGAGGCAGGGAATCAAAGGCGGGGAATCAGATATGGGGAATCAGAGGAGGGGAATCAGAGGTTGGGAATCAGAGCTGGGGAATGAGAGGCCGGGAATCAGATATGGGGAAACAGAGGCAGGGAATCAGAGGTGGGGATTCAGAGGCAGGGAATCAGATGCGGGGAATCAGAGGCGGGAAATGAGATATGGGGAATCAGAGGCGGGGAATCAGAGGCGGGGAAACAGAGGAGGGGAATCACATATGGGGAATCAGAGGTGGCGAATCAAAGGCGGTGAATCAGAGATGGGGAAGCAGAGGCGGGGAATCAGAGGCAGGTAATCAAACACGTGGAATCAGAGGCGGGGAATCAGACCTGGGGAATCAGAGGCGGGGAATCAGAGTTGGGGAATCAGAGGCGGGGAATCAGATATGGGGAAACAGAGGCGGGGAATCAGAGGTGGGGAAACAGAGGCGGGGAATCAGATATGGAGAATCAGATGTGGGGAATCAGAGGCCGGGAATCAGAGGCCGGGAATTAGAGGTGGGGAATAAGAGGCAGGGAATCAGATGTGCAGAATCAGAGTTGGGGAATCAGAGGCGGGGAATCAGATATTGGGTAACAGAGGCGGGGAATCAGAGGCAGGGAAATGGAGGTGGGGAATCAGATATGGGGAATCAGAGGAGGGGAATAAGAGGTTGGGAATCAGAGGCAGGGAATCAGAGGTGGGGATTCAGAGGCAGGGAATCAGATGCGGGGAATCAGTGGCGGGGAATAAGAGGCAGGGAATCACAGGCAGGGAATCAGACGTGGGGAATCAGATGCGGGGAATCATAGCTGGCGAATCACAGGCGGCGAATCAGATTTGGGGAATCAGAGGCGGGGAATCAGATATGGGGAATCAGAGGCGGGGGATCAGAGGTGGTGAATCAGAGATGGGGAATCAGAGGCGGGGAATCAGAGGCAGGTATTCAGACGCGGGGAATCAGAGGCGGGGAATCAGAGTTGGGGAATCAGAGGCGGGCTATCTGAGTTGGGGAATCAGCGGCGGGGAATCAGATATGGGGAATCAGAGGCGGGGAATCAGAGGCAGGTATTCAGACGCGGGGAATCAGAGGCGGGGAATCAGAGTTGGGGAATCAGAGGCGGGCTATCTGAGTTGGGGAATCAGCGGCGGGGAATCAGATATGGGGAATCAGAGGCGGGGAATCAGAGCTGGGGAATGAAAGGCCGCTAATCAGATATGGGGAAACAGAGGCGGGGAATAAGAGGCGGGGAAACAGAGGAGGGGAATCAGATATGGGATATCAGAGGTGGGGAATCAGAGGTTGGGAATCAGAGGCAGGGAATCAAAGGCGGGGAATCAGAATTGGGGAATCAGAGATAGGGATTCAGAGATGGGGAATCAGAGGCGGGGAATCAGACGCGGGGAATCAGAGGTGGTGAATCAGACCTGGGGAATCAGAGGCGGGGAATCAGTTTTGGGGAATCAGAGGCGGGGAATCAGATATGAGGAAACAGAGGCAGGAAATCAGAGGAGGGGCAACAGAGGCGGGGAATCAGATATGGGGAATCAGAGGTGGGGAATCAGAGGTTGGGAATCAGAGGCATGGAATCAGAGGTGGGGCATCAGAGGCGGGGAAACATAGGTGGGGAATCAGATATGGGGAATCAGAGGTGGGGAATCAGAGGCGATGAATCAGAGATGGCGAATCAGAGGCGGGGAATAAGACATGGGGAATCAGAGGCTGGGAATCAGACGCGGGGTATCAGAGGCGGGGAATCAGAGCTGGGGAATCAGAGGCGGGGAATCAGAGTTGGGGAATCAGAGGCGGGGAATCAGATATGGGGAAACAGAGGCGGGGAATCAGAGGCAGGGAAACGGAGGCGGGGAATCAGATATGGGGAATCAGAGGAGGGGAGTCAGAGGTTGGGAATCAGAGGCAGGGAATCAGAGGTGGGGATTCAGAGGCAGGGAATCAGATGCGGGGAATCTGAGGCGGGGATTCAGAGCTGGGGAATCAGTGCGGGGAATCAGAGTTGGGGAATCAGATGCGAGGAATTAGATATGGGGAAACAGAGGCGGGGAATCAGAGGCGGGGAAACAGAGGCGGGGAATCAGATATGGGGAATCAGAAGTGGGGAATCAGAGGCAGGGAATCAGATGTGCGGAATCAGAGATGGGGAATCAGAGGCAGGGAATCAGAATCAGAAGCGGGGAATCAGAGGCTGGGAATCAGAGGCCGGGAATCAGATGCCGGGAATAAGAGGCCGGGAATCAGAGGTGGGGAATCAGAGTCCGGGAATCAGATATGGGAAATCAGAGGTGGGGAATCAGAGACCGGGATTCAGAGGCCGGGAATTAGAGGTGGGGAATAAGAGGCAGGGAATCAGATGTGCAGAATCAGTGTTGGGGAATCAGAGGCGGGGAATCAGATATTGGGTAACAGAGGCGGGGAATCAGAGGCAGGGAAATGGAGGTGGGGAATCAGATATGGGGAATCAGAGGAGGGGAATCAGAGGAGGGGAATCAGAGGTTGGGAATCAGAGGCAGGGAATCAGAGGTGGGGATTCAGAGGCAGGGAATCAGATGCGGGGAATCAGAGGCGGGGAATAAGAGGCAGGGAATCACAGGCAGGGAATCAGACGTGGGGAATCAGATGCGGGGAATCATAGCTGGCGAATCACAGGCGTGGAATCAGAGTTGGGGAATCAGAGGCGGGGAATCAGAGGCAGGGAAATGGAGGCAGGGAATCAGATATGGGGAATCAGAGGAGGGGAATCAGAGGTTGGGAATCAGATGCGGGGAATCAGAGGCGGGGAATAAGAGGCAGGGAATCAGAGGCGGGGAATCAGATATGGGGAATCAGAGGCGGGGAATCAGAGGTGGTGAATCAGAGATGGGGAATCAGAGGCGGGGAATCAGAGGCAGGGATTCAGACGCGGGGAATCAGAGGCGGGGAATCAGAGCTGGGGAATCAGAGGCGGGCTATCAGAGTTGGGGAATCAGCGACGGGGAATCAGATATGGGGAATCAGAGGCGGGGAATCAGAGCTGGGGAATGAGAGGCCGGGAATCAGATATGGGGAAACAGAGGCGGGGAATAAGAGGCGGGGAAACAGAGGCGGGGAATCAGAAGTGGGGAATCAGAGGTTAGGAATCAGAGGCAGGGAATCAAAGGCGGGGAATCAGAATTGGGGAATCAGAGATAGGGAATCAGAGATGGGGAATCAGAGGCGGGGAATCAGACGCGGGGAATCAGAGGTGGTGAATCAGACCTGGGGAATCAGAGGCGGGGAATCAGTGTTGGGGAATCAGAGGCGGCGAATCAGATATGAGGAAACAGAGGCAGGGAATCAGAGGCGGGGAAACAGAGGCGGAGAATCAGATATGGGGAATCAGAGGTGGGGAATCAGAGGTTGGGAATCAGAGGCATGGAATCAGAGGCGGGGCATCAGAGGCGGGGAAACATAGGTGGGGAATCAGATATGGGGAATCAGAGGTGGGGAATCAGAGGCGATGAATCAGAGATGGCGAATCAGAGGCGGGGAATAAGACAAGGGGAATCAGAGGCTGGGAATCAGACGCGGGGAATCAGAGGCGGGGAATCAGAGCTGGGGAATCAGAGGCGGGGAATCAGAGTTGGGGAATCAGAGGCGGGGAATCAGATATGGGGAAATAGAGGCGGGGAATCAGAGGCAGGGAAACGGAGGCGGGGAATCAGATATGGGGAATCAGAGGAGGGGAATCAGAGGTTGGGAATCAGAGGCAGGGAATCAAAGGTGGGGATTCAGAGGCAGGGAATCAGATGCGGGGAATCTGAGGCGGGGATTCAGAGCTGGGGAATCAGTGCGGTGAATCAGAGTTGGGGAATCAGAGGCGGGGAATTAGATATGGGGAAACAGAGGCGGTGAATCAGAGGCGGGGAAACAGAGGCGGGGAATCAGATATGGGGAATCAGAAGTGGGGAATCAGAGGCAGGGAATCAGATGTGCGGAATCAGAGATGGGGAATCAGAGGCAGGGAATCAGAATCAGAAGCGAGGAATCAGAGGCCGGGAATCAGAGGCCGGGAATCAGATGCCGGGAATCAGATGCCGGGAAAAAGAGGCCGGGAATCAGAGGTGGGGAATCAGAGTCAGGGAATCAGATATGGGGAATCAGAGGCGGGGAATGAGATATGGGGAATCAGAGGCGGGGAATCAGATGCGGGGAAACAGAGGCGGGGAATCACATATGGGGAATCAGAGGTGGCCAATCAAAGGCGGGGAATCAGATATGGGGAAACAGAGGTGGGGAATCAGAGGCGGGGAAACAGAGGCGGGGAATCAGATATGGGGAATCAGAGGTGGGGAATCAGAGGTTGGGGATCAGAAGCAGGGAATCAGAGGCAGGGAATCAAACACGGGGAATCAGAGGCGGGGAATCAGAGCTGGGGATCAGAGGTGGGGAATCAGAGTTGGGGAATCAGAGGCGGGGAATCAGATATGGGGAAACAGAGGCGGGGAATCAGAGGCGGGGAAACAGAGGCGGGGAATCAGATATGGGGAATCAGAGGTGGGGAATCAGAGGTTGGGAATCAGAGGCAGGGAATCAGAGGCAGGGAATCAGAGGCGGGGAATCAGAGGCAGGGAATCAGATGTGCGGAATCAGAGATGGGGAATCAGAGGCAGGGAATCAGAGGCGGGGAATCAGAGGCGGGGAATCAGAGGCCGGGAATCAGAGGCCGGGAATGAGAGTTCGGGAATCAGAGGCCGGGAATCAGAGGCCGGGAATCAGAGGTGGGGAATAAGAGGCCGGGAATCAGAAGCGGGGAATCAGACGCGGGGAATCAGAGGTGGTGAATCAGAGCTGGGGAATCAGAGGCGGGGAATCAGTGTTGGGGAATCAGAGGCGGGGAATCAGATATGAGGAAACAGAGGCAGGGAATCAGAGGCGGGGAAACAGAGGCGGGGAATCAGATATGGGGAATCACAGGTGGGGAATCAGAGGTGGGGAATCAGAGGCGGGGAATCAGAGGCAGGGAATCGGATGAGCAGAATCAGAGATAGGGAATCAGAGGTGGGGAATCAGAGTCTGGGAATCAGAGATGGGGAATCAGAGGCGGGGAATCAGAGGCGGGGAAACATAGGTGGGGAATAAGATATGGGGAATCAGAGGTGGGGAATCAGAGGGGATGAATCAGAGATGGCGAATCAGAGGCGGGGAATCAGAGGCAGGAAATCAGACATGGGGAATCAGAGGCTGGGAATCAGACGCGGGGAATCAGAGGCGGGGAATCAGAGCTGGGGAATCAGAGGCGGGGAATCAGAGTTGGGGAATCAGAGGTGGGGAATCAGATATGGGGAAACAGAGGCGGGCAATCAGAGGCAGGGAAACGGAGGCGGGGAATCACATATGGGGAATCAGAGGAGGGGAATCAGAGGTTGGGAATCAGAGGCAGGGAATCAGAGGTGGGGATTCAGAGGCAGGGAATCAGATGCGGGGAATCAGAGGCGGGGAATGAGATATGGGGAATCAGAGGCGGGGAATCAGAGGCGGGGAAACAGAGGCGGGGAATCACATATGGGGAATCAGAGGTGGCGAATCAAAGGCAGTGAATCAGAGATGGGGAAGCAGAGGCGGGGAATCAGAGGCAGGTAATCAAACACGTGGAATCAGAGGCGGGGAATCAAAGTTGGTGAATCAGAGGCGGGGAATCAGATATGGGGAAACAGAGGCGGGAAATCAGAGGCGGGGAAACAGAGGCGGGGAATCAGAGGTTGGGATTCAGAGGCAGGGAATCAGAGGCAGGGAATCAGAGGCAGGGAATCAGAGGCAGGGAATCAGATGTGCGGAATCAGAGATGGGGAATCAGAGGCAGGGAAACAGAGGCGGGGAATCAGAGGCGGGGAATCAGAGGCCGGGAATCAGAGGCTGGGAATGAGAGGCCGGGAATGAGAGGCCGGGAATCAGAGGCCGGGAATCAGAGGCCGGGAATCAGAGGTGGGGAATAAGAGGCAGGGAATCAGATGTGCAGAATCAGAGATTGGGAATCAGAGGCAGGGAATCAGAGTCGGGGAATCAGAGGCGGGGAATCAGAGGCCGGGAATCAGAGGCCGGGAATGAGAGGTCGGGAATCAGAGGCCGGGAATCAGAGGCCGGGTATCAGAGGTGGGGAATCAGAGGCAGGGAATCAGAGGTGGGGATTCAGAGGCAGGGAATCAGATGCGGCGAATCAGAGGCGGGGAATGAGATATGGGGAATCAGAGGCGGGGAATCAGAGGCGGGTAAACAGAGGCGGGGAATCACATATGGGGAATGAGAGGTGGCGAATCAAAGGCGGTGAATCAGAGATGGGGAAGCAGAGGCGGGGAATCAGAGGCAGGTAATCAAACACGTGGAATCAGAGGCGGGGAATCAGACCTGGGGAATCAGAGGCGGGGAATCAGAGTTGGGGAATCAGAGGAGGGGAATCAGATATGGGGAAACAGAGGCGGGGAATCAGAGGCGGGGAAACAGAGGCGGGGAATCAGATATGGAGAATCAGAGGTGGGGAATCAGAGGCCGGGAATCAGAGGCCGGGAATTAGAGGTGGGGAATAAGAGGCAGGGAATCAGATGTGCAGAATCAGAGTTGGGGAATCAGATATGGGGTAACAGAGGCGGGGAATCAGAGGCAGGGAAATGGAGGCGGGGAATCAGATATGGGGAATCAGAGGAGGGGAATCAGAGGTTGGGAATCAGATGCGGGGAATCAGAGGCGGGGAATAAGAGGCAGGGAATCACAGGCAGGGAATCAGACGTTGGGAATCAGAGGCGGGGAATCATAGCTGGCGAATCACAGGCGGGGAAACAGAGTTGGGGAATCAGAGGCGGGGAATCAGATATGGGGAATCAGAGGCGGGGAATCAGAGGTGGGGAAACAGAGGCGGTGAATCAGACATGGGGAATCAGAGGCGCTGGATCAGAGGTGGTGAATCAGAGATGGGGAATCAGAGGCGGGGAATCAGAGGCAGGGATTCAGACGTGGGGAATCAGAGGCGGGGAATCAGAGCTGGGGAATCAGAGGCGGGGAATCAGAGTTGGGGAATCAGAGGCGGGGAATCAGATATGGGGAAACAGAGGCGGTTAACCAGAGGCAGGGAAACGGAGGCGGGGAATCAGATATGGGGAATCAGAGGAGGGGAATCAGAGGTTGGGAATCAGAGGCAGGGAATCAGAGGTGGGGATTCAGAGGCAGGGAATCAGATGCGGGGAATCAGAGGCGGGGAATGAGATATGGGGAATCAGAGGCGGGGAATCAGAGGCGGGGAAACAGAGGAGGGGAATCACATATGGGGAATCAGAGGTGGCGAATCAAAGGTGGTGAATCAGAGATGGGGAAGCAGAGGCGGGGAATCAGAGGCAGGTAATCAAACACGTGGAATCAGAGGCGGGGAATCAGACCTGGGGAATCAGAGGCGGGGAATCAGAGTTGGGGAATCAGAGGCGGGGAATCAGATATGGGGAAACAGAGGCAGGGAATCAGAGGTGGGGAAACAGAGGCGGGGAATCAGATATGGAGAATCAGATGTGGGGAATCAGAGGCCGGGAATCAGAGGCCGGGAATTAGAGGTGGGGAATAAGAGGCAGGGAATCAGATGTGCAGAATCAGAGTTGGGGAATCAGAGGCGGGGAATCAGATATTGGGTAACAGAGGCGGGGAATCAGAGGCAGGGAAATGGAGGTGGGGAATCAGATATGGGGAATCAGAGGAGGGGAATAAGAGGTTGGGAATCAGAGGCAGGGAATCAGAGGCAGGGAATCAGAGGCAGGGAATCAGATGTGCGGAATCAGAGATGGGGAATCAGAGGCAGGGAAACAGAGGCGGGGAATCAGAGGCGGGGAATCAGAGGCCGGGAATCAGAGGCTGGGAATGAGAGGCCGGGAATGAGAGGCCGGGAATCAGAGGCCGGGAATCAGAGGCCGGGAATCAGAGGTGGGGAATAAGAGGCAGGGAATCAGATGTGCAGAATCAGAGATTGGGAATCAGAGGCAGGGAATCAGAGTCGGGGAATCAGAGGCGGGGAATCAGAGGCCGGGAATCAGAGGCCGGGAATGAGAGGTCGGGAATCAGAGGCCGGGAATCAGAGGCCGGGTATCAGAGGTGGGGAATCAGAGGCAGGGAATCAGAGGTGGGGATTCAGAGGCAGGGAATCAGATGCGGCGAATCAGAGGCGGGGAATGAGATATGGGGAATCAGAGGCGGGGAATCAGAGGCGGGGAAACAGAGGCGGGGAATCACATATGGGGAATCAGAGGTGGCGAATCAAAGGCGGTGAATCAGAGATGGGGAAGCAGAGGCGGGGTATCAGAGGCAGGTAATCAAACACGTGGAATAAGAGGCGGGGAATCAGACCTGGGGAATCAGAGGCGGGGAATCAGAGTTGGGGAATCAGAGGAGGGGAATCAGATATGGGGAAACAGAGGCGGGGAATCAGAGGCGGGGAAACAGAGGCGGGGAATCAGATATGGAGAATCAGAGGTGGGGAATCAGAGGCCGGGAATCAGAGGCCGGGAATTAGAGGTGGGGAATAAGAGGCAGGGAATCAGATGTGCAGAATCAGAGTTGGGGAATCAGAGGCGGGGAATCAGATATGGGGTAACAGAGGCGGGGAATCAGAGGCAGGGAAATGGAGGCGGGGAATCAGATATGGGGAATCAGAGGAGGGGAATCAGAGGTTGGGAATCAGATGCGGGGAATCAGAGGCGGGGAATAAGAGGCAGGGAATCACAGGCAGGGAATCAGACGTTGGGAATCAGAGGCGGGGAATCATAGCTGGCGAATCACAGGCGGGGAAACAGAGTTGGGGAATCAGAGGCGGGGAATCAGATATGGGGAATCAGAGGCGGGGAATCAGAGGTGGGGAAACAGAGGCGGTGAATCAGACATGGGGAATCAGAGGCGCTGGATCAGAGGTGGTGAATCAGAGATGGGGAATCAGAGGCGGGGAATCAGAGGCAGGGATTCAGACGCGGGGAATCAGAGGCGGGGAATCAGAGCTGGGGAATCAGAGGCGGGGAATCAGAGTTGGGGAATCAGAGGCGGGGAATCAGATATGGGGAAACAGAGGCGGTTAATCAGAGGCAGGGAAACGGAGGCGGGGAATCAGATATGGGGAATCAGAGGAGGGGAATCAGAGGTTGGGAATCAGAGGCAGGGAATCAGAGGTGGGGATTCAGAGGCAGGGAATCAGATGCGGGGAATCAGAGGCGGGGAATGAGATATGGGGAATCAGAGGCGGGGAATCAGAGGCGGGGAAACAGAGGAGGGGAATCACATATGGGGAATCAGAGGTGGCGAATCAAAGGTGGTGAATCAGAGATGGGGAAGCAGAGGCGGGGAATCAGAGGCAGGTAATCAAACACGTGGAATCAGAGGCGGGGAATCAGACCTGGGGAATCAGAGGCGGGGAATCAGAGTTGGGGAATCAGAGGCGGGGAATCAGATATGGGGAAACAGAGGCAGGGAATCAGAGGTGGGGAAACAGAGGCGGGGAATCAGATATGGAGAATCAGATGTGGGGAATCAGAGGCCGGGAATCAGAGGCCGGGAATTAGAGGTGGGGAATAAGAGGCAGGGAATCAGATGTGCAGAATCAGAGTTGGGGAATCAGAGGCGGGGAATCAGATATTGGGTAACAGAGGCGGGGAATCAGAGGCAGGGAAATGGAGGTGGGGAATCAGATATGGGGAATCAGAGGAGGGGAATAAGAGGTTGGGAATCAGAGGCAGGGAATCAGAGGTGGGGATTCAGAGGCAGGGAATCAGATGCGGGGAATCAGTGGCGGGGAATAAAAGGCAGGGAATCACAGGCAGGGAATCAGACGTGGGGAATCAGATGCAGGGAATCATAGCTGGCGAATCACAGGCGGCGAATCAGAGTTGGGGAATTAGAGGCGGGGAATCAGATATGGGGAATCAGAAGCGGGGAATCAGAGGTGGGGAAACAGAGGCGGTGAATCAGACATGGGGAATCAGAGGCGGGGGATCAGAGGTGGTGAATCAGAGATGGGGAATCAGAGGCGGGGAATCAGAGGCAGGTATTCAGACGCGGGGAATCAGAGGCGGGGAATCAGAGCTGGGGAATCAGAGGCGGGCTATCTGAGTTGGGGAATCAGCGGCGGGGAATCAGATATGGGGAATCAGAGGCGGGGAATCAGAGCTGGGGAATGAGAGGCCGGGAATCAGATATGGGGAAACAGAGGCGGGGAATAAGAGGCGGGGAAACAGAGGAGGGGAATCAGATATGGGATATCAGAGGTGGGGAATCAGAGGTTGGGAATCAGAGGCAGGGAATCAAAGGCGGGGAATCAGAATTGGGGAATCAGAGATAGGGAATCAGAGATGGGGAATCAGAGGCGGGGAATCAGACGCGGGGAATCAGAGGTGGTGAATCAGACCTGGGGAATCAGAGGCGGGGAATCAGTGTTGGGGAATCAGAGGCGGGGAATCAGATATGAGGAAACAGAGGCAGGGAATCAGAGGCGGGGAAACAGAGGCGGGGAATCAGATATGGGGAATCAGAGGTGGGGAATCAGGGGTTGGGAATCAGAGGCATGGAATCAGAGGTGGGGCATCAGAGGCGGGGAAACATAGGTGGGGAATCAGATATGGGGAATCAGAGGTGGGGAATCAGAGGCGATGAATCAGAGATGGCGAATCAGAGGCGGGGAATAAGACATGGGGAATCAGAGGCTGGGAATCAGACGCGGGGAATCAGAGGCGGGGAATCAGAGCTGGGGAATCAGAGGCGGGGAATCAGAGTTGGGGAATCAGAGGCGGGGAATCAGATATGGGGAAACAGAGGCGGGGAATCAGAGGCAGGGAACCGGAGGCGGGGAATCAGATATGGGGAATCAGAGGAGGGGAATCAGAGGTTGGGAATCAGAGGCAGGGAATCAGAGGTGGGGATTCAGAGGCAGGGAATCAGATGCGGGGAATCTGAGGCGGGGATTCAGAGCTGGGGAATCAGTGCGGGGAATCAGAGTTGGGGAATCAGATGCGAGGAATTAGATATGGGGAAACAGAGGCGGGGAATCAGAGGCGGGGAAACAGAGGCGGGGAATCAGATATGGGGAATCAGAAGTGGGGAATCAGAGGCAGGGGATCAGATGTGCGGAATCAGAGATGGGGAATCAGAGGCAGGGAATCAGAATCAGAAGCGGGGAATCAGAGGCTGGGAATCAGAGGCCGGGAATCAGATGCCGGGTATAAGAGGCCGGGAATCAGAGGCTGGGAATCAGAGGCCGGGAATCAGATGCCGGGAATAAGAGGCCGGGAATCAGAGGCCGGGAATCAGAGGTGGGGAAACAGAGGCAGGGAATCAGAGGTGGGGATTCAGAGGCAGGGAATCAGATGCGGGGAATCAGAGGCGGGGAATGAGATATGGGGAATCAGAGGCGGGGAATCAGAGGCGGGGAAACAGAGGCGGGGAATCACATATGGGGAATCAGTGGTGGCGAATCAAAGGCGGTGAATCAGAGATGGGGAAGCAGAGGCGGGGAATCAGAGGCAGGTAATCAAACACGTGGAATCAGAGGCGGGGAATCAGACCTGGGGAATCAGAGGCGGGGAATCCGAGTTGGGGAATCAGAGGCGGGGAATCAGATATGGGGAAACAGAGGCGGGGAATCAGAGGCGGGGAAACAGAGGCGGCGAATCAGATATGGAGAATCAGAGGTGGGGAATCAGAGGCCGGGAATCAGAGGCCGGGAATTAGAGGTGGGGAATAAGAGGCAGGGAATCAGATGTGCAGAATCAGAGTTGGGGAATCAGAGGCGGGGAATCAGATATGGGGTAACAGAGGCGGGGAATCAGAGGCAGGGAAATGGAGGCGGGGAATCAGATATGGGGAATCAGAGGAGGGGAATCAGAGGTTGGGAATCAGATGCGGGGAATCAGAGGCGGGGAATAAGAGGCAGGGAATCACAGGCAGGGAATCAGACGTGGGGAATCAGAGGCGGGGAATCATAGCTGGCGAATCACAGGCGGGGAATCAGAGGTGGGGAAACAGAGGCGGTGAATCAGACATGGGGAATCAGAGGCGGGGGATCAGAGGTGGTGAATCAGAGATGGGGAATCTGAGGCGGGGAATCAGAGGCAGGGATTCAGATGCGGGGAATCAGAGGCGGGGAATCAGAGCTGGTGAATCAGAGTTGGGGAATCAGCGGCGGGGAATCAGATATGGGGAATCAGAGGAGGGGAATCAGAGCTGGGGAATGAGAGGCCGGGAATCAGATATGGGGAAACAGAGGCGGGGAATAAGAGGCGGGGAAACAGAGGCGGGGATCAGATATGGGGAATCAGAGGTGGGGAATCAGAGGTTGGGAATCAGAGGCAGGGAATCAAAGGCGGGGAATCAGAATTGGGGAATCAGAGATAGGGAATCAGAGATGGGGAATCAGAGGCGGGGAATCAGATGCGGGGAATCAGAGGTGGTGAATCAGAGCTGGGGTATCAGAGGAGGGGAATCAGTGTTGGGGAATCAGAGGCGGCGAATCAGATATGAGGAAACAGAGGCAGGGAATCAGAGGCGGGGAAACAGAGGCGGGGAATCAGATATGGGGAATCAGAGGTGGGGAATCAGAGGTTGGGAATCAGAGGCATGGAATCAGAGGCGGGGCATCAGAGGCGGGGCATCAGAGGCGGGGAAACATAGGTGGGAATCAGATATGGGGAATCAGAGGTGGGGAATCAGAGGCGATGAATCAGAGATGGCGAATCAGAGGCGGGGAATCAGATGCGGGGAATAAGACATGGGGAATCAGAGGCTGGGAATCAGACGCGGGGAATCAGAGGCGGGGAATCAGAGCTGGGGAATCAGAGGCGGGGAATCAGAGTTGGGGAATCAGAGGCGGGGTATCAGATATGGGGAAACAGAGGCGTGGAATCAGAGGCAGGGAAACGGAGGCGGGGAATCAGATATGGGGAATCAGAGGAGGGGAATCAGAGGTTGGGAATCAGAGGCGGGGCATCAGAGGCGGGGAATCAGAGGCATGGAATCGGATGTGCGGAATCAGAGATAGGGAATCAGAGGTGGGGAATCAGAGTCCGGGAATCAGAGATGGGGAATCAGAGGCGGGGAATCAGAGGCGGGGAAACATAGGTGGGGAATAAGATATGTGGAATCAGAGGTGGGGAATCAGAGGCGATGAATCAGAGATGGCGAATCAGAGGCGGGGAATCAGAGGCAGGAAATCAGACATTGGGAATCAGAGGCTGGGAATCAGACGCGGGGACTCAGAGGTGGGGAATCAGAGCTGTGGAATCAGAGGCGGGGAATCAGAGTTGGGGAATCAGAGGCGGGGAATCAGATATGGGGAAACAGAGGCGGTTAATCAGAGGCAGGGAAACGGAGGCGGGAAATCAGATATGGGGAATCAGAGGAGGGGAATCAGAGGTTGGGAATCAGAGGCAGGGAATCAGAGGTGGGGATTCAGAGGCAGGGAATCAGATGCGGGGAATCAGAGGCGGGAAATGAGATATGGGGAATCAGAGGCGGGGAATCAGAGGCGGGGAAACAGAGGAGGGGAATCACATATGGGGAATCAGAGGTGGCGAATCAAAGGCGGTGAATCAGAGATGGGGAAGCAGAGGCGGGGAATCAGAGGCAGGTAATCAAACACGTGGAATCAGAGGCGGGGAATCAGACCTGGGGAATCAGAGGCGGGGAATCAGAGTTTGGGAATCAGAGGCGGGGAATCAGATATGGGGAAACAGAGGCGGGGAATCAGAGGTGGGGAAACAGAGGCGGGGAATCAGATATGGAGAATCAGATGTGGGGAATCAGAGGCCGGGAATCAGAGGCCGGGAATTAGAGGTGGGGAATAAGAGGAAGGGAATCAGATATTGGGTAACAGAGGCGGGGAATCAGAGGCAGGGAAATGGAGGTGGGGAATCAGATATGGGGAATCAGAGGAGGGGAATAAGAGGTTGGGAATCAGAGGCAGGGAATCAGAGGTGGGGATTCAGAGGCAGGGAATCAGATGCGGGGAATCAGTGGCGGGGAATAAGAGGCAGGGAATCACAGGCAGGGAATCAGACGTGGGGAATCAGATGCGGGGAATCATAGCTGGCGAATCACAGGCGGCGAATCAGAGTTGGGGAATCAGAGGCGGTGAATCAGATATGGGGAATCAGAGGCGGGGAATCAGAGGTGGGGAAACAGAGGCAGTGAATCAGACATGGGGAATCAGAGGCGGGGGATCAGAGGTGGTGAATCAGAGATGGGGAATCAGAGGCGGGGAATCAGAGGCAGGTATTCAGACGCGGGGAATCAGAGGCGGGGAATCAGAGTTGGGGAATCAGAGGCGGGCTATCTGAGTTGGGGAATCAGCGGAGGGGAATCAGATATGGGGAATCAGAGGCGGGGAATCAGAGCTGGGGAATGAAAGGCCGGGAATCAGATATGGGGAAACAGAGGCGGGGAATAAGAGGCGGGGAAACAGAGGAGGGGAATCAGATATGGGATATCAGAGGTGGGGAATCAGAGGTTGGGAATCAGAGGCAGGGAATCAAAGGCGGGGAATAAGAATTGGGGAATCAGAGATAGGGATTCAGAGATGGGGAATCAGAGGCGGGGAATCAGACGCGGGGAATCAGAGGTGGTGAATCAGACCTGGGGAATCAGAGGCGGGGAATCAGTTTTGGGGAATCAGAGGCGGGGAATCAGATATGAGGAAACAGAGGCAGGAAATCAGAGGCGGGGAAACAGAGGCGGCGAATCAGATATGGAGAATCAGAGGTGGGGAATCAGAGGCCGGGAATCAGAGGCCGGGAATTAGAGGTGGGGAATAAGAGGCAGGGAATCAGATGTGCAGAATCAGAGTTGGGGAATCAGAGGCGGGGAATCAGATATGGGGTAACAGAGGCGGGGAATCAGAGGCAGGGAAATGGAGGCGGGGAATCAGATATGGGGAATCAGAGGAGGGGAATCAGAGGTTGGGAATCAGATGCGGGGAATCAGAGGCGGGGAATAAGAGGCAGGGAATCACAGGCAGGGAATCAGACGTGGGGAATCAGAGGCGGGGAATCATAGCTGGCGAATCACAGGCGGGGAATAAGAGGTGGGGAAACAGAGGCGGTGAATCAGACATGGGGAATCAGAGGCGGGGGATCAGAGGTGGTGAATCAGAGATGGGGAATCAGAGGCGGGGAATCAGAGGCAGGGATTCAGATGCGGGGAATCAGAGGCGGGGAATCAGAGCTGGTGAATCAGAGTTGGGGAATCAGCGGCGGGGAATCAGATATGGGGAATCAGAGGAGGGGAATCAGAGCTGGGGAATGAGAGGCCGGGAATCAGATATGGGGAAACAGAGGCGGGGAATAAGAGGCGGGGAAACAGAGGCGGGGATCAGATATGGGGAATCAGAGGTGGGGAATCAGAGGTTGGGAATCAGAGGCAGGGAATCAAAGGCGGGGAATCAGAATTGGGGAATCAGAGATAGGGAATCAGAGATGGGGAATCAGAGGCGGGGAATCAGACGCGGGGAATCAGAGGTGGTGAATCAGAGCTGGGGTATCAGAGGAGGGGAATCAGTGTTGGGGAATCAGAGGCGGCGAATCAGATATGAGGAAACAGAGGCAGGGAATCAGAGGCGGGGAAACAGAGGCGGGGAATCAGATATGGGGAATCAGAGGTGGGGAATCAGAGGTTGGGAATCAGAGGCATGGAATCAGAGGCGGGGCATCAGAGGCGGGGCATCAGAGGCGGGGAAACATAGGTGGGAATCAGATATGGGGAATCAGAGGTGGGGAATCAGAGGCGATGAATCAGAGATGGCGAATCAGAGGCGGGGAATCAGAGGCGGGGAATAAGACATGGGGAATCAGAGGCTGGGAATCAGACGCGGGGAATCAGAGGCGGGGAATCAGAGCTGGGGAATCAGAGGCGGGGAATCAGAGTTGGGGAATCAGAGGCGGGGTATCAGATATGGGGAAACAGAGGCGTGGAATCAGAGGCAGGGAAACGGAGGCGGGGAATCAGATATGGGGAATCAGAGGAGGGGAATCAGAGGTTGGGAATCAGAGGCGGGGCATCAGAGGCGGGGAATCAGAGGCATGGAATCGGATGTGCGGAATCAGAGATAGGGAATCAGAGGTGGGGAATCAGAGTCCGGGAATCAGAGATGGGGAATCAGAGGCGGGGAATCAGAGGCGGGGAAACATAGGTGGGGAATAAGATATGTGGAATCAGAGGTGGGGAATCAGAGGCGATGAATCAGAGATGGCGAATCAGAGGCGGGGAATCAGAGGCAGGAAATCAGACATTGGGAATCAGAGGCTGGGAATCAGACGCGGGGACTCAGAGGTGGGGAATCAGAGCTGTGGAATCAGAGGCGGGGAATCAGAGTTGGGGAATCAGAGGCGGGGAATCAGATATGGGGAAACAGAGGCGGTTAATCAGAGGCAGGGAAACGGAGGCGGGAAATCAGATATGGGGAATCAGAGGAGGGGAATCAGAGGTTGGGAATCAGAGGCAGGGAATCAGAGGTGGGGATTCAGAGGCAGGGAATCAGATGCGGGGAATCAGAGGCGGGAAATGAGATATGGGGAATCAGAGGCGGGGAATCAGAGGCGGGGAAACAGAGGAGGGGAATCACATATGGGGAATCAGAGGTGGCGAATCAAAGGCGGTGAATCAGAGATGGGGAAGCAGAGGCGGGGAATCAGAGGCAGGTAATCAAACACGTGGAATCAGAGGCGGGGAATCAGACCTGGGGAATCAGAGGCGGGGAATCCGAGTTGGGGAATCAGAGGCGGGGAATCAGATATGGGGAAACAGAGGCGGGGAATCAGAGGCGGGGAAACAGAGGCGGCGAATCAGATATGGAGAATCAGAGGTGGGGAATCAGAGGCCGGGAATCAGAGGCCGGGAATTAGAGGTGGGGAATAAGAGGCAGGGAATCAGATGTGCAGAATCAGAGTTGGGGAATCAGAGGCGGGGAATCAGATATGGGGTAACAGAGGCGGGGAATCAGAGGCAGGGAAATGGAGGCGGGGAATCAGATATGGGGAATCAGAGGAGGGGAATCAGAGGTTGGGAATCAGATGCGGGGAATCAGAGGCGGGGAATAAGAGGCAGGGAATCACAGGCAGGGAATCAGACGTGGGGAATCAGAGGCGGGGAATCATAGCTGGCGAATCACAGGCGGGGAATCAGAGGTGGGGAAACAGAGGCGGTGAATCAGACATGGGGAATCAGAGGCGGGGGATCAGAGGTGGTGAATCAGAGATGGGGAATCAGAGGCGGGGAATCAGAGGCAGGGATTCAGATGCGGGGAATCAGAGGCGGGGAATCAGAGCTGGTGAATCAGAGTTGGGGAATCAGCGGCGGGGAATCAGATATGGGGAATCAGAGGAGGGGAATCTGAGCTGGGGAATGAGAGGCCGGGAATCAGATATAGGGAAACAGAGGCGGGGAATAAGAGGCGGGGAAACAGAGGCGGGGATCAGATATGGGGAATCAGAGGTGGGGAATCAGAGGTTGGGAATCAGAGGCAGGGAATCAAAGGCGGGGAATCAGAATTGGGGAATCAGAGATAGGGAATCAGAGATGGGGAATCAGAGGCGGGGAATCAGATGCGGGGAATCAGAGGTGGTGAATCAGAGCTGGGGTATCAGAGGAGGGGAATCAGTGTTGGGGAATCAGAGGCGGCGAATCAGATATGAGGAAACAGAGGCAGGGAATCAGAGGCGGGGAAACAGAGGCGGGGAATCAGATATGGGGAATCAGAGGTGGGGAATCAGAGGTTGGGAATCAGAGGCATGGAATCAGAGGCGGGGCATCAGAGGCGGGGCATCAGAGGCGGGGAAACATAGGTGGGAATCAGATATGGGGAATCAGAGGTGGGGAATCAGAGGCGATGAATCAGAGATGGCGAATCAGAGGCGGGGAATCAGAGGCGGGGAATAAGACATGGGGAATCAGAGGCTGGGAATCAGACGCGGGGAATCAGAGGCGGGGAATCAGAGCTGGGGAATCAGAGGCGGGGAATCAGAGTTGGGGAATCAGAGGCGGGGTATCAGATATGGGGAAACAGAGGCGTGGAATCAGAGGCAGGGAAACGGAGGCGGGGAATCAGATATGGGGAATCAGAGGAGGGGAATCAGAGGTTGGGAATCAGAGGCGGGGCATCAGAGGCGGGGAATCAGAGGCATGGAATCGGATGTGCGGAATCAGAGATAGGGAATCAGAGGTGGGGAATCAGAGTCCGGGAATCAGAGATGGGGAATCAGAGGCGGGGAATCAGAGGCGGGGAAACATAGGTGGGGAATAAGATATGTGGAATCAGAGGTGGGGAATCAGAGGCGATGAATCAGAGATGGCGAATCAGAGGCGGGGAATCAGAGGCAGGAAATCAGACATTGGGAATCAGAGGCTGGGAATCAGACGCGGGGACTCAGAGGTGGGGAATCAGAGCTGTGGAATCAGAGGCGGGGAATCAGAGTTGGGGAATCAGAGGCGGGGAATCAGATATGGGGAAACAGAGGCGGTTAATCAGAGGCAGGGAAACGGAGGCGGGAAATCAGATATGGGGAATCAGAGGAGGGGAATCAGAGGTTGGGAATCAGAGGCAGGGAATCAGAGGTGGGGATTCAGAGGCAGGGAATCAGATGCGGGGAATCAGAGGCGGGAAATGAGATATGGGGAATCAGAGGCGGGGAATCAGAGGCGGGGAAACAGAGGAGGGGAATCACATATGGGGAATCAGAGGTGGCGAATCAAAGGCGGTGAATCAGAGATGGGGAAGCAGAGGCGGGGAATCAGAGGCAGGTAATCAAACACGTGGAATCAGAGGCGGGGAATCAGACCTGGGGAATCAGAGGCGGGGAATCAGAGTTGGGGAATCAGAGGCGGGGAATCAGATATGGGGAAACAGAGGCGGGGAATCAGAGGTGGGGAAACAGAGGCGGGGAATCAGATATGGAGAATCAGATGTGGGGAATCAGAGGCCGGGAATCAGAGGCCGGGAATTAGAGGTGGGGAATAAGAGGCAGGGAATCAGATATTGGGTAACAGAGGCGGGGAATCAGAGGCAGGGAAATGGAGGTGGGGAATCAGATATGGGGAATCAGAGGAGGGGAATAAGAGGTTGGGAATCAGAGGCAGGGAATCAGAGGTGGGGATTCAGAGGCAGGGAATCAGATGCGGGGAATCAGTGGCGGGGAATAAGAGGCAGGGAATCACAGGCAGGGAATCAGACGTGGGGAATCAGATGCGGGGAATCATAGCTGGCGAATCACAGGCGGCGAATCAGAGTTGGGGAATCAGAGGCGGGGAATCAGATATGGGGAATCAGAGGCGGGGAATCAGAGGTGGGGAAACAGAGGCAGTGAATCAGACATGGGGAATCAGAGGCGGGGGATCAGAGGTGGTGAATCAGAGATGGGGAATCAGAGGCGGGGAATCAGAGGCAGGTATTCAGACGCGGGGAATCAGAGGCGGGGAATCAGAGTTGGGGAATCAGAGGCGGGCTATCTGAGTTGGGGAATCAGCGGCGGGGAATCAGATATGGGGAATCAGAGGCGGGGAATCAGAGCTGGGGAATGAAAGGCCGGGAATCAGATATGGGGAAACAGAGGCGGGGAATAAGAGGCGGGGAAACAGAGGAGGGGAATCAGATATGGGATATCAGAGGTGGGGAATCAGAGGTTGGGAATCAGAGGCAGGGAATCAAAGGCGGGGAATAAGAATTGGGGAATCAGAGATAGGGATTCAGAGATGGGGAATCAGAGGCGAGGAATCAGACGCGGGGAATCAGAGGTGGTGAATCAGACCTGGGGAATCAGAGGCGGGGAATCAGTTTTGGGGAATCAGAGGCGGGGAATCAGATATGAGGAAACAGAGGCAGGAAATCAGAGGCGGGGAAACAGAGGCGGCGAATCAGATATGGAGAATCAGAGGTGGGGAATCAGAGGCCGGGAATCAGAGGCCGGGAATTAGAGGTGGGGAATAAGAGGCAGGGAATCAGATGTGCAGAATCAGAGTTGGGGAATCAGAGGCGGGGAATCAGATATGGGGTAACAGAGGCGGGGAATCAGAGGCAGGGAAATGGAGGCGGGGAATCAGATATGGGGAATCAGAGGAGGGGAATCAGAGGTTGGGAATCAGATGCGGGGAATCAGAGGCGGGGAATAAGAGGCAGGGAATCACAGGCAGGGAATCAGACGTGGGGAATCAGAGGCGGGGAATCATAGCTGGCGAATCACAGGCGGGGAATCAGAGGTGGGGAAACAGAGGCGGTGAATCAGACATGGGGAATCAGAGGCGGGGGATCAGAGGTGGTGAATCAGAGATGGGGAATCAGAGGCGGGGAATCAGAGGCAGGGATTCAGATGCGGGGAATCAGAGGCGGGGAATCAGAGCTGGTGAATCAGAGTTGGGGAATCAGCGGCGGGGAATCAGATATGGGGAATCAGAGGAGGGGAATCAGAGCTGGGGAATGAGAGGCCGGGAATCAGATATGGGGAAACAGAGGCGGGGAATAAGAGGCGGGGAAACAGAGGCGGGGATCAGATATGGGGAATCAGAGGTGGGGAATCAGAGGTTGGGAATCAGAGGCAGGGAATCAAAGGCGGGGAATCAGAATTGGGGAATCAGAGATAGGGAATCAGAGATGGGGAATCAGAGGCGGGGAATCAGACGCGGGGAATCAGAGGTGGTGAATCAGAGCTGGGGTATCAGAGGAGGGGAATCAGTGTTGGGGAATCAGAGGCGGCGAATCAGATATGAGGAAACAGAGGCAGGGAATCAGAGGCGGGGAAACAGAGGCGGGGAATCAGATATGGGGAATCAGAGGTGGGGAATCAGAGGTTGGGAATCAGAGGCATGGAATCAGAGGCGGGGCATCAGAGGCGGGGCATCAGAGGCGGGGAAACATAGGTGGGAATCAGATATGGGGAATCAGAGGTGGGGAATCAGAGGCGATGAATCAGAGATGGCGAATCAGAGGCGGGGAATCAGAGGCGGGGAATAAGACATGGGGAATCAGAGGCTGGGAATCAGACGCGGGGAATCAGAGGCGGGGAATCAGAGCTGGGGAATCAGAGGCGGGGAATCAGAGTTGGGGAATCAGAGGCGGGGTATCAGATATGGGGAAACAGAGGCGTGGAATCAGAGGCAGGGAAACGGAGGCGGGGAATCAGATATGGGGAATCAGAGGAGGGGAATCAGAGGTTGGGAATCAGAGGCGGGGCATCAGAGGCGGGGAATCAGAGGCATGGAATCGGATGTGCGGAATCAGAGATAGGGAATCAGAGGTGGGGAATCAGAGTCCGGGAATCAGAGATGGGGAATCAGAGGCGGGGAATCAGAGGCGGGGAAACATAGGTGGGGAATAAGATATGTGGAATCAGAGGTGGGGAATCAGAGGCGATGAATCAGAGATGGCGAATCAGAGGCGGGGAATCAGAGGCAGGAAATCAGACATTGGGAATCAGAGGCTGGGAATCAGACGCGGGGACTCAGAGGTGGGGAATCAGAGCTGTGGAATCAGAGGCGGGGAATCAGAGTTGGGGAATCAGAGGCGGGGAATCAGATATGGGGAAACAGAGGCGGTTAATCAGAGGCAGGGAAACGGAGGCGGGAAATCAGATATGGGGAATCAGAGGAGGGGAATCAGAGGTTGGGAATCAGAGGCAGGGAATCAGAGGTGGGGATTCAGAGGCAGGGAATCAGATGCGGGGAATCAGAGGCGGGAAATGAGATATGGGGAATCAGAGGCGGGGAATCAGAGGCGGGGAAACAGAGGAGGGGAATCACATATGGGGAATCAGAGGTGGCGAATCAAAGGCGGTGAATCAGAGATGGGGAAGCAGAGGCGGGGAATCAGAGGCAGGTAATCAAACACGTGGAATCAGAGGCGGGGAATCAGACCTGGGGAATCAGAGGCGGGGAATCAGAGTTGGGGAATCAGAGGCGGGGAATCAGATATGGGGAAACAGAGGCGGGGAATCAGAGGTGGGGAAACAGAGGCGGGGAATCAGATATGGAGAATCAGATGTGGGGAATCAGAGGCCGGGAATCAGAGGCCGGGAATTAGAGGTGGGGAATAAGAGGCAGGGAATCAGATATTGGGTAACAGAGGCGGGGAATCAGAGGCAGGGAAATGGAGGTGGGGAATCAGATATGGGGAATCAGAGGAGGGGAATAAGAGGTTGGGAATCAGAGGCAGGGAATCAGAGGTGGGGATTCAGAGGCAGGGAATCAGATGCGGGGAATCAGTGGCGGGGAATAAGAGGCAGGGAATCACAGGCAGGGAATCAGACGTGGGGAATCAGATGCGGGGAATCATAGCTGGCGAATCACAGGCGGCGAATCAGAGTTGGGGAATCAGAGGCGGGGAATCAGATATGGGGAATCAGAGGCGGGGAATCAGAGGTGGGGAAACAGAGGCAGTGAATCAGACATGGGGAATCAGAGGCGGGGGATCAGAGGTGGTGAATCAGAGATGGGGAATCAGAGGCGGGGAATCAGAGGCAGGTATTCAGACGCGGGGAATCAGAGGCGGGGAATCAGAGTTGGGGAATCAGAGGCGGGCTATCTGAGTTGGGGAATCAGCGGCGGGGAATCAGATATGGGGAATCAGAGGCGGGGAATCAGAGCTGGGGAATGAAAGGCCGGGAATCAGATATGGGGAAACAGAGGCGGGGAATAAGAGGCGGGGAAACAGAGGAGGGGAATCAGATATGGGATATCAGAGGTGGGGAATCAGAGGTTGGGAATCAGAGGCAGGGAATCAAAGGCGGGGAATAAGAATTGGGGAATCAGAGATAGGGATTCAGAGATGGGGAATCAGAGGCGGGGAATCAGACGCGGGGAATCAGAGGTGGTGAATCAGACCTGGGGAATCAGAGGCGGGGAATCAGTTTTGGGGAATCAGAGGCGGGGAATCAGATATGAGGAAACAGAGGCAGGAAATCAGAGGCGGGGCAACAGAGGCGGGGAATCAGATATGGGGAATCAGAGGTGGGGAATCAGAGGTTGGGAATCAGAGGCATGGAATCAGAGGTGGGGCATCAGAGGCGGGGAAACATAGGTGGGGAATCAGATATGGGGAATCAGAGGTGGGGAATCAGAGGCGATGAATCAGAGATGGCGAATCAGAGGCGGGGAATAAGACATGGGGAATCAGAGGCTGGGAATCAGACACGGGGAATCAGAGGCGGGGAATCAGAGCTGGGGAATCAGAGGCGGGGAATCAGAGTTGGGGAATCAGAGGCGGGGAATCAGATATGGGGAAACAGAGGCGGGGAATCAGAGGCAGGGAAACGGAGGCGGGGAATCAGATATGGGGAATCAGAGGAGGGGAGTCAGAGGTTGGGAATCAGAGGCAGGGAATCAGAGGTGGGGATTCAGAGGCAGGGAATCAGATGCGGGGAATCTGAGGCGGGGATTCAGAGCTGGGGAATCAGTGCGGGGAATCAGTGTTGGGGAATCAGATGCGAGGAATTAGATATGGGGAAACAGAGGCGGGGAATCAGAGGCGGGGAAACAGAGGCGGGGAATCAGATATGGGGAATCAGAAGTGGGGAATCAGAGGCAGGGAATCAGATGTGCGGAATCAGAGATGGGGAATCAGAGGCAGGGAATCAGAATCAGAAGCGGGGAATCAGAGGCTGGGAATCAGAGGCCGGGAATCAGATGCCGGGAATAAGAGGCCGGGAATCAGAGGTGGGGAATCAGAGTCCGGGAATCAGATATGGGAAATCAGAGGTGGGGAATCAGAGACCGGGAATCAGAGGCCGGGAATTAGAGGTGGGGAATAAGAGGCAGGGAATCAGATGTGCAGAATCAGAGTTGGGGAATCAGAGGCGGGGAATCAGATATTGGGTAACAGAGGCGGGGAATCAGAGGCAGGGAAATGGAGGTGGGGAATCAGATATGGGGAATCAGAGGAGGGGAATCTGAGGAGGGGAATCAGAGGTTGGGAATCAGAGGCAGGGAATCAGAGGTGGGGATTCAGAGGCAGGGAATCAGATGCGGGGAATCAGAGGCGGGGAATAAGAGGCAGGGAATCACAGGCAGGGAATCAGACGTGGGGAATCAGATGCGGGGAATCATAGCTGGCGAATCACAGGCGTGGAATCAGAGTTGGGGAATCAGAGGCGGGGAATCAGAGGCAGGGAAATGGAGGCAGGGAATCAGATATGGGGAATCAGAGGAGGGGAATCAGAGGTTGGGAATCAGATGCGGGGAATCAGAGGCGGGGAATAAGAGGCAGGGAATCAGAGGCGTGGAATCAGATATGGGAAATCAGAGGCGGGGAATCAGAGGTGGGGAAACAGAGGCGGTGAATCAGACATGGGGAATCAGAGGCGGGGGATCAGAAGTGGTGAATCAGAGATGGGGAATCAGAGGCGGGGAATCAGAGGCAGGGATTCAGACGCGGGGAATCAGAGGCGGGGAATCAGAGCTGGGGAATCAGAGGCGGGCTATCAGAGTTGGGGAATCAGCGACGGGGAATCAGATATGGGGAAGCAGAGGCGGGGAATCAGAGCTGGGGAATGAGAGGCCGGGAATCAGATATGGGGAAACAGAGGCGGGGAATAAGAGGCGGGGAAACAGAGGCGGGGAATCAGAAGTGGGGAATCAGAGGTTAGGAATCAGAGGCAGGGAATCAAAGGCGGGGAATCAGAATTGGGGAATCAGAGATAGGGAATCAGAGATGGGGAATCAGAGGCGGGGAATCAGACGCGGGGAATCAGAGGTGGTGAATCAGACCTGGGGAATCAGAGGCGGGGAATCAGTGTTGGGGTATCAGAGGCGGCGAATCAGATATGAGGAAACAGAGGCAGGGAATCAGCGGCGGGGAAACAGAGGCGGGGAATCAGATATGGGGAATCAGAGGTGGGGAATCAGAGGTTGGGAATCAGAGGCATGGAATCAGAGGCGGGGCATCAGAGGCGGGGAAACATAGGTGGGGAATCAGATATGGGGAATCAGAGGTGGGGAATCAGAGGCGATGAATCAGAGATGGCGAATCAGAGGCAGGGAATAAGACAAGGGGAATCAGAGGCTGGGAATCAGACGCGGGGAATCAGAGGCGGGGAATCAGAGCTGGGGAATCAGAGGCGGGGAATCAGAGTTGGGGAATCAGAGGCGGGGAATCAGATATGGGGAATCAGAGGCGGGGAATCAGAGCTGGGGAATGAAAGGCCGGGAATCAGATATGGGGAAACAGAGGCGGGGAATAAGAGGCGGGGAAACAGAGGAGGGGAATCAGATATGGGATATCAGAGGTGGGGAATCAGAGGTTGGGAATCAGAGGCAGGGAATCAAAGGCGGGGAATAAGAATTGGGGAATCAGAGATAGGGATTCAGAGATGGGGAATCAGAGGCGGGGAATCAGACGCGGGGAATCAGAGGTGGTGAATCAGACCTGGGGAATCAGAGGCGGGGAATCAGTTTTGGGGAATCAGAGGCGGGGAATCAGATATGAGGAAACAGAGGCAGGAAATCAGAGGCGGGGCAACAGAGGCGGGGAATCAGATATGGGGAATCAGAGGTGGGGAATCAGAGGTTGGGAATCAGAGGCATGGAATCAGAGGTGGGGCATCAGAGGCGGGGAAACATAGGTGGGGAATCAGATATGGGGAATCAGAGGTGGGGAATCAGAGGCGATGAATCAGAGATGGCGAATCAGAGGCGGGGAATAAGACATGGGGAATCAGAGTCTGGGAATCAGACACGGGGAATCAGAGGCGGGGAATCAGAGCTGGGGAATCAGAGGCGGGGAATCAGAGTTGGGGAATCAGAGGCGGGGAATCAGATATGGGGAAACAGAGGCGGGGAATCAGAGGCAGGGAAACGGAGGCGGGGAATCAGATATGGGGAATCAGAGGAGGGGAGTCAGAGGTTGGGAATCAGAGGCAGGGAATCAGAGGTGGGGATTCAGAGGCAGGGAATCAGATGCGGGGAATCTGAGGCGGGGATTCAGAGCTGGGGAATCAGTGCGGGGAATCAGTGTTGGGGAATCAGATGCGAGGAATTAGATATGGGGAAACAGAGGCGGGGAATCAGAGGCGGGGAAACAGAGGCGGGGAATCAGATATGGGGAATCAGAAGTGGGGAATCAGAGGCAGGGAATCAGATGTGCGGAATCAGAGATGGGGAATCAGAGGCAGGGAATCAGAATCAGAAGCGGGGAATCAGAGGCTGGGAATCAGAGGCCGGGAATCAGATGCCGGGAATAAGAGGCCGGGAATCAGAGGTGGGGAATCAGAGTCCGGGAATCAGATATGGGAAATCAGAGGTGGGGAATCAGAGACCGGGAATCAGAGGCCGGGAATTAGAGGTGGGGAATAAGAGGCAGGGAATCAGATGTGCAGAATCAGAGTTGGGGAATCAGAGGCGGGGAATCAGATATTGGGTAACAGAGGCGGGGAATCAGAGGCAGGGAAATGGAGGTGGGGAATCAGATATGGGGAATCAGAGGAGGGGAATCTGAGGAGGGGAATCAGAGGTTGGGAATCAGAGGCAGGGAATCAGAGGTGGGGATTCAGAGGCAGGGAATCAGATGCGGGGAATCAGAGGCGGGGAATAAGAGGCAGGGAATCACAGGCAGGGAATCAGACGTGGGGAATCAGATGCGGGGAATCATAGCTGGCGAATCACAGGCGTGGAATCAGAGTTGGGGAATCAGAGGCGGGGAATCAGAGGCAGGGAAATGGAGGCAGGGAATCAGATATGGGGAATCAGAGGAGGGGAATCAGAGGTTGGGAATCAGATGCGGGGAATCAGAGGCGGGGAATAAGAGGCAGGGAATCAGAGGCGTGGAATCAGATATGGGAAATCAGAGGCGGGGAATCAGAGGTGGGGAAACAGAGGCGGTGAATCAGACATGGGGAATCAGAGGCGGGGGATCAGAAGTGGTGAATCAGAGATGGGGAATCAGAGGCGGGGAATCAGAGGCAGGGATTCAGACGCGGGGAATCAGAGGCGGGGAATCAGAGCTGGGGAATCAGAGGCGGGCTATCAGAGTTGGGGAATCAGCGACGGGGAATCAGATATGGGGAAGCAGAGGCGGGGAATCAGAGCTGGGGAATGAGAGGCCGGGAATCAGATATGGGGAAACAGAGGCGGGGAATAAGAGGCGGGGAAACAGAGGCGGGGAATCAGAAGTGGGGAATCAGAGGTTAGGAATCAGAGGCAGGGAATCAAAGGCGGGGAATCAGAATTGGGGAATCAGAGATAGGGAATCAGAGATGGGGAATCAGAGGCGGGGAATCAGACGCGGGGAATCAGAGGTGGTGAATCAGACCTGGGGAATCAGAGGCGGGGAATCAGTGTTGGGGTATCAGAGGCGGCGAATCAGATATGAGGAAACAGAGGCAGGGAATCAGCGGCGGGGAAACAGAGGCGGGGAATCAGATATGGGGAATCAGAGGTGGGGAATCAGAGGTTGGGAATCAGAGGCATGGAATCAGAGGCGGGGCATCAGAGGCGGGGAAACATAGGTGGGGAATCAGATATGGGGAATCAGAGGTGGGGAATCAGAGGCGATGAATCAGAGATGGCGAATCAGAGGCAGGGAATAAGACAAGGGGAATCAGAGGCTGGGAATCAGACGCGGGGAATCAGAGGCGGGGAATCAGAGCTGGGGAATCAGAGGCGGGGAATCAGAGTTGGGGAATCAGAGGCGGGGAATCAGATATGGGGAAATAGAGGCGGGGAATCAGAGGCAGGGAAACGGAGGCGGGGAATCAGATATGGGAATCAGAGGAGGGGAATCAGAGGTTGGGAATCAGAGGCAGGGAATCAAAGGTGGGGATTCAGAGGCAGGGAATCAGATGCGGGGAATCTGAGGCGGGGATTCAGAGCTGGGGAATCAGTGCGGGGAATCAGAGTTGGGGAATCAGAGGCGGGGAATTAGATATGGGGAAACAGAGGCGGTGAATCAGAGGCGGGGAAACAGAGGCGGGGATTCAGATATGGGGAATCAGAAGTGGGGAATCAGAGGCAGGGAATCAGATGTGCGGAATCAGAGATGGGGAATCAGAGGCAGGGAATCAGAATCAGAAGCGAGGAATCAGAGGCCGGGAATCAGAGGCCGGGAATCAGATGCCGGGAATCAGATGCCGGGAAAAAGAGGCCGGGAATCAGAGGTGGGGAATCAGAGTCAGGGAATCAGATATGGGGAATCAGAGGCGGGGAATGAGATATGGGGAATCAGAGGCGGGGAATCAGATGCGGGGAAACAGAGGCGGGGAATCACATATGGGGAATCAGAGGTGGCCAATCAAAGGCGGGGAATCAGATATGGGGAAACAGAGGTGGGGAATCAGAGGCGGGGAAACAGAGGCGGGGAATCAGATATGGGGAATCAGAGGTGGGGAATCAGAGGTTGGGAATCAGAGGCAGGGAATCAGAGGCAGGGAATCAAACACGGGGAATCAGAGGCGGGGAATCAGAGCTGGGGATCAGAGGTGGGGAATCAGAGTTGGGGAATCAGAGGCGGGGAATCAGATATGGGGAAACAGAGGCGGGGAATCAGAGGCGGGGAAACAGAGGCGGGGAATCAGATATGGGGAATCAGAGGTGGGGAATCAGAGGTTGGGAATCAGAGGCAGGGAATCAGAGGCAGGGAATCAGAGGCGGGGAATCAGAGGCAGGGAATCAGATGTGCGGAATCAGAGATGGGGAATCAGAGGCAGGGAATCAGAGGCGGGGAATCAGAGGCGGGGAATCAGAGGCCGGGAATCAGAGGCCGGGAATGAGAGTTCGGGAATCAGAGGCCGGGAATCAGAGGCCGGGAATCAGAGGTGGGGAATAAGAGGCCGGGAATCAGAAGCGGGGAATCAGACGCGGGGAATCAGAGGTGGTGAATCAGAGCTGGGGAATCAGAGGCGGGGAATCAGTGTTGGGGAATCAGAGGCGGGGAATCAGATATGAGGAAACAGAGGCAGGGAATCAGAGGCGGGGAAACAGAGGCGGGGAATCAGATATGGGGAATCACAGGTGGGGAATCAGAGGTGGGGAATCAGAGGCGGGGAATCAGAGGCAGGGAATCGGATGAGCAGAATCAGAGATAGGGAATCAGAGGTGGGGAATCAGAGTCTGGGAATCAGAGATGGGGAATCAGAGGCGGGGAATCAGAGGCGGGGAAACATAGGTGGGGAATAAGATATGGGGAATCAGAGGTGGGGAATCAGAGGGGATGAATCAGAGATGGCGAATCAGAGGCGGGGAATCAGAGGCAGGAAATCAGACATGGGGAATCAGAGGCTGGGAATCAGACGCGGGGAATCAGAGGCGGGGAATCAGAGCTGGGGAATCAGAGGCGGGGAATCAGAGTTGGGGAATCAGAGGTGGGGAATCAGATATGGGGAAACAGAGGCGGGCAATCAGAGGCAGGGAAATGGAGGCGGGGAATCAGATATGGGGAATCAGAGGAGGGGAATCAGAGGTTGGGAATCAGAGGCAGGGAATCAGAGGTGGGGATTCAGCGGCAGGGAATCAGATGCGGGGAATCAGAGGCGGGGAATGAGATATGGGGAATCAGAGGCGGGGAATCAGAGGCGGGGAAACAGAGGCGGGGAATCACATATGGGGAATCAGAGGTGGCGAATCAAAGGCAGTGAATCAGAGATGGGGAAGCAGAGGCGGGGAATCAGAGGCAGGTAATCAAACACGTGGAATCAGAGGCGGGGATTCAAAGTTGGGGAATCAGAGGCGGGGAATCAGATATGGGGAAACAGAGGCGGGAAATCAGAGGCGGGGAAACAGAGGCGGGGAATCAGATATGGGGAATCAGAGGTGGGGAATCAGAGGTTGGGATTCAGAGGCAGTGAATCAGAGGCAGGGAATCAGAGGCAGGGAATCAGAGGCAGGGAATCAGATGTGCGGAATCAGAGATGGGGAATCAGAGGCAGGGAAACAGAGGCGGGGAATCAGAGGCGGGGAATCAGAGGCCGGGAATCAGAGGCTGGGAATGAGAGGCCGGGAATGAGAGGCCGGGAATCAGAGGCCGGGAATCAGAGGCCGGGAATCAGAGGTGGGGAATAAGAGGCAGGGAATCAGATGTGCAGAATCAGAGATTGGGAATCAGAGGCAGGGAATCAGAGTCGGGGAATCAGAGGCGGGGAATCAGAGGCCGGGAATCAGAGGCCGGGAATGAGAGGTCGGGAATCAGAGGCCGGGAATCAGAGGCCGGGTATCAGAGGTGGGGAATCAGAGGCAGGGAATCAGAGGTGGGGATTCAGAGGCAGGGAATCAGATGCGGCGAATCAGAGGCGGGGAATGAGATATGGGGAATCAGAGGCGGGGAATCAGAGGCGGAGAAACAGAGGCGGGGAATCACATATGGGGAATCAGAGGTGGCGAATCAAAGGCGGTGAATCAGAGATGGGGAAGCAGAGGCGGGGAATCAGAGGCAGGTAATCAAACACGTGGAATCAGAGGCGGGGAATCAGACCTGGGGAATCAGAGCCGGGGAATCAGAGTTGGGGAATCAGAGGAGGGGAATCAGATATGGGGAAACAGAGGCGGGGAATCAGAGGCGGGGAAACAGAGGCGGGGAATCAGATATGGAGAATCAGAGGTGGGGAATCAGAGGCCGGGAATCAGAGGCCGGGAATTAGAGGTGGGGAATAAGAGGCAGGGAATCAGATGTGCAGAATCAGAGTTGGGGAATCAGAGGCGGGGAATCAGATATGGGGTAACAGAGGCGGGGAATCAGAGGCAGGGAAATGGAGGCGGGGAATCAGATATGGGGAATCAGAGGAGGGGAATCAGAGGTTGGGAATCAGATGCGGGGAATCAGAGGCGGGGAATAAGAGGCAGGGAATCACAGGCAGGGAATCAGACGTTGGGAATCAGAGGCGGGGAATCATAGCTGGCGTATCACAGGCGGGGAAACAGAGTTGGGGAATCAGAGGCGGGGAATCAGATATGGGGAATCAGAGGCGGGGAATCAGAGGTGGGGAAACAGAGGCGGTGAATCAGACATGGGGAATCAGAGGCGGGGGATCAGAGGTGGTGAATCAGAGATGGGGAATCAGAGGCGGGGAATCAGAGGCAGGGATTCAGACGCGGGGAATCAGAGGCGGGGAATCAGAGCTGGGGAATCAGAGGCGGGGAATCAGAGTTGGGGAATCAGAGGCGGGGAATCAGATATGGGGAAACAGAGGCGGTTAATCAGAGGCAGGGAAACGGAGGCGGGGAATCAGATATGGGGAATCAGAGGAGGGGAATCAGAGGTTGGGAATCAGAGGCAGGGAATCAGAGGTGGGGATTCAGAGGCAGGGAATCAGATGCGGGGAATCAGAGGCGGGGAATGAGATATGGGGAATCAGAGGCGGGGAATCAGAGGCGGGGAAACAGAGGAGGGGAATCACATATGGGGAATCAGAGGTGGCGAATCAAAGGTGGTGAATCAGAGATGGGGAAGCAGAGGCGGGGAATCAGAGGCAGGTAATCAAACACGTGGAATCAGAGGCGGGGAATCAGACCTGGGGAATCAGAGGCGGGGAATCAGAGTTGGGGAATCAGAGGCGGGGAATTAGATATGGGGAAACAGAGGCAGGGAATCAGAGGTGGGGAAACAGAGGCGGGGAATCAGATATGGAGATTCAGATGTGGGGAATCAGAGGCCGGGAATCAGAGGCCGGGAATTAGAGGTGGGGAATAAGAGGCAGGGAATCAGATGTGCAGAATCAGAGTTGGGGAATCAGAGGCGGGGAATCAGATATTGGGTAACAGAGGCGGGGAATCAGAGGCAGGGAAATGGAGGTGGGGAATCAGATATGGGGAATCAGAGGAGGGGAATAAGAGGTTGGGAATCAGAGGCAGGGAATCAGAGGTGGGGATTCAGAGGCAGGGAATCAGATGCGGGGAATCAGTGGCGGGGAATAAGAGGCAGGGAATCACAGGCAGGGAATCAGACGTGGGGAATCAGATGCGGGGAATCATAGCTGGCGAATCACAGGCGGCGAATCAGAGTTGGGGAATTAGAGGCGGGGAATCAGATATGGGGAATCAGAGGCGGGGAATCAGAGGTGGGGAAACAGATGCGGTGAATCAGACATGGGGAATCAGAGGCGGGGGATCAGGGGTGGTGAATCAGAGATGGGGAATCAGAGGCGGGGAATCAGAGGCAGGTATTCAGACGCGGGGAATCAGAGGCGGGGAATCAGAGCTGGGGAATCAGAGGCGGGCTATCTGAGTTGGGGAATCAGCGGCGGGGAATCAGATATGGGGAATCAGAGGCGGGGAATCAGAGCTGGGGAATGAGAGGCCGGGAATCAGATATGGGGAAACAGAGGCGGGGAATAAGAGGCGGGGAAACAGAGGAGGGGAATCAGATATGGGATATCAGAGGTGGGGAATCAGAGGTTGGGAATCGGAGGCAGGGAATCAAAGGCGGGGAATCAGAATTGGGGAATCAGAGATAGGGAATCAGAGATGGGGAATCAGAGGCGGGGAATCAGACGCGGGGAATCAGAGGTGGTGAATCAGACCTGGGGAATCAGAGGCGGGGAATCAGTGTTGGGGAATCAGAGGCGGGGAATCAGATATGAGGAAACAGAGGCAGGGAATCAGAGGCGGGGAAACAGAGGCGGGGAATCAGATATGGGGAATCAGAGGTGGGGAATCAGAGGTTGGGAATCAGAGGCATGGAATCAGAGGTGGGGCATCAGAGGCGGGGAAACATAGGTGGGGAATCAGATATGGGGAATCAGAGGTGGGGAATCAGAGGCGATGAATCAGAGATGGCGAATCAGAGGCGGGGAATAAGACATGGGGAATCAGAGGCTGGGAATCAGACGCGGGGAATCAGAGGCGGGGAATCAGAGCTGGGGAATCAGAGGCGGGGAATCAGAGTTGGGGAATCAGAGGCGGGGAATCAGATATGGGGAAACAGAGGCGGGGAATCAGAGGCAGGGAAACGGAGGCGGGGAATCAGATATGGGGAATCAGAGGAGGGGAATCAGAGGTTGGGAATCAGAGGCAGGGAATCAGAGGTGGGGATTCAGAGGCAGGGAATCAGATGCGGGGAATCTGAGGCGGGGATTCAGAGCTGGGGAATCAGTGCGGGGAATCAGAGTTGGGGAATCAGATGCGAGGAATTAGATATGGGGAAACAGAGGCGGGGAATCAGAGGCGGGGAAACAGAGGCGGGGAATCAGATGCGGGGAAACAGAGGCGGGGAATCACATATGGGGATTCAGAGGTGGCCAATCAAAGGCGGGGAATCAGATATGGGGAAACAGAGGTGGGGAATCAGAGGCGGGGAAACAGAGGCGGGGAATCAGATATGGGGAATCAGAGGTGGGGAATCAGAGGTTGGGAATCAGAGGCAGGGAATCAGAGGCAGGGAATCAAACACGGGGAATCAGAGGCGGGGAATCAGAGCTGGGGATCAGAGGTGGGGAATCAGAGTTGGGGAATCAGAGGCGGGGAATCAGATATGGGGAAACAGAGGCGGGGAATCAGAGGCGGGGAAACGGAGGCGGGGAATCAGATATGGGGAATCAGAGGTGGGGAATCAGAGGTTGGGAATCAGAGGCAGGGAATCTGAGGCAGGGAATCAGAGGCGGGGAATCAGAGGCAGGGAATCAGATGAGCGGAATCAGAGATGGGGAATCAGAGGCAGGGAATCAGAGGCGGGGAATCAGAGGCGGGGAATCAGAGGCCGGGAATCAGAGGCCGGGAATGAGAGTTCGGGAATCAGAGGCCGGGAATCAGAGGCCGGGAATCAGAGGTGGGGAATAAGAGGCCGGGAATCAGAAGCGGGGAATCAGACGCGGGGAATCAGAGGTGGTGAATCAGAGCTGGGGAATCAGAGGCGGGGAATCAGTGTTGGGGAATCAGAGGCGGGGAATCAGATATGAGGAAACAGAGGCAGGGAATCAGAGGTGGGGAAACAGAGGCGGGGAATCAGATATGGGGAATCACAGGTGGGGAATCAGAGGTGGGGAATCAGAGGCGGGGAATCAGAGGCAGGGAATCGGATGAGCAGAATCAGAGATAGGGAATCAGAGGTGGGGAATCAGAGTCTGGGAATCAGAGATGGGGAATCAGAGGCGGGGAATCAGAGGCGGGGAAACATAGGTGGGGAATAAGATATGGGGAATCAGAGGTGGGGAATCAGAGGGGATGAATCAGAGATGGCGAATCAGAGGCGGGGAATCAGAGGCAGGAAATCAGACATGGGGAATCAGAGGCTGGGAATCAGACGCGGGGAATCAGAGGCGGGGAATCAGAGCTGGGGAATCAGAGGCGGGGAATCAGAGTTGGGGAATCAGAGGTGGGGAATCAGATATGGGGAAACAGAGGCGGGCAATCAGAGGCAGGGAAATGGAGGCGGGGAATCAGATATGGGGAATCAGAGGAGGGGAATCAGAGGTTGGGAATCAGAGGCAGGGAATCAGAGGTGGGTATTCAGAGGCAGGGAATCAGATGCGGGGAATCAGAGGCGGGGAATGAGATATGGGGAATCAGAGGCGGGGAATCAGAGGCGGGGAAACAGAGGCGGGGAATCACATATGGGGAATCAGAGGTGGCGAATCAAAGGCAGTGAATCAGAGATGGGGAAGCAGAGGCGGGGTATCAGAGGCAGGTAATCAAACACGTGGAATCAGAGGCGGGGAATCAAAGTTGGGGAATCAGAGGCGGGGAATCAGATATGGGGAAACAGAGGCGGGAAATCAGAGGCGGGGAAACAGAGGCGGGGAATCAGATATGGGGAATCAGAGGTGGGGAATCAGAGGTTGGGATTCAGAGGCATTGAATCAGAGGCAGGGAATCAGAGGCAGGGAATCAGAGGCAGGGAATCAGATGTGCGGAATCAGAGATGGGGAATCAGAGGCATGGAAACAGAGGCGGGGAATCAGAGGCGGGGAATCAGAGGCCGGGAATCAGAGGCTGGGAATGAGAGGCCGGGAATGAGAGGCCGGGAATGAGAGGCCGGGAATCAGAGGCCGGGAATCAGAGGTGGGGAATAAGAGGCAGGGAATCAGATGTGCAGAATCAGAGATTGGGAATCAGAGGCAGGGAATCAGAGTCGGGGAATCAGAGGCGGGGAATCAGAGGCCGGGAATCAGAGGCCGGGAATGAGAGGTCGGGAATCAGAGGCCGGGAATCAGAGGCCGGGTATCAGAGGTGGGGAATCAGAGGCAGGGAATCAGAGGTGGGGATTCAGAGGCAGGGAATCAGATGCGGCGAATCAGAGGCGGGGAATGAGATATGGGGAATCAGAGGCGGGGAATCAGAGGCGGGGAAACAGAGGCGGGGAATCACATATGGGGAATCAGAGGTGGCGAATCAAAGGCGGTGAATCAGAGATGGGGAAGCAGAGGCGGGGAATCAGAGGCAGGTAATCAAACACGTGGAATCAGAGGCGGGGAATCAGACCTGGGGAATCAGAGGCGGGGAATCAGAGTTGGGGAATCAGAGGAGGGGAATCAGATATGGGGAAACAGAGGCGGGGAATCAGAGGCGGGGAAACAGAGGCGGGGAATCAGATATGGAGAATCAGAGGTGGGGAATCAGAGGCCGGGAATCAGAGGCCGGGAATTAGAGGTGGGGAATAAGAGGCAGGGAATCAGATGTGCAGAATCAGAGTTGGGGAATCAGAGGCGGGGAATCAGATATGGGGTAACAGAGGCGGGGAATCAGAGGCAGGGAAATGGAGGCGGGGAATCAGATATGGGGAATCAGAGGAGGGGAATCAGAGGTTGGGAATCAGATGCGGGGAATCAGAGGCGGGGAATAAGAGGCAGGGAATCACAGGCAGGGAATCAGACATTGGGAATCAGAGGCGGGGAATCATAGCTGGCGAATCACAGGCGGGGAAACAGAGTTGGGGAATCAGAGGCGGGGAATCAGATATGGGGAATCAGAGGCGGGGAATCAGAGGTGGGGAAACAGAGGCGGTGAATCAGACATGGGGAATCAGAGGCGGGGGATCAGAGGTGGTGAATCGGAGATGGGGAATCAGAGGCGGGGAATCAGAGGCAGGGATTCAGACGCGGGGAATCAGAGGCGGGGAATCAGAGCTGGGGAATCAGAGGCGGGGAATCAGAGTTGGGGAATCAGAGGCGGGGAATCAGATATGGGGAAACAGAGGCGGTTAATCAGAGGCAGGGAAACGGAGGCGGGGAATCAGATATGGGGAATCAGAGGAGGGGAATCAGAGGTTGGGAATCAGAGGCAGGGAATCAGAGGTGGGGATTCAGAGGCAGGGAATCAGATGCGGGGAATCAGAGGCGGGGAATGAGATATGGGGAATCAGAGGCGGGGAATCAGAGGCGGGGAAACAGAGGAGGGGAATCACATATGGGGAATCAGAGGTGGCGAATCAAAGCTGGTGAATCAGAGATGGGGAAGCAGAGGCGGGGAATCAGAGGCAGGTAATCAAACACGTGGAATCAGAGGCGGGGAATCAGACCTGGGGAATCAGAGGCGGGGAATCAGAGTTGGGGAATCAGAGGCGGGGAATCAGATATGGGGAAACAGAGGCAGGGAATCAGAGGTGGGGAAACAGAGGCGGGGAATCAGATATGGAGAATCAGATGTGGGGAATCAGAGGCCGGGAATCAGAGGCCGGGAATTAGAGGTGGGGAATAAGAGGCAGGGAATCAGATGTGCAGAATCAGAGTTGGGGAATCAGAGGCGGGGAATCAGATATGGGGTAACAGAGGCGGGGAATCAGAGGCAGGGAAATGGAGGTGGGGAATCAGATATGGGGAATCAGAGGAGGGGAATAAGAGGTTGGGAATCAGAGGCAGGGAATCAGAGGTGGGGATTCAGAGGCAGGGAATCAGATGCGGGGAATCAGTGGCGGGGAATAAGAGGCAGGGAATCACAGGCAGGGAATCAGACGTGGGGAATCAGATGCGGGGAATCATAGCTGGCGAATCACAGGCGGCGAATCAGAGTTGGGGAATTAGAGGCGGGGAATCAGATATGGGGAATCAGAGGCGGGGAATCAGAGGTGGGGAAACAGATGCGGTGAATCAGACATGGGGAATCAGAGGCGGGGGATCAGGGGTGGTGAATCAGAGATGGGGAATCAGAGGCGGGGAATCAGAGGCAGGTATTCAGACGCGGGGAATCAGAGGCGGGGAATCAGAGCTGGGGAATCAGAGGCGGGCTATCTGAGTTGGGGAATCAGCGGCGGGGAATCAGATATGGGGAATCAGAGGCGGGGAATCAGAGCTGGGGAATGAGAGGCCGGGAATCAGATATGGGGAAACAGAGGCGGGGAATAAGAGGCGGGGAAACAGAGGAGGGGAATCAGATATGGGATATCAGAGGTGGGGAATCAGAGGTTGGGAATCAGAGGCAGGGAATCAAAGGCGGGGAATCAGAATTGGGGAATCAGAGATAGGGAATCAGAGATGGGGAATCAGAGGCGGGGAATCAGACGCGGGGAATCAGAGGTGGTGAATCAGACCTGGGGAATCAGAGGCGGGGAATCAGTGTTGGGGAATCAGAGGCGGGGAATCAGATATGAGGAAACAGAGGCAGGGAATCAGAGGCGGGGAAACAGAGGCGGGGAATCAGATATGGGGAATCAGAGGTGGGGAATCAGAGGTTGGGAATCAGAGGCATGGAATCAGAGGTGGGGCATCAGAGGCGGGGAAACATAGGTGGGGAATCAGATATGGGGAATCAGAGGTGGGGAATCAGAGGCGATGAATCAGAGATGGCGAATCAGAGGCGGGGAGTAAGACATGGGGAATCAGAGGCTGGGAATCAGACGCGGGGAATCAGAGGCGGGGAATCAGAGCTGGGGAATCAGAGGCGGGGAATCAGAGTTGGGGAATCAGAGGCGGGGAATCAGATATGGGGAAACAGAGGCGGGGAATCAGAGGCAGGGAAACGGAGGCGGGGAATCAGATATGGGGAATCAGACGAGGGGAATCAGAGGTTGGGAATCAGAGGCAGGGAATCAGAGGTGGGGATTCAGAGGCAGGGAATCAGATGCGGGGAATCTGAGGCGGGGATTCAGAGCTGGGGAATCAGTGCGGGGAATCAGAGTTGGGGAATCAGATGCGAGGAATTAGATATGGGGAAACAGAGGCGGGGAATCAGAGGCGGGGAAACAGAGGCGGGGAATCAGATATGGGGAATCAGAAGTGGGGAATCAGAGGCAGGGGATCAGATGTGCGGAATCAGAGATGGGGAATCAGAGGCAGGGAATCAGAATCAGAAGCGGGGAATCAGAGGCTGGGAATCAGAGGCCGGGAATCAGATGCCGGGAATAAGAGGCCGGGAATCAGAGGTGGGGAATCAGAGTCCGGGAATCAGATATGGGGAATCAGAGGTGGGGAATCAGAGACCGGGAATCAGAGGCCGGGAATTAGAGGTGGGGAATAAGAGGCAGGGAATCAGATGTGCAGAATCAGAGTTGGGGAATCAGAGGCGGGGAATCAGATATTGGGTAACAGAGGCGGGGAATCAGAGGCAGGGAAATGGAGGTGGGGAATCAGATATGGGGAATCAGAGGAGGGGAATCAGAGGAGGGGAATCAGAGGTTGGGAATCAGAGGCAGGGAATCAGAGGTGGGGATTCAGAGGCAGGGAATCAGATGCGGGGAATCAGAGGCGGGGAATAAGAGGCAGGGAATCACAGGCAGGGAATCAGACGTGGGGAATCAGATGCGGGGAATCATAGCTGGCGAATCACAGGCGTGGAATCAGAGTTGGGGAATCAGAGGTGGGGAATCAGAGGTTGGGAATCAGAGGCATGGAATCAGAGGCGGGGCATCAGAGGCGGGGAAACATAGGTGGGGAATCAGATACGGGGAATCAGAGGTGGGGAATCAGAGGCGATGAATCAGAGATGGCGAATCAGAGGCGGGGAATAAGACATGGGGAATCAGAGGCTGGGAATCAGACGCGGGGAATCAGGGGCGGGGAATCAGAGCTGGGGAATCAGAGGCGGGGAATCAGAGTTGGGGAATCAGAGGCGGGGAATCAGATATGGGGAAATAGAGGCGGGGAATCAGAGGCAGGGAAACGGAGGCGGGGAATCAGATATGGGGAATCAGAGGAGGGGAATCAGAGGTTGGGAATCAGAGGCAGGGAATCAGAGGTGGGGATTCAGAGGCAGGGAATCAGATGCGGGGAATCTGAGGCGGGGATTCAGAGCTGGGGAATCAGTGCGGGGAATCAGAGTTGGGGAATCAGAGGCGGGGAATTAGATATGGGGAAACAGAGGCGGTGAATCAGAGGCGGGGAAACAGAGGCGGGGAATCAGATATGGGGAATCAGAAGTGGGGAATCAGAGGCAGGGAATCAGATGTGCGGAATCAGAGATGGGGAATCAGAGGCAGGGAATCAGAATCAGAAGCGGGGAATCAGAGGCCGGGAATCAGAGGCCGGGAATCAGATGCCGGGAATCAGATGCCGGGAAAAATAGGCCGGGAATCAGAGGTGGGGAATCAGAGTCAGGGAATCAGATATGGGGAATCAGAGGCGGGGAATGAGATATGGGGAATCAGAGGCGGGGAATCAGATGCGGGGAAACAGAGGCGGGGAATCACATATGGGGAATCAGAGGTGGCCAATCAAAGGCGGGGAATCAGATATGGGGAAACAGAGGCGGGGAATCAGAGGCGGGGAAACAGAGGCGGGGAATCAGATATGGGGAATCAGAGGTGGGGAATCAGAGGTTGGGAATCAGAGGCAGGGAATCAGAGGCAGGGAATCAAACACGGGGAATCAGAGGCGGGGAATCAGAGCTGGGGATCAGAGGTGGGGAATCAGAGTTGGGGAATCAGAGGCGGGGAATCAGATATGGGGAAACAGAGGCGGGGAATCAGAGGCGGGGAAACAGAGGCGGGGAATCAGATATGGGGAATCAGAGGTGGGGAATCAGAGGTTGGGAATCAGAGGCAGGGAATCAGAGGCAGGGAATCAGAGGTGGGGAATCAGAGGCAGGGAATCAGATGTGCGGAATCAGAGATGGGGAATCAGAGGCAGGGAATCAGAGGCGGGGAATCAGAGGCGGGGAATCAGAGGCCGGGAATCAGAGGCCGGGAATGAGAGTTCGGGAATCAGAGGCCGGGAATCAGAGGCCGGGAATCAGAGGTGGGGAATAAGAGGCCGGGAATCAGAAGCGGGGAATCAGACGCGGGGAATCAGAGGTGGTGAATCAGAGGTGGGGAATCAGAGGCGGGGAATCAGAGGCAGGGAATCGGATGAGCAGAATCAGAGATAGGGAATCAGTGTGGGGAATCAGAGTCTGGGAATCAGAGATGGGGAATCAGAGGCGGGGAATCAGAGGCGGGGAAACATAGGTGGGGAATAAGATATGGGGAATCAGAGGTGGGGAATCAGAGGGGATGAATCAGAGATGGCGAATCAGAGGTGGGGAATCAGAGGCAGGAAATCAGACATGGGGAATCAGAGGCTGGGAATCAGACGCGGGGAATCAGAGGCGGGGAATCAGAGCTGGGGAATCAGAGGCGGGGAATCAGAGTTGGGGAATCAGAGGTGGGGAATCAGATATGGGGAAACAGAGGCGGGCAATCAGAGGCAGGGAAACGGAGGCGGGGAATCAGATATGGGGAATCAGAGGAGGGGAATCAGAGGTTGGGAATCAGAGGCAGGGAATCAGAGGTGGGGATTCAGAGGCAGGGAATCAGATGCGGGGAATCAGAGGCGGGGAATGAGATATGGGGAATCAGAGGCGGGGAATCAGAGGCGGGGAAACAGAGGCAGGGAATCACATATGGGGAATCAGAGGTGGCGAATCAAAGGCGGTGAATCAGAGATGGGGAAGCAGAGGCGGGGAATCAGAGGCAGGTAATCAAACACGTGGAATCAGAGGCGGGGAATCAAAGTTGGGGAATCAGAGGCGGGGAATCAGAGGCCGGGAATCAGAGGCCGGGAATGAGAGGCCGGGAATGAGAGGCCGGGAATCAGAGGCCGGGAATCAGAGGCCGGGAATCAGAGGTGGGGAACAAGAGGCAGGGAATCAGATGTGCAGAATCAGAGATGGGGAATCAGAGGCAGGGAATCAGAGTCGGGGAATCAGAGGCGGGGAATCAGAGGCCGGGAATCAGAGGCCGGGAATGAGAGGTCGGGAATCAGAGGCCGGGAATCAGAGGCCGGGAATCAGAGGTGGGGAATCAGAGGCAGGGAATCAGAGGTGGGGATTCAGAGGCAGGGAATCAGATGCGGCGAATCAGAGGCGGGGTATGAGATATGGGGAATCAGAGGCGGGGAATCAGAGGCGGGGAAACAGAGGCGGGGAATCACATATTGGGAATCAGAGGTGGCGAATCAAAGGCGGTGAATCAGAGATGGGGAAGCAGAGGCGGGGAATCAGAGGCAGGTAATCAAACACGTGGAATCAGAGGCGGGGAATCAGACCTGGGGAATCAGAGGCGGGGAATCAGAGTTGGGGAATCAGAGGCGGGGAATCAGATATGGGGAAACAGAGGCGGGGAATCAGAGGTGGTGAAACAGAGGCGGGGAATCAGATATGGAGAATCAGAGGTGGGGAATCAGAGGCCGGGAATCAGAGGCCGGGAATTAGAGGTGGGGAATAAGAGGCAGGGAATCAGATGTGCAGAATCAGAGTTGGGGAATCAGAGGCGGGGAATCAGATATGGGGTAACAGAGGCGGGGAATCAGAGGCAGGGAAATGGAGGCGGGGAATCAGATATGGGGAATCAGAGGAGGGGAATCAGAGGTTGGGAATCAGATGCGGGGAATCAGAGGCGGGGAATAAGAGGCAGGGAATCACAGGCAGGGAATCAGACGTTGGGAATCAGAGGCGGGGAATCAGAGTTGGGGAATCAGAGGCGGGGAATCAGATATGGGGAATCAGAGGCGGGGAATCAGAGGTGGGGAAACAGAGGCGGTGAATCAGACATGGGGAATCAGAGGCGGGGGATCAGAGGTGGTGAATCAGAGATGGGGAATCAGAGGCGGGAAATCAGAGGCAGGGATTCAGACGCGGGGAATCAGAGGCGGCGAATCAGAGCTGGGGAATCAGAGTTGGGGAATCAGCGGCGGGGAATCAGATATGGGGAATCAGAAACGGGGAATCAGAGCTGGGGAATGAGAGGCCGGGAATCAGATATAGGGAAACAGAGGCGGGGAATAAGAGGCGGGGAAACAGAGGCGGGGAATCAGATATGGGGAATCAGAGGTGGGGAATCAGAGGTTGGGAATCAGAGGCAGGGAATCAAAGGCGGGGAATCAGAATTGGGGAATCAGAGATAGGGAATCAGAGATGGGGAATCAGAGGCGGGGAATCAGACGCGGGGAATCAGAGGTGGTGAATCAGAGCTGGGGAATCAGAGGCGGGGAATCAGAGTTGGGGAATCAGAGGCGGGGAATCAGATATGGGGAAACAGAGGCGGGGAATCAGAGGCGGGGAAACAGAGGCGGGGAATTAGATATGGAGAATCAGAGGTGGGGAATCAGAGGCCGGGAATCAGAGGCCGGGAATTAGAGGTGGGGAATAAGAGGCAGGGAATCAGATGTGCAGAATCAGAGTTGGGGAATCAGAGGCGGGGAATCAGATATTGGGTAACAGAGGCGGGGAATCAGAGGCAGGGAAATGGAGGTGGGGAATCAGATATGGGGAATCAGAGGAGGGGAATAAGAGGTTGGGAATCAGAGGCAGGGAATCAGAGGTGGGGATTCAGAGGAAGGGAATCAGATGCGGGGAATCAGAGGCGGGGAATAAGAGGCAGGGAATCACAGGCAGGGAATCAGACGTGGGGAATCAGATGCGGGGAATCATAGCTGGCGAATCACAGGCGGCGAATCAGAGTTGGGGAATCAGAGGCGGGGAATCAGATATGGGGAATCAGAGGCGGGGAATCAGAGGTGGGGAAACAGAGGCGGTGAATCAGACATGGGGAATCAGAGGCGGGGGATCAGAGGTGGTGAATCGGAGATGGGGAATCAGAGGCGGGGAATCAGAGGCAGGGATTCAGACGCGGGGAATCAGAGGCGGGGAATCAGAGCTGGGGAATCAGAGGCGGGCTATCTGAGTTGGGGAATCAGCGGCGGGGAATCAGATATGGGGAATCAGAGGTTGGGAATCAGAGGCAGGGAATCAAAGGCGGGGAATCAAAATTGGGGAATCAGAGATAGGGAATCAGAGATGGGGAATCAGAGGCGGGGAATCAGACGCGGGGAATCAGAGGTGGTGAATCAGACCTGGGGAATCAGAGGCGGGGAATCAGTGTTGGGGAATCAGAGGCGGGGAATCAGATATGAGGAAACAGAGGCAGGGAATCAGAGGCGGGGAAACAGAGGCGGGGAATCAGATATGGGGAATCAGAGGTGGGGAATCAGAGGTTGGGAATCAGAGGCATGGAATCAGAGGTGGGGCATCAGAGGCGGGGAAACATATGTGGGGAATCAGATATGGGGAATCAGAGGTGGGGAATCAGAGGCGATGAATCAGAGATGGCGAATCAGAGGCGTGGAATAAGACATGGGGAATCAGAGGCTGGGAATCAGACGCGGGGAATCAGAGGCGGGGAATCAGAGCTGGGGAATCAGAGGCGGGGAATCAGAGTTGGGGATTCAGAGGCGGGGAATCAGATATGGGGAATCAGAGGAGGGGAATCAAAGGTTGGGAATCAGAGGCAGGGAATCAGAGGAAGGGATTCAGAGGCAGGGAATCAGATGCGGGGAATCTGAGGCGGGGATTCAGAGCTGGGGAATCAGTGCGGGGAATCAGAGTTGGGGAATCAGATGCGAGGAATTAGATATGGGGAAACAGAGGCGGGGAATCAGAGGCGGGGAAACAGAGGCGGGGAATCAGATATGGGGAATCAGAAGTGGGGAATCAGAGGCAGGGAATCAGATGTGCGGAATCAGAGATGGGGAATCAGAGGCAGGGAATCAGAATCAGAAGCGGGGAATCAGAGGCTGGGAATCAGAGGCCGGGAATCAGATGCCGGGAATAAGAGGCCGGGAATCAGAGGTGGGGAATCAGAGTCCGGGAATCAGATATGGGGAATCAGAGGTTGGGAATCAGAGACCGGGAATCAGAGGCCGGGAATTAGAGGTGGGGAATAAGAGGCAGGGAATCAGATGTGCAGAATCAGAGTTGGGGAATCAGAGGCGGGGAATCAGATATTGGGTAACAGAGGCGGGGAATCAGAGGCAGGGAAATGGAGGTGGGGAATCAGATATGGGGAATCAGAGGCAGGGAAATGGAGGTGGGGAATCAGATATGGGGAATCAGAGGAGGGGAATAAGAGGTTGGGAATCAGAGGCAGGGAATCAGAGGTGGGGATTCAGAGGAAGGGAATCAGATGCGGGGAATCAGAGGCGGGGAATAAGAGGCAGGGAATCACAGGCAGGGAATCAGACGTGGGGAATCAGATGCGGGGAATCATAGCTGGCGAATCACAGGCGGCGAATCAGAGTTGGGGAATCAGAGGCGGGGAATCAGATATGGGGAATCAGAGGCGGGGAATCAGAGGTGGGGAAACAGAGGCGGTGAATCAGACATGGGGAATCGGAGGCGGGGGATCAGAGGTGGTGAATCAGAGATGGGGAATCAGAGGCGGGGAATCAGAGGCAGGGATTCAGACGCGGGGAATCAGAGGCGGGGAATCAGAGCTGGGGAATCAGAGGCGGGCTATCTGAGTTGGGGAATCAGCGGCGGGGAATCAGATATGGGGAATCAGAGGTTGGGAATCAGAGGCAGGGAATCAAAGGCGGGGAATCAAAATTGGGGAATCAGAGATAGGGAATCAGAGATGGGGAATCAAAGGCGGGGAATCAGACGCGGGGAATCAGAGGTGGTGAATCAGACCTGGGGAATCAGAGGCGGGGAATCAGTGTTGGGGAATCAGAGGCGGGGAATCAGATATGAGGAAACAGAGGCAGGGAATCAGAGGCGGGGAAACAGAGGCGGGGAATCAGATATGGGGAAACAGAGGTGGGGAATCAGAGGTTGGGAATCAGAGGCATGGAATCAGAGGTGGGGCATCAGAGGCGGGGAAACATAGGTGGGGAATCAGATATGGGGAATCAGAGGTGGGGAATCAGAGGCGATGAATCAGAGATGGCGAATCAGAGGCGTGGAATAAGACATGGGGAATCAGAGGCTGGGAATCAGACGCGGGGAATCAGAGGCGGGGAATCAGAGCTGGGGAATCAGAGGCGGGGAATCAGAGTTGGGGATTCAGAGGCGGGGAATCAGATATGGGGAATCAGAGGAGGGGAATCAAAGGTTGGGAATCAGAGGCAGGGAATCAGAGGAAGGGATTCAGAGGCAGGGAATCAGATGCGGGGAATCTGAGGCGGGGATTCAGAGCTGGGGAATCAGTGCGGGGAATCAGAGTTGGGGAATCAGATGCGAGGAATTAGATATGGGGAAACAGAGGCGGGGAATCAGAGGTGGGGATTCAGAGGCAGGGAATCAGATGCGGGGAATCAGAGGCGGGGAATAAGAGGCAGGGAATCACAGGCAGGGAATCAGACGTGGGGAATCAGATGCGGGGAATCATAGCTGGCGAATCACAGGCGGGGAATCAGAGTTGGGGAATCAGAGGCGGGGAATCAGAAGCAGGGAAATGGAGGCAGGGAATCAGATATGGGGAATCAGAGGCGGGGAATCAGATATGGGGAATCAGAGGCGGGGAATCAGAGGTGGGGAAACAGAGGCGGTGAATCAGACATGGGGAATCAGAGGCGGGGGATCAGAGGTGGTGAATCAGAGATGGGGAATCAGAGGCGGGGAATCAGAGGCAGGGATTCAGACGCGGGGAATCAGAGGCGGGGAATCAGAGCTGGGGAATCAGAGGTGGGCTATCAGAGTTGGGGAATCAGCGACGGGGAATCAGATATGGGGAATCAGAGGCGGGGAATAAGAGCTGGGGAATGAGAGGCCGGGAATCAGGTATGGGGAAACAGAGGCGGGGAATAAGAGGCGGGGAAACAGAGGCGGGGAATCAGAGGTGGGGAATCAGAGGTTAGGAATCAGAGGCAGGGAATCAAAGGCGGGGAATCAGAATTGGGGAATCAGAGATAGGGAATCAGAGATGGGGAATCAGAGGCGGGGAATCAGACACGGGGAATCAGAGGTGGTGAATCAGACCTGGGGAATCAGAGGCGGGGAATCAGTGTTGGGGAATCAGAGGCGGGGAATCAGATATGAGGAAACAGAGGCAGGGAATCAGAGGCGGGGAAACAGAGGCGGGGAATCAGATATGGGGAATCAGAGGTGGGGAATCAGAGGTTGGGAATCAGAGGCATGGAATCAGAGGCGGGGCATCAGTGGCGGGGAAACATAGGTGGGGAATCAGATATGGGGAATCAGAGGTGGGGAATCAGAGGCGATGAATCAGAGATGGCGAATCAGAGGCGGGGAATAAGACATGGGGAATCAGAGGCTGGGAATCAGACGCGGGGAATCAGAGGCGGGGAATCAGAGCTGGGGAATCAGAGGCGGGGAATCAGAGTTGGGGAATCAGAGGCGGGGAATCAGATATGGGGAAACAGAGGCGGGGAATCAGAGGCAGGGAAACGGAGGCGGGGAATCAGATATGGGGAATCAGAGGAGGGGAATCAGAGGTTGGGAATCAGAGTCAGGGAATCAGAGGTGGGGATTCAGAGGCATGGAATCAGATGCGGGGAATCTGAGGCGGGGATTCAGAGCTGCGGAATCAGTGCGGGGAATCAGAGTTGGGGAATCAGAGGCGGGGAATTAGATATGGGGAAACAGAGGCGGTGAATCAGAGGCGGGGAAACAGAGGCGGGGAATCAGATATGGGGAATCAGAAGTGGGGAATCAGAGGCAGGGAATCAGATGTGCGGAATCAGAGATGGGGAATCAGAGGCAGGGAATCAGAATCAGAAGCGGGGAATCAGAGGCCGGGAATCAGATGCCGGGAATCAGATGCCGGGAAAAAGAGGCCGGGAATCAGAGGTGGGGAATCAGAGTCAGGGAATAAGATATGGGGAATCAGAGGCGGGGAATGAGATATGGGGAATCAGAGGCGGGGAATCAGATGCGGGGAAACAGAGGCGGGGAATCACATATGGGGAATCAGAGGTGGCCAATCAAAGGCGGGGAATCAGATATGGGGAAACAGAGGCGGGGAATCAGAGGCGGGGAAACAGAGGCGGGGAATCAGATATGGGGAATCAGAGGTGGGGAATCAGAGGTTGGGAATCAGAGGCAGGGAATCAGAGGAAGGGATTCAGAGGCAGGGAATCAGATGCGGGGAATCTGAGGCGGGGATTCAGAGCTGGGGAATCAGTGCGGGGAATCAGAGTTGGGGAATCAGATGCGAGGAATTAGATATGGGGAAACAGAGGCGGGGAATCAGAGGCGGGGAAACAGAGGCGGGGAATCAGATATGGGGAATCAGAAGTGGGGAATCAGAGGCAGGGAATCAGATGTGCGGAATCAGAGATGGGGAATCAGAGGCAGGGAATCAGAATCAGAAGCGGGGAATCAGAGGCTGGGAATCAGAGGCCGGGAATCAGATGCCGGGAATAAGAGGCCGGGAATCAGAGGTGGGGATTCAGAGTCCGGGAATCAGATATGGGGAATCAGAGGTGGGGAATCAGAGACCGGGAATCAGAGGCCGGGAATTAGAGGTGGGGAATAAGAGGCAGGGAATCAGATGTGCAGAATCAGAGTTGGGGAATCAGAGGCGGGGAATCAGATATTGGGTAACAGAGGCGGGGAATCAGAGGCAGGGAAATGGAGGTGGGGAATCAGATATGGGGAATCAGAGGAGGGGAATCAGAGGTTGGGAATCAGAGGCAGGGAATCAGAGGTGGGGATTCAGAGGCAGGGAATCAGATGCGGGGAATCAGAGGCGGGGAATAAGAGGCAGGGAATCACAGGCAGGGAATCAGACGTGGGGAATCAGATGCGGGGAATCATAGCTGGCGAATCACAGGCGGGGAATCAGAGTTGGGGAATCAGAGGCGGGGAATCAGAAGCAGGGAAATGGAGGCAGGGAATCAGATATGGGGAATCAGAGGCGGGGAATCAGATATGGGGAATCAGAGGCGGGGAATCAGAGGTGGGGAAACAGAGGCGGTGAATCAGACATGGGGAATCAGAGGCGGGGGATCAGAGGTGGTGAATCAGAGATGGGGAATCAGAGGCGGGGAATCAGAGGCAGGGATTCAGACGCGGGGAATCAGAGGCGGGGAATCAGAGCTGGGGAATCAGAGGTGGGCTATCAGAGTTGGGGAATCAGCGACGGGGAATCAGATATGGGGAATCAGAGGCGGGGAATCAGAGCTGGGGAATGAGAGGCCGGGAATCAGGTATGGGGAAACAGAGGCGGGGAATAAGAGGCGGGGAAACAGAGGCGGGGAATCAGAGGTGGGGAATCAGAGGTTAGGAATCAGAGGCAGGGAATCAAAGGCGGGGAATCAGAATTGGGGAATCAGAGATAGGGAATCAGAGATGGGGAATCAGAGGCGGGGAATCAGACACGGGGAATCAGAGGTGGTGAATCAGACCTGGGGAATCAGAGGCGGGGAATCAGTGTTGGGGAATCAGAGGCGGGGAATCAGATATGAGGAAACAGAGGCAGGGAATCAGAGGCGGGGAAACAGAGGCGGGGAATCAGATATGGGGAATCAGAGGTGGGGAATCAGAGGTTGGGAATCAGAGGCATGGAATCAGAGGCGGGGCATCAGTGGCGGGGAAACATAGGTGGGGAATCAGATATGGGGAATCAGAGGTGGGGAATCAGAGGCGATGAATCAGAGATGGCGAATCAGAGGCGGGGAATAAGACATGGGGAATCAGAGGCTGGGAATCAGACGCGGGGAATCAGAGGCGGGGAATCAGAGCTGGGGAATCAGAGGCGGGGAATCAGAGTTGGGGAATCAGAGGCGGGGAATCAGATATGGGGAAACAGAGGCGGGGAATCAGAGGCAGGGAAACGGAGGCGGGGAATCAGATATGGGGAATCAGAGGAGGGGAATCAGAGGTTGGGAATCAGAGTCAGGGAATCAGAGGTGGGGATTCAGAGGCATGGAATCAGATGCGGGGAATCTGAGGCGGGGATTCAGAGCTGCGGAATCAGTGCGGGGAATCAGAGTTGGGGAATCAGAGGCGGGGAATTAGATATGGGGAAACAGAGGCGGTGAATCAGAGGCGGGGAAACAGAGGCGGGGAATCAGATATGGGGAATCAGAAGTGGGGAATCAGAGGCAGGGAATCAGATGTGCGGAATCAGAGATGGGGAATCAGAGGCAGGGAATCAGAATCAGAAGCGGGGAATCAGAGGCCGGGAATCAGATGCCGGGAATCAGATGCCGGGAAAAAGAGGCCGGGAATCAGAGGTGGGGAATCAGAGTCAGGGAATAAGATATGGGGAATCAGAGGCGGGGAATGAGATATGGGGAATCAGAGGCGGGGAATCAGATGCGGGGAAACAGAGGCGGGGAATCACATATGGGGAATCAGAGGTGGCCAATCAAAGGCGGGGAATCAGATATGGGGAAACAGAGGCGGGGAATCAGAGGCGGGGAAACAGAGGCGGGGAATCAGATATGGGGAATCAGAGGTGGGGAATCAGAGGTTGGGAATCAGAGGCAGGGAATCAGAGGCAGGGAATCAAACACGGGGAATCAGAGGCGGGGAATCAGAGCTGGGGATCAGAGGTGGGGAATCAGAGTTGGGGAATCAGAGGCGGGGAAATCAGATATGGGGAAACAGAGGCGGGGAATCAGAGGCGGGGAAACAGAGGCGGGGAATCAGATATGGGGAATCAGAGGTGGGGAATCAGAGGTTGGGAATCAGAGGCAGGGAATCAGAGGCAGGGAATCAGAGGCGGGGAATCAGAGGCAGGGAATCAGACGTGCGGAATCAGAGATGGGGAATCAGAGGCAGGGAATCAGAGGCGGGGAATCAGAGGCGGGGAATCAGAGGCCGGGAATCAGAGGCCGGGAATGAGAGTTCGGGAATCAGAGTCCGGGAATCAGAGGCCGGGAATCAGAGGTGGGGAATAAGAGGCCGGGAATCAGAAGCGGGGAATCAGACGCGGGGAATCAGAGGTGGTGAATCAGAGCTGGGGAATCAGAGGCGGGGAATCAGTGTTGGGGAATCAGAGGCGGGGAATCAGATATGAGGAAACAGAGGCAGGGAATCAGAGGCGGGGAAACAGAGGCGGGGAATCAGATATGGGGAATCAGAGGTGGGGAATCAGAGGTGGGGAATCAGAGGCGGGGAATCAGAGGCAGGGAATCGGATGAGCAGAATCAGAGATAGGGAATCAGAGGTGGGGAATCAGAGTCTGGGAATCAGAGATGGGGAATCAGAGGCGGGGAATCAGAGGCGGGGAAACATAGGTGGGGAATAAGATATGGGGAATCAGAGGTGGGGAATCAGAGGGGATGAATCAGAGATGGCGAATCAGAGGCGGGGAATCAGAGGCAGGAAATCAGACATGGGGAATCAGAGGCTGGGAATCAGACGCGGGGAATCAGAGGCGGGGAATCTGAGCTGGGGAATCAGAGGCGGGGAATCAGAGTTGGGGAATCAGAGGTGGGGAATCAGATATGGGGAAACAGAGGCGGGCAATCAGAGGCAGGGAAACGGAGGCGGGGAATCAGATATGGGGAATCAGAGGAGGGGAATCAGAGGTTGGGAATCAGAGGCAGGGAATCGGAGGTGGGGTTTCAGAGGCAGGGAATCAGATGCGGGTAATCAGAGGCGGGGAATGAGATATGGGGAATCAGAGGCGGGGAATCAGAGGCGGGGAAACAGAGGCGGGGAATCACATATGGGGAATCAGAGGTGGCGAATCAAAGGCGGTGAATCAGAGATGGGGAAGCAGAGGCGGGGAATCAGAGGCAGGTAATCAAACACGTGGAATCAGAGGCGGGGAATCAAAGTTGGGGAATCAGAGGCGGGGAATCAGATATGGGGAAACAGAGGCGGGAAATCAGAGGCGGGGAAACAGAGGCGGGGAATCAGATATGGGGAATCAGAGGTGGGGAATCAGAGGTTGGGATTCAGAGGCAGGGAATCAGAGGCAGGGAATCAGAGGCAGGGAATCAGAGGCAGGGAATCAGATGTGCGGAATCAGAGATGGGTAATCAGAGGCAGGGAAACAGAGGCGGGGAATCAGAGGCAGGGAATCAGAGGCCGGGAATCAGAGGCCGGGAATGAGAGGCCGGGAATGAGAGGCCGGGAATCAGAGGCCGGGAATCAGAGGCCGGGAATCAGAGGTGGGGAATAAGAGGCAGGGAATCAGATGTGCAGAATCAGAGATGGGGAATCAGAGGCAGGGAATCAGAGTCGGGGAATCAGAGGCGGGGAATCAGAGGCCGGGAATCAGAGGCCGGGAATGAGAGGTCTCGAATCAGAGGCCGGGAATCAGAGGCCGGGAATCAGAGGTGGGGAATCAGAGGCAGGGAATCAGAGGTGGGGATTCAGAGGCAGGGAATCAGATGCGGCGAATCAGAGACGGGGAATGAGATATGGGGAATCAGAGGCGGGGAATCAGAGGCGGGGAAACAGAGGCGGGGAATCACATATGGGGAATCAGAGGTGGCGAATCAAAGGCGGTGAATCAGAGATGGGGAAGCAGAGGCGGGGAATCAGAGGCAGGTAATCAAACACGTGGAATCAGAGGCGGGGAATCAGACCTGGGGAATCAGAGGCGGGGAATCAGAGTTGGGGAATCAGAGGCGGGGAATCAGATATGGGGAAACAGAGGCGGGGAATCAGAGGCGGGGAAACAGAGGCGGGGAATCAGATATGGAGAATCAGAGGTGGGGAATCAGAGTCCGGGAATCAGAGGCCGGGAATTAGAGGTGGGGAATAAGAGGCAGGGAATCAGATGTGCAGAATCAGAGTTGGGGAATCAGAGGCGGGGAATCAGATATGGGGTAACAGAGGCGGGGAATCAGAGGCAGGGAAATGGAGGTGGGGAATCAGATATGGGGAATCAGAGGAGGGGAATCAGAGGTTGGGAATCAGATGCGGGGAATCAGAGGCGGGGAATAAGAGGCAGGGAATCACAGGCAGGGAATCAGACGTTGGGAATCAGAGGCGGGGAATCATAGCTGGCGAATCATAGGCGGGGAATCAGAGTTGGGGAATCAGAGGCGGGGAATCAGATATGGGGAATCAGAGGCGGGGAATCAGAGGTGGGGAAACAGAGGCGGTGAATCAGACATGGGGAATCAGAGGCGGGGGATCAGAGGTGGTGAATCAGAGATGGGGAATCAGAGGCGGGGAATCAGAGGCAGGGATTCGGATGCGGGGAATCAGAGGCGGGGAATCAGAGCTGGGGAATCAGAGTTGGGGAATCAGCGGCGGGGAATCAGATATGGGGAATCAGAGGCGGGGAATCAGAGCTGGGGAATGAGAGGCCGGGAATCAGATATAGGGAAACAGAGGCGGGGAATAAGAGGCGGGGAAACAGAGGCGGGGAATCAGATATGGGGAATCAGAGGTGGGGAATCAGAGGTTGGGAATCAGAGGCAGGGAATCAAAGGCGGGGAATCAGAATTGGGGAATCAGAGATAGGGAATCAGAGATGGGGAATCAGAGGCGGGGAATCAGACGCGGGGAATCAGAGGTGGTGAATCAGAGCTGGGGTATCAGAGGAGGGGAATCAGTGTTGGGGAATCAGAGGCGGGGAATCAGATATGAGGAAACAGAGGCAGGGAATCAGAGGCGGGGCATCAGAGGCGGGGAAACATAGGTGGGAATCAGATATGGGGAATCAGAGGTGGGGAATCAGAGGCGATGAATCAGAGATGGCGAATCAGAGGCGGGGAATCAGAGGCGGGGAATAAGACATGGGGAATCAGAGGCTGGGAATCAGACGCGGGGAATCAGAGGCGGGGAATCAGAGCTGGGGAATCAGAGGCGGGGAATCAGAGTTGGGGAATCAGAGGCGGGGAATCAGATATGGGGAAACAGAGGCGGGGAATCAGAGGCAGGGAAACGGAGGCGGGGAATCAGATATGGGGAATCAGAGGAGGGGAATCAGAGGTTGGGAATCAGAGGCGGGGCATCAGAGGCGGGGAATCAGAGGCAGGGAATCGGATGTGCGGAATCAGAGATAGGGAATCAGAGGTGGTGAATCAGAGTCCGGGAATAAGAGATGGGGAATCAGAGGCGGGGAATCAGAGGCGGGGAAACATAGGTGGGGAATAAGATATGGGGAATCAGAGGTGGGGAATCAGAGGCGATGAATCAGAGATGGCGAATCAGAGGCGGGGAATCAGAGGCAGGAAATCAGACATGGGGAATCAGAGGCTGGGAATCAGACGCGGGGAATCAGAGGCGGGGAATCAGAGCTGTGGAATCAGAGGCGGGGAATCAGAGTTGGGGAATCAGAGGCGGGGTATCAGATATGGGGAAACAGAGGCGGTTAATCAGAGGCAGGGAAACGGAGGCGGGGAATCAGATATGGGGAATCAGAGGAGGGGAATCAGAGGTTGGGAATCAGAGGCAGGGAATCAGAGGTGGGGATTCAGAGGCAGGGAATCAGATGCGGGGAATCAGAGGCGGGGAATGAGACATGGGAAATCAGAGGCGGGGAATCAGAGGCGGGGAAACAGAGGAGGGGAATCACATATGGGGAATCAGAGGTGGCGAATCAAAGGCGGTGAATCAGAGATGGGGAAGCAGAGGCGGGGAATCAGAGGCAGGTAATCAAACACGTGGAATCAGAGGCGGGGAATCAGACCTGGGGAATCAGAGGCGGGGAATCAGAGTTGGGGAATCAGAGGCGGGGAATCAGATATGGGGAAACAGAGGCGGGGAATCAGAGGCGGGGAAACAGAGGCGGGGAATCAGATATGGAGAATCAGAGGTGGGGAATCAGAGGCCGGGAATCAGAGGCCGGGAATTAGAGGTGGGGAATAAGAGGCAGGGAATCAGATGTGCAGAATCAGAGTTAGGGAATCAGAGGCGGGGAATCAGATATTGGGTAACAGAGGCGGGGAATCAGAGGCAGGGAAATGGAGGTGGGGAATCAGATATGGGGAATCAGAGGAGGGGAATAAGAGGTTGGGAATCAGAGGCAGGGAATCAGAGGTGGGGATTCAGAGGAAGGGAATCAGATGCGGGGAATCAGAGGCGGGGAATAAGAGGCAGGGAATCACAGGCAGGGAATCAGACGTGGGGAATCAGATGCGGGGAATCATAGCTGGCGAATCACAGGCGGCGAATCAGAGTTGGGGAATCAGAGGCGGGGAATCAGATATGGGGAATCAGAGGCGGGGAATCAGAGGTGGGGAAACAGAGGCGGTGAATCAGACATGGGGAATCAGAGGCGGGGGATCAGAGGTGGTGAATCAGAGATGGGGAATCAGAGGCGGGGAATCAGAGGCAGGGATTCAGACGCGGGGAATCAGAGGCGGGGAATCAGAGCTGGGGAATCAGAGGCGGGCTATCTGAGTTGGGGAATCAGCGGCGGGGAATCAGATATGGGGAATCAGAGGCGGGGAATCAGAGCTGGTGAACGAGAGGCCGGGAATCAGATATGGGGAAATAGAGGCGGGGAATAAGAGGCGGGGAAACAGAGGCGGGGAATCAGATATGGGATATCAGAGGTGGGGAATCAGAGGTTGGGAATCAGAGGCAGGGAATCAAAGGCGGGGAATCAGAATTGGGGAATCAGAGATAGGGAATCAGAGATGGGGAATCAGAGGCGGGGAATCAGACGCGGGGAATCAGAGGTGGTGAATCAGACCTGGGGAATCAGAGGCGGGGAATCAGTGTTGGGGAATCAGAGGCGGGGAATCAGATATGAGGAAACAGAGGCAGGGAATCAGAGGCGGGGAAACAGAGGCGGGGAATCAGATATGGGGAATCAGAGGTGGGGAATCAGAGGTTGGGAATCAGAGGCATGGAATCAGAGGTGGGGCATCAGAGGCGGGGAAACATAGGTGGGGAATCAGATATGGGGAATCAGAGGTGGGGAATCAGAGGCGATGAATCAGAGATGGCGAATCAGAGGCGGGGAATAAGACATGGGGAATCAGAGGCTGGGAATCAGACGCGGGGAATCAGAGGCGGGGAATCAGAGCTGGGGAATCAGAGGCGAGGAATCAGAGTTGGGGAATCAGAGGCGGGGAATCAGATATGGGGAAACAGAGGCGGGGAATCAGAGGCAGGGAAACGGAGGTGGGGAATCAGATATGGGGAATCAGAGGAGGGGAATCAGAGGTTGGGAATCAGAGGCGGGGAATCAGAGGCGGGGAAACAGAGGCGGGGAATCACATATGGGGAATCAGAGGTGGCGAATCAAAGGCGGTGAATCAGAGATGTGGAAGCAGAGGCGGGGAATCAGAGGCAGGTAATCAAACACGTGGAATCAGAGGCGGGGAATCAGACCTGGGGAATCAGAGGCGGGGAATCAGAGTTGGGGAATCAGAGGCGGGGAATCAGATATGGGGAAACAGAGGCGGGGAATCGGAGGCGGGGAAACAGAGGCGGGGAATCAGATATGGAGAATCAGAGGTGGGGAATCAGAGGCCGGGAATCAGAGGCCGGGAATTAGAGGTGGGGAATAAGAGGCAGGGAATCAGATGTGCAGAATCAGAGTTGGGGAATCAGAGGCGGGGAATCAGATATGGGGTAACAGAGGCGGGGAATCAGAGGCAGGGAAATGGAGGCGGGGAATCAGATATGGGGAATAAGAGGAGGGGAATCAGAGGTTGGGAATCAGATGCGGGGAATCAGAGGCGGGGAATAAGAGGCAGGGAATCACAGGCAGGGAAGCAGACGTGGGGAATCAGAGGCGGGGAATCATAGCTGGCGAATCACAGGCGGGGAATCAGAGTTGGGGAATCAGAGGCGGGGAATCAGATATGGGGAATCAGAGGCGGGGAATCAGAGGTGGGGAAACAGAGGCGGTGAATCAGACATGGGGTATCAGAGGCGGGGTATCAGAGGTGGTGAATCAGAGATGAGGAATCAGAGGCGGGGAATCAGAGGCAGGGATTCAGACGCGGGGAATCAGAGGCGGGGAATCAGAGCTGGGGAATCAGAGTTCGGGAATCAGCGGCGGGGAATCAGATATGGGGAATCAGAGGCGGGGAATCAGAGCTGGGGAATGAGAGGCCGGGAATCAGATATGGGGAAACAGAGGCGGGGAATAAGAGGCGGGGAAACAGAGGCGGGGAATCAGATATGGGGAATCAGAGGTTGGGAATCAGAGGTTGGGAATCAGAGGCAGGGAATCAAAGGCGGGGAATCAGAATTGGGGAATCAGAGATAGGGAATCAGAGATGGGGAATCAGAGGCGGGGAATCAGACGCACGGAATCAGAGGTGGTGAATCAGAGCTGGGGTATCAGAGGAGGGGAATCAGTGTTGGGGAATCAGAGGCGGGGAATCAGATATGAGGAAACAGAGGCAGGGAATCAGAGGCGGGGAAACAGAGGCGGGGAATCAGATATGGGGAATCAGAGGTGGGGAATCAGAGGTTGGGAATCAGAGGCATGGAATCAGAGGCGGAGCATCAGACGCGGGGAAACATAGGTGGGAATCAGATATGGGGAATCAGAGGTGGGGAATCAGAGGCGATGAATCAGAGATGGCGAATCAGAGGCGGGGAATCAGAGGCGGGGAATAAGACATGGGGAATCAGAGGCTGGGAATCAGACACGGGGAATCAGAGGCGGGGAATCAGAGCTGGGGAATCAGAGGCGGGGAATCAGAGTTGGGGAATCAGAGGCGGGGAATCAGATATGGGGAAACAGAGGCGGGGAATCAGAGGCAGGGAAACGGAGGCGGGGAATCAGATATGGGGAATCAGAGGAGGGGAATCAGAGGTTGGGAATCAGAGGCAGGGAATCAGAGGTGGGGATTCAGAGGCAGGGAATCAGATGCGGGGAATCAGAGGCGGGGAATGAGATATGGGGAATCAGAGGCGGGGAATCAGAGGCGGGGAAACAGAGTCAGGGAATCAGAGGCGGGGAATCAGATATGGGGAATCAGAGGCGGGGAATCAGAGGTGGGGAAACAGAGGCGGTGAATCAGACATGGGGAATCAGAGGCGGGGGATCAGAGGTGGTGAATCAGAGATGGGGAATCAGAGGCGGGGAATCAGAGGCAGGGATTCAGACGCGGGGAATCAGAGGCGGGGAATCAGAGCTGGGGAATCAGTGGTGGGGAATCAGAGGTTGGGAATCAGAGGCAGGGAATCAAAGGCGGGGAATCAGAATTGGGGAATCAGAGATAGGGAATCAGAGATGGGGAATCAGAGGCGGGGAATCAGAGGCGGGGAATCAGATATGGGGAATCAGACATGGGGAATCAGAGGCAGGTAATCAGATGTGCGGAATCAGAGATGGGGAATCAGAGGCAGGGAATCAGAATCAGAAGCGGGGAGTCAGAGGCCGGGAATCAGAGGCCTGGAATAAGATGCTGGGAATAAGAGGCCGGGAATCAGAGGTGGGGAATCAGAGTCAGGGAATCAGAGATGGGGAGTCAGAGGCGGGGAATGAGATATGGAGAATCAGAGGCGGGGAATCAGAGGCGGGGAAACAGAGGTGGGGAAACAGATATGGGGAATCAGAGGTGGCGAATCAAAGGCGGTGAATCAGAGATGGGGAATCAGAGGCGGGGAATCAGAGGCAGGGAATCAAACACGGGGAATCAGAGGCGGGGAATCAGATATGGGGAAACAGAGGCGGGGAATCAGAGGCGGGGAAACAGAGGCGGGGAATTAGATATGGAGAATCAGAGGTGGGGAATCAGAGGCCGGGAATCAGAGGCCGGGAATTAGAGGTGGGGAATAAGAGGCAGGGAATCAGATGTGCAGAATCAGAGTTGGGGAATCAGAGGCGGGGAATCAGATATTGGGTAACAGAGGCGGGGAATCAGAGGCAGGGAAATGGAGGTGGGGAATCAGATATGGGGAATCAGAGGAGGGGAATAAGAGGTTGGGAATCAGAGGCAGGGAATCAGAGGTGGGGATTCAGAGGAAGGGAATCAGATGCGGGGAATCAGAGGCGGGGAATAAGAGGCAGGGAATCACAGGCAGGGAATCAGACGTGGGGAATCAGATGCGGGGAATCATAGCTGGCGAATCACAGGCGGCGAATCAGAGTTGGGGAATCAGAGGCGGGGAATCAGATATGGGGAATCAGAGGCGGGGAATCAGAGGTGGGGAAACAGAGGCGGTGAATCAGACATGGGGAATCAGAGGCGGGGGATCAGAGGTGGTGAATCAGAGATGGGGAATCAGAGGCGGGGAATCAGAGGCAGGGATTCAGACGCGGGGAATCAGAGGCGGGGAATCAGAGCTGGGGAATCAGAGGCGGGCTATCTGAGTTGGGGAATCAGCGGCGGGGAATCAGATATGGGGAATCAGAGGTTGGGAATCAGAGGCAGGGAATCAAAGGCGGGGAATCAAAATTGGGGAATCAGAGATAGGGAATCAGAGATGGGGAATCAGAGGCGGGGAATCAGACGCGGGGAATCAGAGGTGGTGAATCAGACCTGGGGAATCAGAGGCGGGGAATCAGTGTTGGGGAATCAGAGGCGGGGAATCAGATATGAGGAAACAGAGGCAGGGAATCAGAGGCGGGGAAACAGAGGCGGGGAATCAGATATGGGGAATCAGAGGTGGGGAATCAGAGGTTGGGAATCAGAGGCATGGAATCAGAGGTGGGGCATCAGAGGCGGGGAAACATATGTGGGGAATCAGATATGGGGAATCAGAGGTGGGGAATCAGAGGCGATGAATCAGAGATGGCGAATCAGAGGCGTGGAATAAGACATGGGGAATCAGAGGCTGGGAATCAGACGCGGGGAATCAGAGGCGGGGAATCAGAGCTGGGGAATCAGAGGCGGGGAATCAGCTTTGGGGATTCAGAGGCGGGGAATCAGATATGGGGAATCAGAGGAGGGGAATCAAAGGTTGGGAAGCAGAGGCAGGGAATCAGAGGAAGGGATTCAGAGGCAGGGAATCAGATGCGGGGAATCTGAGGCGGGGATTCAGAGCTGGGGAATCAGTGCGGGGAATCAGAGTTGGGGAATCAGATGCGAGGAATTAGATATGGGGAAACAGAGGCGGGGAATCAGAGGCGGGGAAACAGAGGCGGGGAATCAGATATGGGGAATCAGAAGTGGGGAATCAGAGGCAGGGAATCAGATGTGCGGAATCAGAGATGGGGAATCAGAGGCAGGGAATCAGAATCAGAAGCGGGGAATCAGAGGCTGGGAATCAGAGGCCGGGAATCAGATGCCGGGAATAAGAGGCCGGGAATCAGAGGTGGGGAATCAGAGTCCGGGAATCAGATATGGGGAATCAGAGGTGGGGAATCAGAGACCGGGAATCAGAGGCCGGGAATTAGAGGTGGGGAATAAGAGGCAGGGAATCAAATGTGCAGAATCAGAGTTGGGGAATCAGAGGCGGGGAATCAGATATTGGGTAACAGAGGCGGGGAATCAGAGGCAGGGAAATGGAGGTGGGGAATCAGATATGGGGAATCAGAGGCAGGGAAATGGAGGTGGGGAATCAGATATGGGGAATCAGAGGAGGGGAATAAGAGGTTGGGAATCAGAGGCAGGGAATCAGAGGTGGGGATTCAGAGGAAGGGAATCAGATGCGGGGAATCAGAGGCGGGGAATAAGAGGCAGGGAATCACAGGCAGGGAATCAGACGTGGGGAATCAGATGCGGGGAATCATAGCTGGCGAATCACAGGCGGCGAATCAGAGTTGGGGAATCAGAGGCGGGGAATCAGATATGGGGAATCAGAGGCGGGGAATCAGAGGTGGGGAAACAGAGGCGGTGAATCAGACATGGGGAATCAGAGGCGGGGGATCAGAGGTGGTGAATCAGAGATGGGGAATCAGAGGCGGGGAATCAGAGGCAGGGATTCAGACGCGGGGAATCAGAGGCGGGGAATCAGAGCTGGGGAATCAGAGGCGGGCTATCTGAGTTGGGGAATCAGCGGCGGGGAATCAGATATGGGGAATCAGAGGTTGGGAATCAGAGGCAGGGAATCAAAGGCGGGGAATCAAAATTGGGGAATCAGAGATAGGGAATCAGAGATGGGGAATCAAAGGCGGGGAATCAGACGCGGGGAATCAGAGGTGGTGAATCAGACCTGGGGAATCAGAGGCGGGGAATCAGTGTTGGGGAATCAGAGGCGGGGAATCCAATATGAGGAAACAGAGGCAGGGAATCAGAGGCGGGGAAACAGAGGCGGGGAATCAGATATGGGGAATCAGAGGTGGGGAATCAGAGGTTGGGAATCAGAGGCAGGGAATCAGAGGCGGGGAAACAGAGGCGGGGAATCAGATATGGGGAATCAGAGGTGGGGAATCAGAGGTCGGGAATCAGAGGCATGGAATCAGAGGTGGGGCATCAGAGGCGGGGAAACATAGGTGGGGAATCAGATATGGGGAATCAGAGGTGGGGAATCAGAGGCGATGAATCAGAGATGGCGAATCAGAGGCGTGGAATAAGACATGGGGAATCAGAGGCTGGGAATCAGAGGTGGGGAAACAGAGGCGGTGAATCAGACATGGGGAATCAGAGGCGGGGGATCAGAGGTGGTGAATCAGAGATGGGGAATCAGAGGCGGGGAATCAGAGGCAGGGATTCAGACGCGGGGAATCAGAGGCGGGGTATCAGAGCTGGGGAATCAGAGGCGGGCTATCTGAGTTGGGGAATCAGCGGCGGGGAATCAGATATGGGGAATCAGAGGTTGGGAATCAGAGGCAGGGAATCAAAGGCGGGGAATCAAAATTGGGGAATCAGAGATAGGGAATCAGAGATGGGGAATCAGAGGCGGGGAATCAGACGCGGGGAATCAGAGGTGGTGAATCAGACCTGGGGAATCAGAGGCGGGGAATCAGTGTTGGGGAATCAGAGGCGGGGAATCAGATATGAGGAAACAGAGGCAGGGAATCAGAGGCGGGGAAACAGAGGCGGGGAATCAGATATGGGGAATCAGAGGTGGGGAATCAGAGGTTGGGAATCAGAGGCATGGAATCAGAGGTGGGGCATCAGAGGCGGGGAAACATATGTGGGGAATCAGATATGGGGAATCAGAGGTGGGGAATCAGAGGCGATGAATCAGAGATGGCGAATCAGAGGCGTGGAATAAGACATGGGGAATCAGAGGCTGGGAATCAGACGCGGGGAATCAGAGGCGGGGAATCAGAGCTGGGGAATCAGAGGCGGGGAATCAGCTTTGGGGATTCAGAGGCGGGGAATCAGATATGGGGAATCAGAGGAGGGGAATCAAAGGTTGGGAAGCAGAGGCAGGGAATCAGAGGAAGGGATTCAGAGGCAGGGAATCAGATGCGGGGAATCTGAGGCGGGGATTCAGAGCTGGGGAATCAGTGCGGGGAATCAGAGTTGGGGAATCAGATGCGAGGAATTAGATATGGGGAAACAGAGGCGGGGAATCAGAGGCGGGGAAACAGAGGCGGGGAATCAGATATGGGGAATCAGAAGTGGGGAATCAGAGGCAGGGAATCAGATGTGCGGAAACAGAGATGGGGAATCAGAGGCAGGGAATCAGAATCAGAAGCGGGGAATCAGAGGCTGGGAATCAGAGGCCGGGAATCAGATGCCGGGAATAAGAGGCCGGGAATCAGAGGTGGGGAATCAGAGTCCGGGAATCAGATATGGGGAATCAGAGGTGGGGAATCAGAGACCGGGAATCAGAGGCCGGGAATTAGAGGTGGGGAATAAGAGGCAGGGAATCAGATGTGCAGAATCAGAGTTGGGGAATCAGAGGCGGGGAATCAGATATTGGGTAACAGAGGCGGGGAATCAGAGGCAGGGAAATGGAGGTGGGGAATCAGATATGGGGAATCAGAGGCAGGGAAATGGAGGTGGGGAATCAGATATGGGGAATCAGAGGAGGGGAATAAGAGGTTGGGAATCAGAGGCAGGGAATCAGAGGTGGGGATTCAGAGGAAGGGAATCAGATGCGGGGAATCAGAGGCGGGGAATAAGAGGCAGGGAATCACAGGCAGGGAATCAGACGTGGGGAATCAGATGCGGGGAATCATAGCTGGCGAATCACAGGCGGCGAATCAGAGTTGGGGAATCAGAGGCGGGGAATCAGATATGGGGAATCAGAGGCGGGGAATCAGAGGTGGGGAAACAGAGGCGGTGAATCAGACATGGGGAATCAGAGGCGGGGGATCAGAGGTGGTGAATCAGAGATGGGGAATCAGAGGCGGGGAATCAGAGGCAGGGATTCAGACGCGGGGAATCAGAGGCGGGGAATCAGAGCTGGGGAATCAGAGGCGGGCTATCTGAGTTGGGGAATCAGCGGCGGGGAATCAGATATGGGGAATCAGAGGTTGGGAATCAGAGGCAGGGAATCAAAGGCGGGGAATCAAAATTGGGGAATCAGAGATAGGGAATCAGAGATGGGGAATCAAAGGCGGGGAATCAGACGCGGGGAATCAGAGGTGGTGAATCAGACCTGGGGAATCAGAGGCGGGGAATCAGTGTTGGGGAATCAGAGGCGGGGAATCAGATATGAGGAAACAGAGGCAGGGAATCAGAGGCGGGGAAACAGAGGCGGGGAATCAGATATGGGGAATCAGAGGTGGGGAATCAGAGGTTGGGAATCAGAGGCAGGGAATCAGAGGCGGGGAAACAGAGGCGGGGAATCAGATATGGGGAATCAGAGGTGGGGAATCAGAGGTCGGGAATCAGAGGCATGGAATCAGAGGTGGGGCATCAGAGGCGGGGAAACATAGGTGGGGAATCAGATATGGGGAATCAGAGGTGGGGAATCAGAGGCGATGAATCAGAGATGGCGAATCAGAGGCGTGGAATAAGACATGGGGAATCAGAGGCTGGGAATCAGACGCGGGGAATCAGAGGCGGGGAATCAGAGCTGGGGAATCAGAGGCGGGGAATCAGAGTTGGGGATTCAGAGGCGGGGAATCAGATATGGGGAATCAGAGGAGGGGAATCAAAGGTTGGGAATCAGAGGCAGGGAATCAGAGGAAGGGATTCAGAGGCAGGGAATCAGATGCGGGGAATCTGAGGCGGGGATTCAGAGCTGGGGAATCAGTGCGGGGAATCAGAGTTGGGGAATCAGATGCGAGGAATTAGATATGGGGAAACAGAGGCGGGGAATCAGAGGCGGGGAAACAGAGGCGGGGAATCAGATATGGGGAATCAGAAGTGGGGAATCAGAGGCAGGGAATCAGATGTGCGGAATCAGAGATGGGGAATCAGAGGCAGGGAATCAGAATCAGAAGCGGGGAATCAGAGGCTGGGAATCAGAGGCCGGGAATCAGATGCCGGGAATAAGAGGCCGGGAATCAGAGGTGGGGATTCAGAGTCCGGGAATCAGATATGGGGAATCAGAGGTGGGGAATCAGAGACCGGGAATCAGAGGCCGGGAATTAGAGGTGGGGAATAAGAGGCAGGGAATCAGATGTGCAGAATCAGAGTTGGGGAATCAGAGGCGGGGAATCAGATATTGGGTAACAGAGGCGGGGAATCAGAGGCAGGGAAATGGAGGTGGGGAATCAGATATGGGGAATCAGAGGAGGGGAATCAGAGGTTGGGAATCAGAGGCAGGGAATCAGAGGTGGGGATTCAGAGGCAGGGAATCAGATGCGGGGAATCAGAGGCGGGGAATAAGAGGCAGGGAATCACAGGCAGGGAATCAGACGTGGGGAATCAGATGCGGGGAATCATAGCTGGCGAATCACAGGCGGGGAATCAGAGTTGGGGAATCAGAGGCGGGGAATCAGAGGCAGGGAAATGGAGGCAGGGAATCAGATATGGGGAATCAGAGGCGGGGAATCAGATATGGGGAATCAGAGGCGGGGAATCAGAGGTGGGGAAACAGAGGCGGTGAATCAGACATGGGGAATCAGAGGCGGGGGATCAGAGGTGGTGAATCAGAGATGGGGAATCAGAGGCGGGGAGTCAGAGGCAGGGATTCAGACGCGGGGAATCAGAGGCGGGGAATCAGAGCTGGGGAATCAGAGGTGGGCTATCAGAGTTGGGGAATCAGCGACGGGGAATCAGATATGGGGAATCAGAGGCGGGGAATCAGAGCTGGGGAATGAGAGGCCGGGAATCAGGTATGGGGAAACAGAGGCGGGGAATAAGAGGCGGGGAAACAGAGGCGGGGAATCAGAGGTGGGGAATCAGAGGTTAGGAATCAGAGGCAGGGAATCAAAGGCGGGGAATCAGAATTGGGGAATCAGAGATAGGGAATCAGAGATGGGGAATCAGAGGCGGGGAATCAGACACGGGGAATCAGAGGTGGTGAATCAGACCTGGGGAATCAGAGGCGGGGAATCAGTGTTGGGGAATCAGAGGCGGGGAATCAGATATGAGGAAACAGAGGCAGGGAATCAGAGGCGGGGAAACAGAGGCGGGGAATCAGATATGGGGAATCAGAGGTGGGGAATCAGAGGTTGGGAATCAGAGGCATGGAATCAGAGGCGGGGCATCAGTGGCGGGGAAACATAGGTGGGGAATCAGATATGGGGAATCAGAGGTGGGGAATCAGAGGCGATGAATCAGAGATGGCGAATCAGAGGCGGGGAATAAGACATTGGGAATCAGAGGCTGGGAATCAGACGCGGGGAATCAGAGGCGGGGAATCAGAGCTGGGGAATCAGAGGCGGGGAATGAGAGTTGGGGAATCAGAGGCGGGGAATCAGATATGGGGAAACAGAGGCGGGGAATCAGAGGCAGGGAAACGGAGGCGGGGAATCAGATATGGGGAATCAGAGGAGGGGAATCAGAGGTTGGGAATCAGAGTCAGGGAATCAGAGGTGGGGATTCAGAGGCATGGAATCAGATGCGGGGAATCTGAGGCGGGGATTCAGAGCTGCGGAATCAGTGCGGGGAATCAGAGTTGGGGAATCAGAGGCAGGGAATTAGATATGGGGAAACAGAGGCGGTGAATCAGAGGCGGGGAAACAGAGGCGGGGAATCAGATATGGGGAATCAGAAGTGGGGAATCAGAGGCAGGGAATCAGATGTGCGGAATCAGAGATGGGGAATCAGAGGCAGGGAATCAGAATCAGAAGCGGGGAATCAGAGGCCGGGAATCAGAGGCCGGGAATCAGATGCCGGGAATCAGATGCCGGGAAAAAGAGGCCGGGAATCAGAGGTGGGGAATCAGAGTCAGGGAATCAGATATGGGGAATCAGAGGCGGGGAATGAGATATGGGGAATCAGAGGCGGGGAATCAGATGCGGGGAAACAGAGGCGGGGAATCACATATGGGGAATCAGAGGTGGCCAATCAAAGGCGGGGAATCAGATATGGGGAAACAGAGGCGGGGAATCAGAGGCGGGGAAACAGAGGCGGGGAATCAGATATGGGGAATCAGAGGTGGGGAATCAGAGGTTGGGAATCAGAGGCAGGGAATCAGAGGCAGGGAATCAAACACGGGGAATCAGAGGCGGGGAATCAGAGCTGGGGATCAGAGGTGGGGAATCAGAGTTGGGGAATCAGAGGCGGGGAAATCAGATATGGGGAAACAGAGGCGGGGAATCAGAGGCGGGGAAACAGAGGCGGGGAATCAGATATGGGGAATCAGAGGTGGGGAATCAGAGGTTGGGAATCAGAGGCAGGGAATCAGAGGCAGGGAATCAGAGGCGGGGAATCAGAGGCAGGGAATCAGACGTGCGGAATCAGAGATGGGGAATCAGAGGCAGGGAATCAGAGGCGGGGAATCAGAGGCGGGGAATCAGAGGCCGGGAATCAGAGGCCGGGAATGAGAGTTCGGGAATCAGAGTCCGGGAATCAGAGGCCGGGAATCAGAGGTGGGGAATAAGAGGCCGGGAATCAGAAGCGGGGAATCAGACGCGGGGAATCAGAGGTGGTGAATCAGAGCTGGGGAATCAGAGGCGGGGAATCAGTGTTGGGGAATCAGAGGCGGGGAATCAGATATGAGGAAACAGAAGCAGGGAATCAGAGGCGGGGAAACAGAGGCGGGGAATCAGATATGGGGAATCAGAGGTGGGGAATCAGAGGTGGGGAATCAGAGGCGGGGAATCAGAGGCAGGGAATCGGATGAGCAGAATCAGAGATAGGGAATCAGAGGTGGGGAATCAGAGTCTGGGGATCAGAGATGGGGAATCAGAGGCGGGAAATCAGAGGCGGGGAAACATAGGTGGGGAATAAGATATGGGGAATCAGAGGTGGGGAATCAGAGGGGATGAATCAGAGATGGCGAATCAGAGGCGGGGAATCAGAGGCAGGAAATCAGACATGGGGAATCAGAGGCTGGGAATCAGACGCGGGGAATCAGAGGCGGGGAATCAGAGCTGGGGAATCAGGGGCGGGGAATCAGAGTTGGGGAATCAGATGTGGGGAATCAGATATGGGGAAACAGAGGCGGGCAATCAGAGGCAGGGAAACGGAGGCGGGGAATCAGATATGGGGAATCAGAGGAGGGGAATCAGAGGTTGGGAATCAGAGGCAGGGAATCAGAGGTGGGGTTTCAGAGGCAGGGAATCAGATGCGGGTAATCAGAGGCGGGGAATGAGATATGGGGAATCAGAGGTGGGGAATCAGAGGCGGGGAAACAGAGGCGGGGAATCACATATGGGGAATCAGAGGTGGCGAATCAAAGGCGGTGAATCAGAGATGGGGAAGCAGAGGCGGGGAATCAGAGGCAGGTAATCAAACACGTGGAATCAGAGGCGGGGAATCAAAGTTGGGGAATCAGAGGCGGGGAATCAGATATGGGGAAACAGAGGCGGGAAATCAGAGGCGGGGAAACAGAGGCGGGGAATCAGATATGGGGAATCAGAGGTGGGGAATCAGAGGTTGGGATTCAGAGGCAGGGAATCAGAGGCAGGGAATCAGAGGCAGGGAATCAGAGGCAGGGAATCAGATGTGCGGAATCAGAGATGGGTAATCAGAGGCAGGGAAACAGAGGCGGGGAATCAGAGGCAGGGAATCAGAGGCCGGGAATCAGAGGCCGGGAATGAGAGGCCGGGAATGAGAGGCCGGGAATCAGAGGCCGGGAATCAGAGGCCGGGAATCAGAGGTGGGGAATAAGAGGCAGGGAATCAGATGTGCAGAATCAGAGATGGGGAATCAGAGGCAGGGAATCAGAGTCGTGAATCAGAGGCGGGGAATCAGAGGCCGGGAATCAGAGGCCGGGAATGAGAGGTCTCGAATCAGAGGCCGGGAATCAGAGGCCGGGAATCAGAGGTGGGGAATCAGAGGCAGGGAATCAGAGGTGGGGATTCAGAGGCAGGGAATCAGATGCGGCGAATCAGAGACGGGTAATGAGATATGGGGAATCAGAGGCGGGGAATCAGAGGCGGGGAAACAGAGGCGGGGAATCACATATGGGGAATCAGAGGTGGCGAATCAAAGGCGGTGAATCAGAGATGGGGAAGCAGAGGCGGGGAATCAGAGGCAGGTAATCAAACACGTGGAATCAGAGGCGGGGAATCAGACCTGGGGAATCAGAGGCGGGGAATCAGAGTTGGGGAATCAGAGGCGGGGAATCAGATATGGGGAAACAGAGGCGGGGAATCAGAGGCGGGGAAACAGAGGCGGGGAATCAGATATGGAGAATCAGAGGTGGGGAATCAGAGGCCGGGAATCAGAGGCCGGGAATTAGAGGTGGGGAATAAGAGGCAGGGAATCAGATGTGCAGAATCAGAGTTGGGGAATCAGAGGCGGGGAATCAGATATGGGGTAACAGAGGCGGGGAATCAGAGGCAGGGAAATGGAGGCGGGGAATCAGATATGGGGAATCAGAGGAGGGGAATCAGAGGTTGGGAATCAGATGCGGGGAATCAGAGGCGGGGAATAAGAGGCAGGGAATCACAGGCAGGGAATCAGACGTTGGGAATCAGAGGCGGGGAATCATAGCTGGCGAATCATAGGCGGGGAATCAGAGTTGGGGAATCAGAGGCGGGGAATCAGATATGGGGAATCAGAGGCGGGGAATCAGAGGTGGGGAAACAGAGGCGGTGAATCAGACATGGGGAATCAGAGGCGGGGGATCAGAGGTGGTGAATCAGAGATGGGGAATCAGAGGCGGGGAATCAGAGGCAGGGATTCAGACGCGGGGAATCAGAGGCGGGGAATCAGAGCTGGGGAATCAGAGTTGGGGAATCAGCGGCGGGGAATCAGATATGGGGAATCAGAGGCGGGGAATCAGAGCTGGGGAATGAGAGGCCGGGAATCAGATATAGGGAAACAGAGGCGGGGAATAAGAGGCGGGGAAACAGAGGCGGGGAATCAGATATGGGGAATCAGAGGTGGGGAATCAGAGGTTGGGAATCAGAGGCAGGGAATCAAAGGCGGGGAATCAGAATTGGGGAATCAGAGATAGGGAATCAGAGATGGGGAATCAGAGGCGGGGAATCAGACGCGGGGAATCAGAGGTGGTGAATCAGAGCTGGGGTATCAGAGGAGGGGAATCAGTGTTGGGGAATCAGAGGCGGGGAATCAGATATGAGGAAACAGAGGCAGGGAATCAGAGGCGGGGCATCAGAGGCGGGGAAACATAGGTGGGAATCAGATATGGGGAATCAGAGGTGGCGAATCAGAGGCGATGAATCAGAGATGGCGAATCAGAGGCGGGGAATCAGAGGCGGGGAATAAGACATGGGGAATCAGAGGCTGGGAATCAGACGCGGGGAATCAGAGGCGGGGAATCAGAGCTGGGGAATCAGAGGCGGGGAATCAGAGTTGGGGAATCAGAGGCGGGGAATCAGATATGGGGAAACAGAGGCGGGGAATCAGAGGCAGGGAAACGGAGGCGGGGAATCAGATATGGGGAATCAGAGGAGGGGAATCAGAGGTTGGGAATCAGAGGCGGGGCATCAGAGGCGGGGAATCAGAGAAAGGGAATCGGATGTGCGGAATCAGAGATAGGGAATCAGAGGTGGTGAATCAGAGTCCGGGAATAAGAGATGGGGAATCAGAGGCGGGGAATCAGAGGCGGGGAAACATAGGTGGGGAATAAGATATGGGGAATCAGAGGTGGGGAATCAGAGGCGATGAATCAGAGATGGCGAATCAGAGGCGGGGAATCAGAGGCAGGAAATCAGACATGGGGAATCAGAGGCTGGGAATCAGATGCGGGGAATCAGAGGCGGGGAATCAGAGCTGTGGAATCAGAGGCGGGGAATCAGAGTTGGGGAATCAGAGGCGGGGTATCAGATATGGGGAAACAGAGGCGGTTAATCAGAGGCAGGGAAACGGAGGCGGGGAATCAGATATGGGGAATCAGAGGAGGGGAATCAGAGGTTGGGAATCAGAGGCAGGGAATCAGAGGTGGGGATTCAGAGGCAGGGAATCAGATGCGGGGAATCAGAGGCGGGGAATGAGACATGGGAAATCAGAGGCGGGGAATCAGAGGCGGGGAAACAGAGGAGGGGAATCACATATGGGGAATCAGAGGTGGCGAATCAAAGGCGGTGAATCAGAGATGGGGAAGCAGAGGCGGGGAATCAGAGGCAGGTAATCAAACACGTGGAATCAGAGGCGGGGAATCAGACCTGGGGAATCAGAGGCGGGGAATCAGAGTTGGGGAATCAGAGGCGGGGAATCAGATATGGGGAAACAGAGGCGGGGAATCAGAGGCGGGGAAACAGAGGCGGGGAATCAGATATGGAGAATCAGAGGTGGGGAATCAGAGGCCGGGAATCAGAGGCCGGGAATCAGAGGCCGGGAATTAGAGGTGGGGAATAAGAGGCAGGGAATCAGATGTGCAGAATCAGAGTTAGGGAATCAGAGGCGGGGAATCAGATATTGGGTAACAGAGGCGGGGAATCAGAGGCAGGGAAATGGAGGTGGGGAATCAGATATGGGGAATCAGAGGAGGGGAATAAGAGGTTGGGAATCAGAGGCAGGGAATCAGAGGTGGGGATTCAGAGGAAGGGAATCAGATGCGGGGAATCAGAGGTGGGGAATAAGAGGCAGGGAATCACAGGCAGGGAATCAGACGTGGGGAATCAGATGCGGGGAATCATAGCTGGCGAATCACAGGCGGCGAATCAGAGTTGGGGAATCAGAGGCGGGGAATCAGATATGGGGAATCAGAGGCGGGGAATCAGAGGTGGGGAAACAGAGGCGGTGAATCAGACATGGGGAATCAGAGGCGGGGGATCAGAGGTGGTGAATCAGAGATGGGGAATCAGAGGCGGGGAATCAGAGGCAGGGATTCAGACGCGGGGAATCAGAGGCGGGGAATCAGAGCTGGGGAATCAGAGGCGGGCTATCTGAGTTGGGGAATCAGCGGCGGGGAATCAGATATGGGGAATCAGAGGCGGGGAATCAGAGCTGGTGAACGAGAGGCCGGGAATCAGATATGGGGAAACAGAGGCGGGGAATAAGAGGCGGGGAAACAGAGGCGGGGAATCAGATATGGGATATCAGAGGTGGGGAATCAGAGGTTGGGAATCAGAGGCAGGGAATCAAAGGCGGGGAATCAGAATTGGGGAATCAGAGATAGGGAATCAGAGATGGGGAATCAGAGGCGGGGAATCAGACGCGGGGAATCAGAGGTGGTGAATCAGACCTGGGGAATCAGAGGCGGGGAATCAGTGTTGGGGAATCAGAGGCGGGGAATCAGATATGAGGAAACAGAGGCAGGGAATCAGAGGCGGGGAAACAGAGGCGGGGAATCAGATATGGGGAATCAGAGGTGGGGAATCAGAGGTTGGGAATCAGAGGCATGGAATCAGAGGTGGGGCATCAGAGGCGGGGAAACATAGGTGGGGAATCAGATATGGGGAATCAGAGGTGGGGAATCAGAGGCGATGAATCAGAGATGGCGAATCAGAGGCGGGGAATAAGACATGGGGAATCAGAGGCTGGGAATCAGACGCGGGGAATCAGAGGCGGGGAATCAGAGCTGGGGAATCAGAGGCGAGGAATCAGTTGGGGAATCAGAGGCGGGGAGTCAGATATGGGGAAACAGAGGCGGGGAATCAGAGGCAGGGAAACGGAGGCGGGGAATCAGATATGGGGAATCAGAGGAGGGGAATCAGAGGTTGGGAATCAGAGGCGGGGAATCAGAGGCGGGGAAACAGAGGCGGGGAATCACATATGGGGAATCAGAGGTGGCGAATCAAAGGCGGTGAATCAGAGATGTGGAAGCAGAGGCGGGGAATCAGAGGCAGGTAATCAAACACGTGGAATCAGAGGCGGGGAATCAGACCTGGGGAATCAGAGGCGGGGAATCAGAGTTGGGGAATCAGAGGCGGGGAATCAGATATGGGGAAACAGAGGCGGGGAATCAGAGGCGGGGAAACAGAGGCGGGGAATCAGATATGGAGAATCAGAGGTGGGGAATCAGAGGCCGGGAATCAGAGGCCGGGAATTAGAGGTGGGGAATAAGAGGCAGGGAATCAGATGTGCAGAATCAGAGTTGGGGAATCAGAGGAGGGGAATCAGATATGGGGTAACAGAGGCGGGGAATCAGAGGCAGGGAAATGGAGGCGGGGAATCAGATATGGGGAATAAGAGGAGGGGAATCAGAGGTTGGGAATCAGATGCGGGGAATCAGAGGCGGGGAATAAGAGGCAGGGAATCACAGGCAGGGAAGCAGACGTGGGGAATCAGAGGCGGGGAATCATAGCTGGCGAATCACAGGCGGGGAATCAGAGTTGGGGAATCAGAGGCGGGGAATCAGATATGGGGAATCAGAGGCGGGGAATCAGAGGTGGGGAAACAGAGGCGGTGAATCAGACATGGGGTATCAGAGGCGGGGGATCAGAGGTGGTGAATCAGAGATGGGGAATCAGAGGCGGGGAATCAGAGGCAGGGATTCAGACGCGGGGAATCAGAGGCGGGGAATCAGAGCTGGGGAATCAGAGTTGGGGAATCAGCGGCGGGGAATCAGATATGGGGAATCAGAGGCGGGGAATCAGAGCTGGGGAATGAGAGGCCGGGAATCAGATATGGGGAAACAGAGGCGGGGAATAAGAGGCGGGGAAACAGAGGCGGGGAATCAGATATGGGGAATCAGAGGTTGGGAATCAGAGGTTGGGAATCAGAGGCAGGGAATCAAAGGCGGGGAATCAGAATTGGGGAATCAGAGATAGGGAATCAGAGATGGGGAATCAGAGGCGGGGAATCAGATGCACGGAATCAGAGGTGGTGAATCAGAGCTGGGGTATCAGAGGAGGGGAATCAGTGTTGGGGAATCAGAGGTGGGGAATCAGATATGAGGAAACAGAGGCAGGGAATCAGAGGCGGGGAAACAGAGGCGGGGAATCAGATATGGGGAATCAGAGGTGGGGAATCAGAGGTTGGGAATCAGAGGCATGGAATCAGAGGCGGAGCATCAGAGGCGGGGAAACATAGGTGGGAATCAGATATGGGGAATCAGAGGTGGGGAATCAGAGGCGATGAATCAGAGATGGCGAATCAGAGGCGGGGAATCAGAGGCGGGGAATAAGACATAGGGAATCAGAGGCTGGGAATCAGACACGGGGAATCAGAGGCGGGGAATCAGAGCTGGGGAATCAGAGGCGGGGAATCAGAGTTGGGGAATCAGAGGCGGGGAATCAGATATGGGGAAACAGAGGCGGGGAATCAGAGGCAGGGAAACGGAGGCGGGGAATCAGATATGGGGAATCAGAGGAGGGGAATCAGAGGTTGGGAATCAGAGGCAGGGAATCAGAGGTGGGGATTCAGAGGCAGGGAATCAGATGCGGGGAATCAGAGGCGGGGAATGAGATATGGGGAATCAGAGGCGGGGAATCAGAGGCGGGGAAACAGAGTCAGGGAATCAGAGGCGGGGAATCAGATATGGGGAATCAGAGGCGGGGAATCAGAGGTGGGGAAACAGAGGCGGTGAATCAGACATGGGGAATCAGAGGCGGGGGATCAGAGGTGGTGAATCAGAGATGGGGAATCAGAGGCGGGGAATCAGAGGCAGGGATTCAGACGCGGGGAATCAGAGGCGGGGAATCAGAGCTGGGGAATCAGAGGTGGGGAATCAGAGGTTGGGAATCAGAGGCAGGGAATCAAAGGCGGGGAATCAGAATTGGGGAATCAGAGATAGGGAATCAGAGATGGGGAATCAGAGGCGGGGAATCAGAGGCGGGGAATAAGACATGGGGAATCAGAGGCTGGGAATCAGACGCGGGGAATCAGAGGCGGGGAATCAGAGCTGGGGAATCAGAGGCGGGGAATCAGAGTTGGGGAATCAGAGGCGGGGAATCAGATATGTGGAAACAGAGGCGGGGAATCAGAGGCAGGGAAACGGAGGCGGGGAATCAGATATGGGGAATCAGAGGAGGGGAAGCAGAGGTTGGGAATCAGAGGCAGGGCATCAGAGGCGGGGAATCAGAGGCAGGGAATCGGATGTGCGGAATCAGAGATAGGGAATCAGAGGTGGTGAATCAGAGTCCGGGAATAAGAGATGGGGAATCAGAGGCGGGGAATCAGAGGCGGGGAAACATAGGTGGGGAATAAGATATGGGGAATCAGAGGTGGGGAATCAGAGGCGATGAATCAGAGATGGCGAATCAGAGGCGGGGAATCAGAGGCAGGAAATCAGACATGGGGAATCAGAGGCTGGGAATCAGACGCGGGGAATCAGAGGCGGGGAATCAGAGCTGTGGAATCAGAGGCGGGGAATCAGAGTTGGGGAATCAGAGGCGGGGTATCAGATATGGGGAAACAGAGGCGGTTAATCAGAGGCAGGGAAACGGAGGCGGGGAATCAGATATGGGGAATCAGAGGAGGGGAATCAGAGGTTGGGAATCAGAGGCAGGGAATCAGAGGTGGGGATTCAGAGGCAGGGAATCAGATGCGGGGAATCAGAGGCGGGGAATGAGACATGGGAAATCAGAGGCGGGGAATCAGAGGCGGGGAAACAGAGGAGGGGAATCACATATGGGGAATCAGAGGTGGCGAATCAAAGGCGGTGAATCAGAGATGGGGAAGCAGAGGCGGGGAATCAGAGGCAGGTAATCAAACACGTGGAATCAGAGGCGGGGAATCAGACCTGGGGAATCAGAGGCGGGGAATCAGAGTTGGGGAATCAGAGGCGGGGAATCAGATATGGGGAAACAGAGGCGGGGAATCAGAGGCGGGGAAACAGAGGCGGGGAATCAGATATGGAGAATCAGAGGTGGGGAATCAGAGGCAGGGAATCAGAGGCCGGGAATTAGAGGTGGGGAATAAGAGGCAGGGAATCAGATGTGCAGAATCAGAGTTAGGGAATCAGAGGCGGGGAATCAGATATTGGGTAACAGAGGCGGGGAATCAGAGGCAGGGAAATGGAGGTGGGGAATCAGATATGGGGAATCAGAGGAGGGGAATAAGAGGTTGGGAATCAGAGGCAGGGAATCAGAGGTGGGGATTCAGAGGAAGGGAATCAGATGCGGGGAATCAGAGGCGGGGAATAAGAGGCAGGGAATCACAGGCAGGGAATCAGACGTGGGGAATCAGATGCGGGGAATCATAGCTGGCGAATCACAGGCGGCGAATCAGAGTTGGGGAATCAGAGGCGGGGAATCAGATATGGGGAATCAGAGGCGGGGAATCAGAGGTGGGGAAACAGAGGCGGTGAATCAGACATGGGGAATAAGAGGCGGGGGATCAGAGGTGGTGAATCAGAGATGGGGAATCAGAGGCGGGGAATCAGAGGCAGGGATTCAGACGCGGGGAATCAGAGGCGGGGAATCAGAGCTGGGGAATCAGAGGCGGGCTATCTGAGTTGGGGAATCAGCGGCGGGGAATCAGATATGGGGAATCAGAGGCGGGGAATCAGAGCTGGTGAACGAGAGGCCGGGAATCAGATATGGGGAAACAGAGGCGGGGAATAAGAGGCGGGGAAACAGAGGCGGGGAATCAGATATGGGATATCAGAGGTGGGGAATCAGAGGTTGGGAATCAGAGGCAGGGAATCAAAGGCGGGGAATCAGAATTGGGGAATCAGAGATAGGGAATCAGAGATGGGGAATCAGAGGCGGGGAATCAGACGCGGGGAATCAGAGGTGGTGAATCAGACCTGGGGAATCAGAGGCGGGGAATCAGTGTTGGGGAATCAGAGGCGGGGAATCAGATATGAGGAAACAGAGGCAGGGAATCAGAGGCGGGGAAACAGAGGCGGGGAATCAGATATGGGGAATCAGAGGTGGGGAATCAGAGGTTGGGAATCAGAGGCATGGAATCAGAGGTGGGGCATCAGAGGCGGGGAAACATAGGTGGGGAATCAGATATGGGGAATCAGAGGTGGGGAATCAGAGGCGATGAATCAGAGATGGCGAATCAGAGGCAGGGAATAAGACATGGGGAATCAGAGGCTGGGAATCAGACGCGGGGAATCAGAGGCGGGGAATCAGAGCTGGGGAATCAGAGGCGAGGAATCAGAGTTGGGGAATCAGAGGCGGGGAATCAGATATGGGGAAACAGAGGCGGGGAATCAGAGGCAGGGAAACGGAGGCGGGGAATCAGATATGGGGAATCAGAGGAGGGGAATCAGAGGTTGGGAATCAGAGGCAGGGAATCAGAGGTGGGGATTCAGAGGCAGGGAATCAGATGCGGGGAATCAGAGGCGGGGAATGAGATATGGGGAATCAGACGCGGGGAATCAGAGGCGGGAAAACAGAGGCGGGGAATCACATATGGGGAATCAGAGGTGGCGAATCAAAGGCGGTGAATCAGAGATGTGGAAGCAGAGGCGGGGAATCAGAGGCAGGTAATCAAACACGTGGAATCAGAGGTGGGGAATCAGACCTGGGGAATCAGAGGCGGGGAATCAGAGTTGGGGAATCAGAGGCGGGGAATCAGATATGGGGAAACAGAGGCGGGGAATCAGAGGCGGGGAAACAGAGGCGGGGAATCAGATATGGAGAATCAGAGGTGGGGAATCAGAGGCCGGGAATCAGAGTCCGGGAATTAGAGGTGGGGAATAAGAGGCAGGGAATCAGATGTGCAGAATCAGAGTTGGGGAATCAGAGGCGGGGAATCAGATATGGGGTAACAGAGGCGGGGAATCAGAGGCAGGGAAATGGAGGCGGGGAATCAGATATGGGGAATAAGAGGAGGGGAATCAGAGATTGGGAATCAGATGCGGGGAATCAGAGGCGGGGAATAAGAGGCAGGGAATCACAGGCAGGGAATCAGACGTGGGGAATCAGAGGCGGGGAATCATAGCTGGCGAATCACAGGCGGGGAATCAGAGTTGGGGAATCAGAGGCGGGGAATCAGATATGGGGAATCAGAGGCGGGGAATCAGAGGTGGGGAAACAGAGGCGGTGAATCAGACATGGGGTATCAGAGGCGGGGGATCAGAGGTGGTGAATCAGAGATGGGGAATCAGAGGCGGGGAATCAGAGGCAGGGATTCAGACGCGGGGAATCAGAGGCGGGGAATCAGAGATGGGGAATCAGAGTTGGGGAATCAGCGGCGGGGAATCAGATATGGGGAATCAGAGGCGTGGAATCAGAGCTGGGGAATGAGAGGCCGGGAATCAGATATGGGGAAACAGAGGCGGGGAATAAGAGGCGGGGAAACAGAGGCGGGGAATCAGATATGGGGAATCAGAGGTTGGGAATCAGAGGTTGGGAATCAGAGGCAGGGAATCAAAGGCGGGGAATCAGAATTGGGGAATCAGAGATAGGGAATCAGAGATGGGGAATCAGAGGCGGGGAATCAGACGCGGGGAATCAGAGGTGGTGAATCAGAGCTGGGGTATCAGAGGAGGGGAATCAGTGTTGGGGAATCAGAGGCGGGGAATCAGATATGAGGAAACAGAGGCAGGGAATCAGAGGCGGGGAAACAGAGGCGGGGAATCAAATATGGGGAATCAGAGGTGGGGAATCAGAGGTTGGGAATCAGAGGCATGGAATCAGAGGCGGAGCATCAGAGGCGGGGAAACATAGGTGGGAATCAGATATGGGGAATCAGAGGTGGGGAATCAGAGGCGATGAATCAGAGATGGCGAATCAGAGGCGGGGAATCAGAGGCGGGGAATAAGACATGGGGAATCAGAGGCTGGGAATCAGACGCGGGGAATCAGAGGCGGGGAATCAGAGCTGGGGAATCAGAGGCAGGGAATCAGAGTTGGGGAATCAGAGGCGGGGAATCAGATATGGGGAAACAGAGGCGGGGAATCAGAGGCAGGGAAACGGAGGCGGGGAATCAGAGGCGGGGAATGAGATATGGGGAATCAGAGGCGGGGAATCAGAGGCGGGGAAACAGAGTCAGGGAATCAGAGGCGGGGAATCAGATATGGGGAATCAGAGGCGGGGAATCAGAGGTGGGGAAACAGAGGCGGTGAATCAGACATGGGGAATCAGAGGCGGGGGATCAGAGGTGGTGAATCAGAGATGGGGAATCAGAGGTGGGGAATCAGAGGTTGGGAATCAGAGGCAGGGAATCAAAGGCGGGGAATCAGAATTGGGGAATCAGAGATAGGGAATCAGAGATGGGGAATCAGAGGTGGGGAATCAGATGCGGGGAATCAGAGGTGGTGAATCAGAGCTGGGGTATCAGAGGAGGGGAATCAGTGTTGGGGAATCAGAGGCGGGGAATCAGATATGAGGAAACAGAGGCAGGGAATCAGAGGCGGGAAAACAGAGGCGGGGAATCAGATATGGGGAATCAGAGGTGGGGAATCAGAGGTTGGGAATCAGAGGCATGGAATCAGAGGCGGGGAAACATAGGTGGGAATCAGATATGGGGAATCAGAGGTGGGGAATCAGAGGCGATGAATCAGAGATGGCGAATCAGAGGCGGGGAATCAGAGGCGGGGAATAAGACATGGGGAATCAGAGGCTGGGAATCAGACGCGGGGAATCAGAGGCGGGGAATCAGAGCTGGGGAATCAGAGGCGGGGAATCAGAGTTGGGGAATCAGAGGCGGGGAATCAGATATGGGGAAACAGAGGCGGGGAATCAGAGGCAGGGAAACGGAGGCGGGGAATCAGATATGGGGAATCAGAGGAGGGGAATCAGAGGTTGGGAATCAGAGGCGGGGCATCAGAGGCGGGGAATCAGAGGCAGGGAATCGGATGTGCGGAATCAGAGATAGGGAATCAGAGGTGGGGAATCAGAGTCCGGGAATCAGAGATGGGGAATCAGAGGCGGGGAATCAGAGGCGGGGAAACATAGGTGGGGAATAAGATATGGGGAATTAGAGGTGGGGAATCAGAGGCGATGAATCAGAGATGGCGAATCAGAGGCGGGGAATCAGAGGCAGGAAATCAGACATGGGGAATCAGAGGCTGGGAATCAGACGCGGGGAAACAGAGGCGGGGAATCAGAGCTGGGGAATCAGAGGCGGGGAATCAGAGTTGGGGAATCAGAGGCGCGGAATCAGATATGGGGAAACAGAGGCGGTTAATCAGAGGCAGGGAAACGGAGGCGAGGAATCAGATATGGGGAATCAGAGGAGGGGAATCAGAGGTTGGGAATCAGAGGCAGGGAATCAGAGGTGGGGATTCAGAGGCAGGGAATCAGATGCGGGGAATCAGAGGCGGGGAATGAGATATGGGGAATCAGAGGCGGGGAATCAGAGGCGGGGAAACAGAGGAGGGGAATCACATATGGGGAATCAGAGGTGGCGAATCAAAGGCGGTGAATCAGATATGGGGAAACAGAGGCGGGGAATCAGAGGCGGGGAAACAGAGGCGGGGAATCAGATATGGAGAATCAGAGGTGGGGAATCAGAGGCCGGGAATCAGAGGCCGGGAATTAGAGGTGGGGAATAAGAGGCAGGGAATCAGATGTGCAGAATCAGAGTTGGGGAATCAGAGGCGGGGAATCAGATATTGGGTAACAGAGGCGGGGAATCAGAGGCAGGGAAATGGAGGTGGGGAATCTGACATGGGGAATCAGAGGAGGGGAATAAGAGGTTGGGAATCAGAGGCAGGGAATCAGAGGTGGGGATTCAGAGGCAGGGAATCAGATGCGGGGAATCAGAGGCGGGGAATAAGAGGCAGGGAATCACAGGTAGGGAATCAGACGTGGGGAATCAGATGCGGGGAATCATAGCTGGCGAATCACAGGCGGCGAATCAGAGTTGGGGAATCAGAGGCGGAGAATCAGATATGGGGAATCAGAGGCGGGGAATCAGAGGTGGGGAAACAGAGGCGGTGAATCAGACATGGGGAATCAGAAGCGGGGGATCAGAGGTGGTGAATCAGAGATGGGGAATCAGAGGCGGGGAATCAGAGGCAGGGATTCAGACGCGGGGAATCAGAGGCGGGGAATCAGAGCTGGGGAATCAGATGCGGGCTATCTGAGTTGGGGAATCAGCGGCGGGGAATCAGATATGGGGAATCAGAGGCGGGGAATCAGAGCTGGGGAATGAGAGGCCGGGAATCAGATATGGGGAAACAGAGGCGGGGAATAAGAGGCGGGGAAACAGAGGCGGGGAATCAGATATGGGATATCAGAGGTGGGGAATCAGAGGTTGGGAATCAGATGCAGGGAATCAAAGGCGGGGAATCAGAATTGGGGAATCAGAGATAGGGAATCAGAGATGGGGAATCAGAGGCGGGGAATCAGACGCGGGGAATCAGAGGTGGTGAATCAGACCTGGGGAATCAGAGGCGGGGAATCAGTGTTGGGGAATCAGAGGCGGGGAATCAGATATGAGGAAACAGAGGCAGGGAATCAGAGGCGGGGAAACAGAGGCGGGGAATCAGATATGGGGAATCAGAGGTGGGGAATCAGAGGTTGGGAATCAGAGGCATGGAATCAGAGGTGGGGCATCAGAGGCGGGGAAACATAGGTGGGGAATCAGATATGGGGAATCAGAGGTGGGGAATCAGAGGCGATGAATCAGAGATGGCGAATCAGAGGCGGGGAATAAGACGGGGAATCAGAGGCTGGGAATCAGACACGGGGAATCAGAGGCGGGGAATCAGAGCTGGGGAATCAGAGGCGGGGAATCAGAGTTGGGGAATCAGAGGCGGGGAATCAGATATGGGGAAACAGAGGCGGGGAATCAGAGGCAGGGAAACGGAGGCGGGGAATCAGATATGGGGAATCAGAGGAGGGGAATCAGAGGTTGGGAATCAGAGGCAGGGAATCAGAGGTGGGGATTCAGAGGCAGGGAATCAGATGCGGGGAATCTGAGGCGGGGATTCAGAGCTGGGGAATCAGTGCGGGGAATCAGAGTTGGGGAATCAGATGCGAGGAATTAGATATGGGGAAACAGAGGCGGGGAATCAGAGGCCGGGAAACAGAGGCGGGGAATCAGATATGGGGAATCAGAGGCGGGGAATCAGAGGTGGGGAAACAGAGGCGGTGAATCAGACATGGGGAATCAGAGGCGGGGGATCAGAGGTGGTGAATCAGAGATGGGGAATCAGAGGTGGGGAATCAGAGGTTGGGAATCAGAGGCAGGGAATCAAAGGCGGGGAATCAGAATTGGGGAATCAGAGATAGGGAATCAGAGATGGGGAATCAGAGGTGGGGAATCAGATGCGGGGAATCAGAGGTGGTGAATCAGAGCTGGGGTATCAGAGGAGGGGAATCAGTGTTGGGGAATCAGAGGCGGGGAATCAGATATGAGGAAACAGAGGCAGGGAATCAGAGGCGGGAAAACAGAGGCGGGGAATCAGATATGGGGAATCAGAGGTGGGGAATCAGAGGTTGGGAATCAGAGGCATGGAATCAGAGGCGGGGAAACATAGGTGGGAATCAGATATGGGGAATCAGAGGTGGGGATTCAGAGGCGATGAATCAGAGATGGCGAATCAGAGGCGGGGAATCAGAGGCGGGGAATAAGACATGGGGAATCAGAGGCTGGGAATCAGACGCGGGGAATCAGAGGCGGGGAATCAGAGCTGGGGAATCAGAGGCGGGGAATCAGAGTTGGGGAATCAGAGGCGGGGAATCAGATATGGGGAAACAGAGGCGGGGAATCAGAGGCAGGGAAACGGAGGCGGGGAATCAGATATGGGGAATCAGAGGAGGGGAATCAGAGGTTGGGAATCAGAGGCGGGGCATCAGAGGCGGGGAATCAGAGGCAGGGAATCGGATGTGCGGAATCAGAGATAGGGAATCAGAGGTGGGGAATCAGAGTCCGGGAATCAGAGATGGGGAATCAGAGGCGGGGAATCAGAGGCGGGGAAACATAGGTGGGGAATAAGATATGGGGAATTAGAGGTGGGGAATCAGAGGCGATGAATCAGAGATGGCGAATCAGAGGCGGGGAATCAGAGGCAGGAAATCAGACATGGGGAATCAGAGGCTGGGAATCAGACGCGGGGAAACAGAGGCGGGGAATCAGAGCTGGGGAATCAGAGGCGGGGAATCAGAGTTGGGGAATCAGAGGCGCGGAATCAGATATGGGGAAACAGAGGCGGTTAATCAGAGGCAGGGAAACGGAGGCGAGGAATCAGATATGGGGAATCAGAGGAGGGGAATCAGAGGTTGGGAATCAGAGGCAGGGAATCAGAGGTGGGGATTCAGAGGCAGGGAATCAGATGCGGGGAATCAGAGGCGGGGAATGAGATATGGGGAATCAGAGGCGGGGAATCAGAGGCGGGGAAACAGAGGAGGGGAATCACATATGGGGAATCAGAGGTGGCGAATCAAAGGCGGTGAATCAGATATGGGGAAACAGAGGCGGGGAATCAGAGGCGGGGAAACAGAGGCGGGGAATCAGATATGGAGAATCAGAGGTGGGGAATCAGAGGCCGGGAATCAGAGGCCGGGAATTAGAGGTGGGGAATAAGAGGCAGGGAATCAGATGTGCAGAATCAGAGTTGGGGAATCAGAGGCGGGGAATCAGATATTGGGTAACAGAGGCGGGGAATCAGAGGCAGGGAAATGGAGGTGGGGAATCTGACATGGGGAATCAGAGGAGGGGAATAAGAGGTTGGGAATCAGAGGCAGGGAATCAGAGGTGGGGATTCAGAGGCAGGGAATCAGATGCGGGGAATCAGAGGCGGGGAATAAGAGGCAGGGAATCACAGGTAGGGAATCAGACGTGGGGAATCAGATGCGGGGAATCATAGCTGGCGAATCACAGGCGGCGAATCAGAGTTGGGGAATCAGAGGCGGAGAATCAGATATGGGGAATCAGAGGCGGGGAATCAGAGGTGGGGAAACAGAGGCGGTGAATCAGACATGGGGAATCAGAAGCGGGGGATCAGAGGTGGTGAATCAGAGATGGGGAATCAGAGGCGGGGAATCAGAGGCAGGGATTCAGACGCGGGGAATCAGAGGCGGGGAATCAGAGCTGGGGAATCAGAGGCGGGCTATCTGAGTTGGGGAATCAGCGGCGGGGAATCAGATATGGGGAATCAGAGGCGGGGAATCAGAGCTGGGGAATGAGAGGCCGGGAATCAGATATGGGGAAACAGAGGCGGGGAATAAGAGGCGGGGAAACAGAGGCGGGGAATCAGATATGGGATATCAGAGGTGGGGAATCAGAGGTTGGGAATCAGAGGCAGGGAATCAAAGGCGGGGAATCAGAATTGGGGAATCAGAGATAGGGAATCAGAGATGGGGAATCAGAGGCGGGGAATCAGACGCGGGGAATCAGAGGTGGTGAATCAGACCTGGGGAATCAGAGGCGGGGAATCAGTGTTGGGGAATCAGAGGCGGGGAATCAGATATGAGGAAACAGAGGCAGGGAATCAGAGGCGGGGAAACAGAGGCGGGGAATCAGATATGGGGAATCAGAGGTGGGGAATCAGAGGTTGGGAATCAGAGGCATGGAATCAGAGGTGGGGCATCAGAGGCGGGGAAACATAGGTGGGGAATCAGATATGGGGAATCAAAGGAGGGGAATCAGAGGCGATGAATCAGAGATGGCGAATCAGAGGCGGGGAATAAGACGGGGAATCAGAGGCTGGGAATCAGACGCGGGGAATCAGAGGCGGGGAATCAGAGCTGGGGAATCAGAGGCGGGGAATCAGAGTTGGGGAATCAGAGGCGGGGAATCAGATATGGGGAAACAGAGGCGGGGAATCAGAGGCAGGGAAACGGAGGCGGGGAATCAGATATGGGGAATCAGAGGAGGGGAATCAGAGGTTGGGAATCAGAGGCAGGGAATCAGAGGTGGGGATTCAGAGGCAGGGAATCAGATGCAGGGAATCTGAGGCGGGGATTCAGAGCTGGGGAATCAGTGCGGGGAATCAGAGTTGGGGAATCAGATGCGAGGAATTAGATATGGGGAAACAGAGGCGGGGAATCAGAGGCCGGGAAACAGAGGCGGGGAATCAGATATGGGGAATCAGAAGTGGGGAATCAGAGGCAGGGAATCAGATGTGCGGAATCAGAGATGGGGATTCAGAGGCAGGGAATCAGATGCGGGGAATCTGAGGCGGGGATTCAGAGCTGGGGAATCAGTGCGGGGAATCAGAGTTGGGAAATCAGATGCGAGGAATTAGATATGGGGAAACAGAGGCGGGGAATCAGAGGCGGGGAAACAGAGGCGGGGAATCAGATATGGGGAATCAGAAGTGGGGAATCAGAGGCAGGGAATCAGATGTGCGGAATCAGAGATGGGGAATCAGAGGCAGGGAATCAGAATCAGAAGCGGGGAATCAGAGGCCGGGAATCAGAGGCCGGGAATCAGATGCCGGGAATAAGAGGCCGGGAATCAGAGGTGGGGAATCAGAGTCCGGGAATCAGATATGGGGAATCAGAGGTGGGGAATCAGAGGCCGGGAATCATAGGCCGGGAATTAGAGGTGGGGAATAAGAGGCAGGGAATCAGATGTGCAGAATCAGAGTTGGGGAATCAGAGGCGGGGAATCAGATATTTGGTAACAGAGGCGGGGAATCAGAGGCAGGGAAATGGAGGTGGGGAATCAGATATGGGGAATCAGAGGAGGGGAATCAGAGGTTGGGAATCAGAGGCAGGGAATCAGAGGTGGGGATTCAGAGGCAGGGAATCAGATGCGGGGAATCAGAGGCGGGGAATCAGAGGCAGGGAATAAGAGGCAGGGAATCACAGGCAGGGAATCAGACGTGGGGAATCAGATGCGGGGAATCAGAGGCGGGGAATAAGAGGCAGGGAATCAGAGGCGGGGAATCAGATATGGGGAATCAGAGGCGGGGAATCAGAGGTGGGGAAACAGAGGCGGTGAATCAGACATGGGGAATCAGAGGCGGGGGATCAGAGGTGGTGAATCAGAGATGGGGAATCAGAGGCGGGGAATCAGAGGCAGGGATTCAGACGCGGGGAATCAGAGGCGGGGAATCAGAGCTGGGGAATCAGAGGCGGGCTATCAGAGTTGGGGAATCAGCGGCGGGGAATCAGATATGGGGAATCAGAGGCGGGGAATCAGAGCTGGGGAATGAGAGGCCGGGAATCAGATATGGGGAAACAGAGGCGGGGAATAAGAGGCGGGGAAACAGTGGCGGGGAATCAGAGGTGGGGAATCAGAGGTTAGGAATCAGAGGCAGGGAATCAAAGGCGGGGAATCAGAATTGGGGAATCAGAGATAGGGAATCAGAGATGGGGAATCAGAGGCGGGGAATCAGACGCGGGGAATCAGAGGTGTTGAATCAGAGCTGGGGAATCAGAGGCGGGGAATCAGTGTTGGGGAATCAGAGGCGGGGAATCAGATATGAGGAAACAGAGGCAGGGAATCAGAGGCGGGGAAACAGAGGCGGGAATCAGATATGGGGAATCAGAGGTGGGGAATCAGAGGTTGGGAATCAGAGGCATGGAATCAGAGGTGGGGCATCAGAGGCGGGGAAACATAGGTGGGGAATCAGATATGGGGAATCAGAGGTGGGGAATCAGAAGCGATGAATCAGAGATGGCGAATCAGAGGCGGGGAATCAGAGGCAGGAAATCAGACATGGGGAATCAGAGGCTGGGAATCAGACGCGGGGAATCAGAGGCGGGGAATCAGAGCTGGGGAATCAGAGGCGGGGAATCAGAGTTGGGGAATCAGAGGCGGGGAATCAGATATGGGGAAACAGAGGCGGGCAATCAGAGGCAGGGAAACGGAGGCGGGGAATCAGATATGGGGAATCAGAGGAGGGGAATCAGAGGTTGGGAATCAGAGGCAGGGAATCAGAGGTGGGGATTCAGAGGTAGGGAATCAGATGCGGGGAATCAGAGGCGGGGAATGAGATATGGGGAATCAGAGGCGGGGAATCAGAGGCGGGAATCAGATGTGCGGAATCAGGGATGGGGAATCAGAGGCAGGGAATCAGAATCAGAAGCGGGGAATCAGAGGCCGGGAATCAGAGGCCGGGAATCAGATGCCGGGAATCAGATGCCGGGAAAAAGAGTACGGGAATCAGAGGTGGGGAATCAGAGTCAGGGAATCAGATATGGGGAATCAGAGGCGGGGAATGAGATATGGGGAATCAGAGGTGGGGAATCAGATGCGGGGAAACAGAGGCGGGGAATCACATATGGGGATTCAGAGGTGGCCAATCAAAGGCGGGGAATCAGATATGGGGAAACAGAGGCGGGGAATCAGAGGCGGGGAAACAGAGGCGGGGAATCAGATATGGGGAATCAGAGGTGGGGAATCTGAGGTTGGGAATCAGAGGCAGGGAATCAGAGGCAGGGAATCAAACACGGGGAATCAGAGGCGGGGAATCAGAGCTGGGGATCAGAGGTGGGGAATCAGAGTTGGGGAATCAGAGGCGGGGAATCAGATATGGGGAAACAGAGGCGGGGAATCAGAGGCGGGGAAACAGAGGCGGGGAATCAGTTATGGGGAATCAGAGGTGGGGAATCAGAGGTTGGGAATCAGAGGCAGGGAATCAGAGGCAGGGAATCAGAGGCGGGGAATCAGAGGCAGGGAATCAGATGTGCGGAATCAGAGATGGGGAATCAGAGGCAGGGAATCAGAGGCGGGGAATCAGAGGCGGGGAATCAGAGGCCGGGAATCAGAGGCCGGGAATGAGAGTTCGGGAATCAGAGGCCGGGAATCAGAGGCCGGGAATCAGAGGTGGGGAATAAGAGGCCGGGAATCAGAAGCGGGGAATCAGACGCGGGGAATCAGAGGTGGTGAATCAGAGCTGGGGAATCAGAGGCGGGGAATCAGTGTTGGGGAATCAGAGGCGGGGAATCAGATATGAGGAAACAGAGGCAGGGAATCAGAGGCGGGGAAACAGAGGCGGGGAATCAGATATGGGGAATCAGAGGTGGGGAATCAGAGGTGGGGAATCAGAGGCGGGGAATCAGAGGCAGGGAATCGGATGTGCAGAATCAGAGATAGGGAATCAGAGGTGGGGAATCAGAGTCTGGGAATCAGAGATGGGGAATCAGAGGCGGGGAATCAGAGGCGGGGAAACATAGGTGGGGAATAAGATATGGGGAATCAGAGGTGGGGAATCAGAGGGGATGAATCAGAGATGGCGAATCAGATGCAGGGAATCAGAGGCAGGAAATCAGACATGGGGAATCAGAGGCTGGGAATCAGACGCGGGGAATCAGAGGCGGGGAATCAGAGCTGGGGAATCAGAGGCGGGGAATCAGAGTTGGGGAATCAGAGGCGGGGAATCAGATATGGGGAAACAGAGGCGGGCAATCAGAGGCAGGGAAACGGAGGCGGGGAATCAGATATGGGGAATCAGAGGAGGGGAATCAGAGGTTGGGAATCAGAGGCAGGGAATCAGAGGTGGGGATTCAGAGGCAGGGAATCAGATGCGGGGAATCAGAGGCGGGGAATGAGATATGGGGAATCAGAGGCGGGGAATCAGAGGCGGGGAATCAGAGTTGGGGAATCAGAGGCGGGGAATCAGATATGGGGAAACAGAGGCGGGGAATCAGATATGGAGAATCAGAGGTGGGGAATCAGAGGCCGGGAATCAGAGGCCGGGAATTAGAGGTGGGGAATAAGAGGCAGGGAATCAGATGTGCAGAATCAGAGTTGGGGAATCAGAGGCGGGGAATCAGATATGGGGTAACAGAGGCGGGGAATCAGAGGCAGGGAAATGGAGGCGGGGAATCAGATATGGGGAATAAGAGGAGGGGAATCAGAGGTTGGGAATCAGATGCGGGGAATCAGAGGCGGGGAATAAGAGGCAGGGAATCACAGGCAGGGAATCAGACGTGGGGAATCAGAGGCGGGGAATCATAGCTGGCGAATCACAGGCGGGGAATCAGAGTTGGGGAATCAGAGGCGGGGAATCAGATATGGGGAATCAGACGCGGGGAATCAGAGGCGGGGAATCAGAGCTGGGGAATCAGAGGCGGGGAATCAGAGTTGGGGAATCAGAGGCGGGGAATCAGATATGGGGAAACAGAGGCGGGCAATCAGAGGCAGGGAAACGGAGGCGGGGAATCAGATATGGGGAATCAGAGGAGGGGAATCAGAGGTTGGGAATCAGAGGCAGGGAATCAGAGGTGGGGATTCAGAGGTAGGGAATCAGATGCGGGGAATCAGAGGCGGGGAATGAGATATGGGGAATCAGAGGCGGGGAATCAGAGGCGGGAATCAGATGTGCGGAATCAGGGATGGGGAATCAGAGGCAGGGAATCAGAATCAGAAGCGGGGAATCAGAGGCCGGGAATCAGAGGCCGGGAATCAGATGCCGGGAATCAGATGCCGGGAAAAAGAGTACGGGAATCAGAGGTGGGGAATCAGAGTCAGGGAATCAGATATGGGGAATCAGAGGCGGGGAATGAGATATGGGGAATCAGAGGTGGGGAATCAGAGGCCGGGAATCAGATGCCGGGAATCAGATGCCGGGAAAAAGAGTACGGGAATCAGAGGTGGGGAATCAGAGTCAGGGAATCAGATATGGGGAATCAGAGGCGGGGAATGAGATATGGGGAATCAGAGGTGGGGAATCAGATGCGGGGAAACAGAGGCGGGGAATCACATATGGGGATTCAGAGGTGGCCAATCAAAGGCGGGGAATCAGATATGGGGAAACAGAGGCGGGGAATCAGAGGCGGGGAAACAGAGGCGGGGAATCAGATATGGGGAATCAGAGGTGGGGAATCTGAGGTTGGGAATCAGAGGCAGGGAATCAGAGGCAGGGAATCAAACACGGGGAATCAGAGGCGGGGAATCAGAGCTGGGGATCAGAGGTGGGGAATCAGAGTTGGGGAATCAGAGGCGGGGAATCAGATATGGGGAAACAGAGGCGGGGAATCAGAGGCGGGGAAACAGAGGCGGGGAATCAGTTATGGGGAATCAGAGGTGGGGAATCAGAGGTTGGGAATCAGAGGCAGGGAATCAGAGGCAGGGAATCAGAGGCGGGGAATCAGAGGCAGGGAATCAGATGTGCGGAATCAGAGATGGGGAATCAGAGGCAGGGAATCAGAGGCGGGGAATCTGAGGCGGGGAATCAGAGGCCGGGAATCAGAGGCCGGGAATGAGAGTTCGGGAATCAGAGGCCGGGAATCAGAGGCCGGGAATCAGAGGTGGGGAATAAGAGGCCGGGAATCAGAAGCGGGGAATCAGACGCGGGGAATCAGAGGTGGTGAATCAGAGCTGGGGAATCAGAGGCGGGGAATCAGTGTTGGGGAATCAGAGGCGGGGAATCAGATATGAGGAAACAGAGGCAGGGAATCAGAGGCGGGGAAACAGAGGCGGGGAATCAGATATGGGGAATCAGAGGTGGGGAATCAGAGGTGGGGAATCAGAGGCGGGGAATCAGAGGCAGGGAATCGGATGTGCAGAATCAGAGATGGGGAATCAGAGGCAGGGAATCAGAGGCGGGGAATCTGAGGCGGGGAATCAGAGGCCGGGAATCAGAGGCCGGGAATGAGAGTTCGGGAATCAGAGGCCGGGAATCAGAGGCCGGGAATCAGAGGTGGGGAATAAGAGGCCGGGAATCAGAAGCGGGGAATCAGACGCGGGGAATCAGAGGTGGTGAATCAGAGCTGGGGAATCAGAGGCGGGGAATCAGTGTTGGGGAATCAGAGGCGGGGAATCAGAGGCGGGGAAACAGAGGCGGGGAATCAGATATGGGGAATCAGAGGTGGGGAATCAGAGGTGGGGAATCAAAGGCGGGGAATCAGAATTGGGGAATCAGAGATAGGGAATCAGAGATGGGGAATCAGAGGCGGGGAATCAGAGGCGGGGAATAAGACATGGGGAATCAGAGGCTGGGAATCAGACGCGGGGAATCAGAGGCGGGGAATCAGAGCTGGGGAATCAGAGGCGGGGAATCAGAGTTGGGGAATCAGAGGCGGGGAATCAGATATGTGGAAACAGAGGCGGGGAATCAGAGGCAGGGAAACGGAGGCGGGGAATCAGATATGGGGAATCAGAGGAGGGGAAGCAGAGGTTGGGAATCAGAGGCAGGGCATCAGAGGCGGGGAATCAGAGGCAGGGAATCGGATGTGCGGAATCAGAGATAGGGAATCAGAGGTGGTGAATCAGAGTCCGGGAATAAGAGATGGGGAATCAGAGGCGGGGAATCAGAGGCGGGGAAACATAGGTGGGGAATAAGATATGGGGAATCAGAGGTGGGGAATCAGAGGCGATGAATCAGAGATGGCGAATCAGAGGCGGGGAATCAGAGGCAGGAAATCAGACATGGGGAATCAGAGGCTGGGAATCAGACGCGGGGAATCAGAGGCGGGGAATCAGAGCTGTGGAATCAGAGGCGGGGAATCAGAGTTGGGGAATCAGAGGCGGGGTATCAGATATGGGGAAACAGAGGCGGTTAATCAGAGGCAGGGAAACGGAGGCGGGGAATCAGATATGGGGAATCAGAGGAGGGGAATCAGAGGTTGGGAATCAGAGGCAGGGAATCAGAGGTGGGGATTCAGAGGCAGGGAATCAGATGCGGGGAATCAGAGGCGGGGAATGAGACATGGGAAATCAGAGGCGGGGAATCAGAGGCGGGGAAACAGAGGAGGGGAATCACATATGGGGAATCAGAGGTGGCGAATCAAAGGCGGTGAATCAGAGATGGGGAAGCAGAGGCGGGGAATCAGAGGCAGGTAATCAAACACGTGGAATCAGAGGCGGGGAATCAGACCTGGGGAATCAGAGGCGGGGAATCAGAGTTGGGGAATCAGAGGCGGGGAATCAGATATGGGGAAACAGAGGCGGGGAATCAGAGGCGGGGAAACAGAGGCGGGGAATCAGATATGGAGAATCAGAGGTGGGGAATCAGAGGCAGGGAATCAGAGGCCGGGAATTAGAGGTGGGGAATAAGAGGCAGGGAATCAGATGTGCAGAATCAGAGTTAGGGAATCAGAGGCGGGGAATCAGATATTGGGTAACAGAGGCGGGGAATCAGAGGCAGGGAAATGGAGGTGGGGAATCAGATATGGGGAATCAGAGGAGGGGAATAAGAGGTTGGGAATCAGAGGCAGGGAATCAGAGGTGGGGATTCAGAGGAAGGGAATCAGATGCGGGGAATCAGAGGCGGGGAATAAGAGGCAGGGAATCACAGGCAGGGAATCAGACGTGGGGAATCAGATGCGGGGAATCATAGCTGGCGAATCACAGGCGGCGAATCAGAGTTGGGGAATCAGAGGCGGGGAATCAGATATGGGGAATCAGAGGCGGGGAATCAGAGGTGGGGAAACAGAGGCGGTGAATCAGACATGGGGAATAAGAGGCGGGGGATCAGAGGTGGTGAATCAGAGATGGGGAATCAGAGGCGGGGAATCAGAGGCAGGGATTCAGACGCGGGGAATCAGAGGCGGGGAATCAGAGCTGGGGAATCAGAGGCGGGCTATCTGAGTTGGGGAATCAGCGGCGGGGAATCAGATATGGGGAATCAGAGGCGGGGAATCAGAGCTGGTGAACGAGAGGCCGGGAATCAGATATGGGGAAACAGAGGCGGGGAATAAGAGGCGGGGAAACAGAGGCGGGGAATCAGATATGGGATATCAGAGGTGGGGAATCAGAGGTTGGGAATCAGAGGCAGGGAATCAAAGGCGGGGAATCAGAATTGGGGAATCAGAGATAGGGAATCAGAGATGGGGAATCAGAGGCGGGGAATCAGACGCGGGGAATCAGAGGTGGTGAATCAGACCTGGGGAATCAGAGGCGGGGAATCAGTGTTGGGGAATCAGAGGCGGGGAATCAGATATGAGGAAACAGAGGCAGGGAATCAGAGGCGGGGAAACAGAGGCGGGGAATCAGATATGGGGAATCAGAGGTGGGGAATCAGAGGTTGGGAATCAGAGGCATGGAATCAGAGGTGGGGCATCAGAGGCGGGGAAACATAGGTGGGGAATCAGATATGGGGAATCAGAGGTGGGGAATCAGAGGCGATGAATCAGAGATGGCGAATCAGAGGCAGGGAATAAGACATGGGGAATCAGAGGCTGGGAATCAGACGCGGGGAATCAGAGGCGGGGAATCAGAGCTGGGGAATCAGAGGCGAGGAATCAGAGTTGGGGAATCAGAGGCGGGGAATCAGATATGGGGAAACAGAGGCGGGGAATCAGAGGCAGGGAAACGGAGGCGGGGAATCAGATATGGGGAATCAGAGGAGGGGAATCAGAGGTTGGGAATCAGAGGCAGGGAATCAGAGGTGGGGATTCAGAGGCAGGGAATCAGATGCGGGGAATCAGAGGCGGGGAATGAGATATGGGGAATCAGACGCGGGGAATCAGAGGCGGGAAAACAGAGGCGGGGAATCACATATGGGGAATCAGAGGTGGCGAATCAAAGGCGGTGAATCAGAGATGTGGAAGCAGAGGCGGGGAATCAGAGGCAGGTAATCAAACACGTGGAATCAGAGGTGGGGAATCAGACCTGGGGAATCAGAGGCGGGGAATCAGAGTTGGGGAATCAGAGGCGGGGAATCAGATATGGGGAAACAGAGGCGGGGAATCAGAGGCGGGGAAACAGAGGCGGGGAATCAGATATGGAGAATCAGAGGTGGGGAATCAGAGGCCGGGAATCAGAGTCCGGGAATTAGAGGTGGGGAATAAGAGGCAGGGAATCAGATGTGCAGAATCAGAGTTGGGGAATCAGAGGCGGGGAATCAGATATGGGGTAACAGAGGCGGGGAATCAGAGGCAGGGAAATGGAGGCGGGGAATCAGATATGGGGAATAAGAGGAGGGGAATCAGAGATTGGGAATCAGATGCGGGGAATCAGAGGCGGGGAATAAGAGGCAGGGAATCACAGGCAGGGAATCAGACGTGGGGAATCAGAGGCGGGGAATCATAGCTGGCGAATCACAGGCGGGGAATCAGAGTTGGGGAATCAGAGGCGGGGAATCAGATATGGGGAATCAGAGGCGGGGAATCAGAGGTGGGGAAACAGAGGCGGTGAATCAGACATGGGGTATCAGAGGCGGGGGATCAGAGGTGGTGAATCAGAGATGGGGAATCAGAGGCGGGGAATCAGAGGCAGGGATTCAGACGCGGGGAATCAGAGGCGGGGAATCAGAGCTGGGGAATCAGAGTTGGGGAATCAGCGGCGGGGAATCAGATATGGGGAATCAGAGGCGTGGAATCAGAGCTGGGGAATGAGAGGCCGGGAATCAGATATGGGGAAACAGAGGCGGGGAATAAGAGGCGGGGAAACAGAGGCGGGGAATCAGATATGGGGAATCAGAGGTTGGGAATCAGAGGTTGGGAATCAGAGGCAGGGAATCAAAGGCGGGGAATCAGAATTGGGGAATCAGAGATAGGGAATCAGAGATGGGGAATCAGAGGCGGGGAATCAGACGCGGGGAATCAGAGGTGGTGAATCAGAGCTGGGGTATCAGAGGAGGGGAATCAGTGTTGGGGAATCAGAGGCGGGGAATCAGATATGAGGAAACAGAGGCAGGGAATCAGAGGCGGGGAAACAGAGGCGGGGAATCAGATATGGGGAATCAGAGGTGGGGAATCAGAGGTTGGGAATCAGAGGCATGGAATCAGAGGCGGAGCATCAGAGGCGGGGAAACATAGGTGGGAATCAGATATGGGGAATCAGAGGTGGGGAATCAGAGGCGATGAATCAGAGATGGCGAATCAGAGGCGGGGAATCAGAGGCGGGGAATAAGACATGGGGAATCAGAGGCTGGGAATCAGACGCGGGGAATCAGAGGCGGGGAATCAGAGCTGGGGAATCAGAGGCAGGGAATCAGAGTTGGGGAATCAGAGGCGGGGAATCAGATATGGGGAAACAGAGGCGGGGAATCAGAGGCAGGGAAACGGAGGCGGGGAATCAGAGGAGGGGAATGAGATATGGGGAATCAGAGGCGGGGAATCAGAGGCGGGGAAACAGAGTCAGGGAATCAGAGGCGGGGAATCAGATATGGGGAATCAGAGGCGGGGAATCAGAGGTGGGGAAACAGAGGCGGTGAATCAGACATGGGGAATCAGAGGCGGGGGATCAGAGGTGGTGAATCAGAGATGGGGAATCAGAGGTGGGGAATCAGAGGTTGGGAATCAGAGGCAGGGAATCAAAGGCGGGGAATCAGAATTGGGGAATCAGAGATAGGGAATCAGAGATGGGGAATCAGAGGTGGGGAATCAGATGCGGGGAATCAGAGGTGGTGAATCAGAGCTGGGGTATCAGAGGAGGGGAATCAGTGTTGGGGAATCAGAGGCGGGGAATCAGATATGAGGAAACAGAGGCAGGGAATCAGAGGCGGGAAAACAGAGGCGGGGAATCAGATATGGGGAATCAGAGGTGGGGAATCAGAGGTTGGGAATCAGAGGCATGGAATCAGAGGCGGGGAAACATAGGTGGGAATCAGATATGGGGAATCAGAGGTGGGGAATCAGAGGCGATGAATCAGAGATGGCGAATCAGAGGCGGGGAATCAGAGGCGGGGAATAAGACATGGGGAATCAGAGGCTGGGAATCAGACGCGGGGAATCAGAGGCGGGGAATCAGAGCTGGGGAATCAGAGGCGGGGAATCAGAGTTGGGGAATCAGAGGCGGGGAATCAGATATGGGGAAACAGAGGCGGGGAATCAGAGGCAGGGAAACGGAGGCGGGGAATCAGATATGGGGAATCAGAGGAGGGGAATCAGAGGTTGGGAATCAGAGGCGGGGCATCAGAGGTGGGGAATCAGAGGCAGGGAATCGGATGTGCGGAATCAGAGATAGGGAATCAGAGGTGGGGAATCAGAGTCCGGGAATCAGAGATGGGGAATCAGAGGCGGGGAATCAGAGGCGGGGAAACATAGGTGGGGAATAAGATATGGGGAATTAGAGGTGGGGAATCAGAGGCGATGAATCAGAGATGGCGAATCAGAGGCGGGGAATCAGAGGCAGGAAATCAGACATGGGGAATCAGAGGCTGGGAATCAGACGCGGGGAAACAGAGGCGGGGAATCAGAGCTGGGGAATCAGAGGCGGGGAATCAGAGTTGGGGAATCAGAGGCGCGGAATCAGATATGGGGAAACAGAGGCGGTTAATCAGAGGCAGGGAAACGGAGGCGAGGAATCAGATATGGGGAATCAGAGGAGGGGAATCAGAGGTTGGGAATCAGAGGCAGGGAATCAGAGGTGGGGATTCAGAGGCAGGGAATCAGATGCGGGGAATCAGAGGCGGGGAATGAGATATGGGGAATCAGAGGCGGGGAATCAGAGGCGGGGAAACAGAGGAGGGGAATCACATATGGGGAATCAGAGGTGGCGAATCAAAGGCGGTGAATCAGATATGGGGAAACAGAGGCGGGGAATCAGAGGCGGGGAAACAGAGGCGGGGAATCAGATATGGAGAATCAGAGGTGGGGAATCAGAGGCCGGGAATCAGAGGCCGGGAATTAGAGGTGGGGAATAAGAGGCAGGGAATCAGATGTGCAGAATCAGAGTTGGGGAATCAGAGGCGGGGAATCAGATATTGGGTAACAGAGGCGGGGAATCAGAGGCAGGGAAATGGAGGTGGGGAATCTGACATGGGGAATCAGAGGAGGGGAATAAGAGGTTGGGAATCAGAGGCAGGGAATCAGAGGTGGGGATTCAGAGGCAGGGAATCAGATGCGGGGAATCAGAGGCGGGGAATAAGAGGCAGGGAATCACAGGTAGGGAATCAGACGTGGGGAATCAGATGCGGGGAATCATAGCTGGCGAATCACAGGCGGCGAATCAGAGTTGGGGAATCAGAGGCGGAGAATCAGATATGGGGAATCAGAGGCGGGGAATCAGAGGTGGGGAAACAGAGGCGGTGAATCAGACATGGGGAATCAGAAGCGGGGGATCAGAGGTGGTGAATCAGAGATGGGGAATCAGAGGCGGGGAATCAGAGGCAGGGATTCAGACGCGGGGAATCAGAGGCGGGGAATCAGAGCTGGGGAATCAGAGGCGGGCTATCTGAGTTGGGGAATCAGCGGCGGGGAATCAGATATGGGGAATCAGAGGCGGGGAATCAGAGCTGGGGAATGAGAGGCCGGGAATCAGATATGGGGAAACAGAGGCGGGGAATAAGAGGCGGGGAAACAGAGGCGGGGAATCAGATATGGGATATCAGAGGTGGGGAATCAGAGGTTGGGAATCAGATGCAGGGAATCAAAGGCGGGGAATCAGAATTGGGGAATCAGAGATAGGGAATCAGAGATGGGGAATCAGAGGCGGGGAATCAGACGCGGGGAATCAGAGGTGGTGAATCAGACCTGGGGAATCAGAGGCGGGGAATCAGTGTTGGGGAATCAGAGGCGGGGAATCAGATATGAGGAAACAGAGGCAGGGAATCAGAGGCGGGGAAACAGAGGCGGGGAATCAGATATGGGGAATCAGAGGTGGGGAATCAGAGGTTGGGAATCAGAGGCATGGAATCAGAGGTGGGGCATCAGAGGCGGGGAAACATAGGTGGGGAATCAGATATGGGGAATCAGAGGTGGGGAATCAGAGGCGATGAATCAGAGATGGCGAATCAGAGGCGGGGAATAAGACGGGGAATCAGAGGCTGGGAATCAGACACGGGGAATCAGAGGCGGGGAATCAGAGCTGGGGAATCAGAGGCGGGGAATCAGAGTTGGGGAATCAGAGGCGGGGAATCAGATATGGGGAAACAGAGGCGGGGAATCAGAGGCAGGGAAACGGAGGCGGGGAATCAGATATGGGGAATCAGAGGAGGGGAATCAGAGGTTGGGAATCAGAGGCAGGGAATCAGAGGTGGGGATTCAGAGGCAGGGAATCAGATGCGGGGAATCTGAGGCGGGGATTCAGAGCTGGGGAATCAGTGCGGGGAATCAGAGTTGGGGAATCAGATGCGAGGAATTAGATATGGGGAAACAGAGGCGGGGAATCAGAGGCCGGGAAACAGAGGCGGGGAATCAGATATGGGGAATCAGAGGCGGGGAATCAGAGGTGGGGAAACAGAGGCGGTGAATCAGACATGGGGAATCAGAGGCGGGGGATCAGAGGTGGTGAATCAGAGATGGGGAATCAGAGGTGGGGAATCAGAGGTTGGGAATCAGAGGCAGGGAATCAAAGGCGGGGAATCAGAATTGGGGAATCAGAGATAGGGAATCAGAGATGGGGAATCAGAGGTGGGGAATCAGATGCGGGGAATCAGAGGTGGTGAATCAGAGCTGGGGTATCAGAGGAGGGGAATCAGTGTTGGGGAATCAGAGGCGGGGAATCAGATATGAGGAAACAGAGGCAGGGAATCAGAGGCGGGAAAACAGAGGCGGGGAATCAGATATGGGGAATCAGAGGTGGGGAATCAGAGGTTGGGAATCAGAGGCATGGAATCAGAGGCGGGGAAACATAGGTGGGAATCAGATATGGGGAATCAGAGGTGGGGATTCAGAGGCGATGAATCAGAGATGGCGAATCAGAGGCGGGGAATCAGAGGCGGGGAATAAGACATGGGGAATCAGAGGCTGGGAATCAGACGCGGGGAATCAGAGGCGGGGAATCAGAGCTGGGGAATCAGAGGCGGGGAATCAGAGTTGGGGAATCAGAGGCGGGGAATCAGATATGGGGAAACAGAGGCGGGGAATCAGAGGCAGGGAAACGGAGGCGGGGAATCAGATATGGGGAATCAGAGGAGGGGAATCAGAGGTTGGGAATCAGAGGCGGGGCATCAGAGGCGGGGAATCAGAGGCAGGGAATCGGATGTGCGGAATCAGAGATAGGGAATCAGAGGTGGGGAATCAGAGTCCGGGAATCAGAGATGGGGAATCAGAGGCGGGGAATCAGAGGCGGGGAAACATAGGTGGGGAATAAGATATGGGGAATTAGAGGTGGGGAATCAGAGGCGATGAATCAGAGATGGCGAATCAGAGGCGGGGAATCAGAGGCAGGAAATCAGACATGGGGAATCAGAGGCTGGGAATCAGACGCGGGGAAACAGAGGCGGGGAATCAGAGCTGGGGAATCAGAGGCGGGGAATCAGAGTTGGGGAATCAGAGGCGCGGAATCAGATATGGGGAAACAGAGGCGGTTAATCAGAGGCAGGGAAACGGAGGCGAGGAATCAGATATGGGGAATCAGAGGAGGGGAATCAGAGGTTGGGAATCAGAGGCAGGGAATCAGAGGTGGGGATTCAGAGGCAGGGAATCAGATGCGGGGAATCAGAGGCGGGGAATGAGATATGGGGAATCAGAGGCGGGGAATCAGAGGCGGGGAAACAGAGGAGGGGAATCACATATGGGGAATCAGAGGTGGCGAATCAAAGGCGGTGAATCAGATATGGGGAAACAGAGGCGGGGAATCAGAGGCGGGGAAACAGAGGCGGGGAATCAGATATGGAGAATCAGAGGTGGGGAATCAGAGGCCGGGAATCAGAGGCCGGGAATTAGAGGTGGGGAATAAGAGGCAGGGAATCAGATGTGCAGAATCAGAGTTGGGGAATCAGAGGCGGGGAATCAGATATTGGGTAACAGAGGCGGGGAATCAGAGGCAGGGAAATGGAGGTGGGGAATCTGACATGGGGAATCAGAGGAGGGGAATAAGAGGTTGGGAATCAGAGGCAGGGAATCAGAGGTGGGGATTCAGAGGCAGGGAATCAGATGCGGGGAATCAGAGGCGGGGAATAAGAGGCAGGGAATCACAGGTAGGGAATCAGACGTGGGGAATCAGATGCGGGGAATCATAGCTGGCGAATCACAGGCGGCGAATCAGAGTTGGGGAATCAGAGGCGGAGAATCAGATATGGGGAATCAGAGGCGGGGAATCAGAGGTGGGGAAACAGAGGCGGTGAATCAGACATGGGGAATCAGAAGCGGGGGATCAGAGGTGGTGAATCAGAGATGGGGAATCAGAGGCGGGGAATCAGAGGCAGGGATTCAGACGCGGGGAATCAGAGGCGGGGAATCAGAGCTGGGGAATCAGAGGCGGGCTATCTGAGTTGGGGAATCAGCGGCGGGGAATCAGATATGGGGAATCAGAGGCGGGGAATCAGAGCTGGGGAATGAGAGGCCGGGAATCAGATATGGGGAAACAGAGGCGGGGAATAAGAGGCGGGGAAACAGAGGCGGGGAATCAGATATGGGATATCAGAGGTGGGGAATCAGAGGTTGGGAATCAGAGGCAGGGAATCAAAGGCGGGGAATCAGAATTGGGGAATCAGAGATAGGGAATCAGAGATGGGGAATCAGAGGCGGGGAATCAGACGCGGGGAATCAGAGGTGGTGAATCAGACCTGGGGAATCAGAGGCGGGGAATCAGTGTTGGGGAATCAGAGGCGGGGAATCAGATATGAGGAAACAGAGGCAGGGAATCAGAGGCGGGGAAACAGAGGCGGGGAATCAGATATGGGGAATCAGAGGTGGGGAATCAGAGGTTGGGAATCAGAGGCATGGAATCAGAGGTGGGGCATCAGAGGCGGGGAAACATAGGTGGGGAATCAGATATGGGGAATCAAAGGTGGGGAATCAGAGGCGATGAATCAGAGATGGCGAATCAGAGGCGGGGAATAAGACGGGGAATCAGAGGCTGGGAATCAGACGCGGGGAATCAGAGGCGGGGAATCAGAGCTGGGGAATCAGAGGCGGGGAATCAGAGTTGGGGAATCAGAGGCGGGGAATCAGATATGGGGAAACAGAGGCGGGGAATCAGAGGCAGGGAAACGGAGGCGGGGAATCAGATATGGGGAATCAGAGGAGGGGAATCAGAGGTTGGGAATCAGAGGCAGGGAATCAGAGGTGGGGATTCAGAGGCAGGGAATCAGATGCAGGGAATCTGAGGCGGGGATTCAGAGCTGGGGAATCAGTGCGGGGAATCAGAGTTGGGGAATCAGATGCGAGGAATTAGATATGGGGAAACAGAGGCGGGGAATCAGAGGCCGGGAAACAGAGGCGGGGAATCAGATATGGGGAATCAGAAGTGGGGAATCAGAGGCAGGGAATCAGATGTGCGGAATCAGAGATGGGGATTCAGAGGCAGGGAATCAGATGCGGGGAATCTGAGGCGGGGATTCAGAGCTGGGGAATCAGTGCGGGGAATCAGAGTTGGGAAATCAGATGCGAGGAATTAGATATGGGGAAACAGAGGCGGGGAATCAGAGGCGGGGAAACAGAGGCGGGGAATCAGATATGGGGAATCAGAAGTGGGGAATCAGAGGCAGGGAATCAGATGTGCGGAATCAGAGATGGGGAATCAGAGGCAGGGAATCAGAATCAGAAGCGGGGAATCAGAGGCCGGGAATCAGAGGCCGGGAATCAGATGCCGGGAATAAGAGGCCGGGAATCAGAGGTGGGGAATCAGAGTCCGGGAATCAGATATGGGGAATCAGAGGTGGGGAATCAGAGGCCGGGAATCATAGGCCGGGAATTAGAGGTGGGGAATAAGAGGCAGGGAATCAGATGTGCAGAATCAGAGTTGGGGAATCAGAGGCGGGGAATCAGATATTTGGTAACAGAGGCGGGGAATCAGAGGCAGGGAAATGGAGGTGGGGAATCAGATATGGGGAATCAGAGGAGGGGAATCAGAGGTTGGGAATCAGAGGCAGGGAATCAGAGGTGGGGATTCAGAGGCAGGGAATCAGATGCGGGGAATCAGAGGCGGGGAATCAGAGGCAGGGAATAAGAGGCAGGGAATCACAGGCAGGGAATCAGACGTGGGGAATCAGATGCGGGGAATCAGAGGCGGGGAATAAGAGGCAGGGAATCAGAGGCGGGGAATCAGATATGGGGAATCAGAGGCGGGGAATCAGAGGTGGGGAAACAGAGGCGGTGAATCAGACATGGGGAATCAGAGGCGGGGGATCAGAGGTGGTGAATCAGAGATGGGGAATCAGAGGCGGGGAATCAGAGGCAGGGATTCAGACGCGGGGAATCAGAGGCGGGGAATCAGAGCTGGGGAATCAGAGGCGGGCTATCAGAGTTGGGGAATCAGCGGCGGGGAATCAGATATGGGGAATCAGAGGCGGGGAATCAGAGCTGGGGAATGAGAGGCCGGGAATCAGATATGGGGAAACAGAGGCGGGGAATAAGAGGCGGGGAAACAGTGGCGGGGAATCAGAGGTGGGGAATCAGAGGTTAGGAATCAGAGGCAGGGAATCAAAGGCGGGGAATCAGAATTGGGGAATCAGAGATAGGGAATCAGAGATGGGGAATCAGAGGCGGGGAATCAGACGCGGGGAATCAGAGGTGTTGAATCAGAGCTGGGGAATCAGAGGCGGGGAATCAGTGTTGGGGAATCAGAGGCGGGGAATCAGATATGAGGAAACAGAGGCAGGGAATCAGAGGCGGGGAAACAGAGGCGGGAATCAGATATGGGGAATCAGAGGTGGGGAATCAGAGGTTGGGAATCAGAGGCATGGAATCAGAGGTGGGGCATCAGAGGCGGGGAAACATAGGTGGGGAATCAGATATGGGGAATCAGAGGTGGGGAATCAGAGGCGATGAATCAGAGATGGCGAATCAGAGGCAGGGAATAAGACATGGGGAATCAGAGGCTGGGAATCAGACGCGGGGAATCAGAGGCGGGGAATCAGAGCTGGGGAATCAGAGGCGAGGAATCAGAGTTGGGGAATCAGAGGCGGGGAATCAGATATGGGGAAACAGAGGCGGGGAATCAGAGGCAGGGAAACGGAGGCGGGGAATCAGATATGGGGAATCAGAGGAGGGGAATCAGAGGTTGGGAATCAGAGGCAGGGAATCAGAGGTGGGGATTCAGAGGCAGGGAATCAGATGCGGGGAATCAGAGGCGGGGAATGAGATATGGGGAATCAGACGCGGGGAATCAGAGGCGGGAAAACAGAGGCGGGGAATCACATATGGGGAATCAGAGGTGGCGAATCAAAGGCGGTGAATCAGAGATGTGGAAGCAGAGGCGGGGAATCAGAGGCAGGTAATCAAACACGTGGAATCAGAGGTGGGGAATCAGACCTGGGGAATCAGAGGCGGGGAATCAGAGTTGGGGAATCAGAGGCGGGGAATCAGATATGGGGAAACAGAGGCGGGGAATCAGAGGCGGGGAAACAGAGGCGGGGAATCAGATATGGAGAATCAGAGGTGGGGAATCAGAGGCCGGGAATCAGAGTCCGGGAATTAGAGGTGGGGAATAAGAGGCAGGGAATCAGATGTGCAGAATCAGAGTTGGGGAATCAGAGGCGGGGAATCAGATATGGGGTAACAGAGGCGGGGAATCAGAGGCAGGGAAATGGAGGCGGGGAATCAGATATGGGGAATAAGAGGAGGGGAATCAGAGATTGGGAATCAGATGCGGGGAATCAGAGGCGGGGAATAAGAGGCAGGGAATCACAGGCAGGGAATCAGACGTGGGGAATCAGAGGCGGGGAATCATAGCTGGCGAATCACAGGCGGGGAATCAGAGTTGGGGAATCAGAGGCGGGGAATCAGATATGGGGAATCAGAGGCGGGGAATCAGAGGTGGGGAAACAGAGGCGGTGAATCAGACATGGGGTATCAGAGGCGGGGGATCAGAGGTGGTGAATCAGAGATGGGGAATCAGAGGCGGGGAATCAGAGGCAGGGATTCAGACGCGGGGAATCAGAGGCGGGGAATCAGAGCTGGGGAATCAGAGTTGGGGAATCAGCGGCGGGGAATCAGATATGGGGAATCAGAGGCGTGGAATCAGAGCTGGGGAATGAGAGGCCGGGAATCAGATATGGGGAAACAGAGGCGGGGAATAAGAGGCGGGGAAACAGAGGCGGGGAATCAGATATGGGGAATCAGAGGTTGGGAATCAGAGGTTGGGAATCAGAGGCAGGGAATCAAAGGCGGGGAATCAGAATTGGGGAATCAGAGATAGGGAATCAGAGATGGGGAATCAGAGGCGGGGAATCAGACGCGGGGAATCAGAGGTGGTGAATCAGAGCTGGGGTATCAGAGGAGGGGAATCAGTGTTGGGGAATCAGAGGCGGGGAATCAGATATGAGGAAACAGAGGCAGGGAATCAGAGGCGGGGAAACAGAGGCGGGGAATCAGATATGGGGAATCAGAGGTGGGGAATCAGAGGTTGGGAATCAGAGGCATGGAATCAGAGGCGGAGCATCAGAGGCGGGGAAACATAGGTGGGAATCAGATATGGGGAATCAGAGGTGGGGAATCAGAGGCGATGAATCAGAGATGGCGAATCAGAGGCGGGGAATCAGAGGCGGGGAATAAGACATGGGGAATCAGAGGCTGGGAATCAGACGCGGGGAATCAGAGGCGGGGAATCAGAGCTGGGGAATCAGAGGCAGGGAATCAGAGTTGGGGAATCAGAGGCGGGGAATCAGATATGGGGAAACAGAGGCGGGGAATCAGAGGCAGGGAAACGGAGGCGGGGAATCAGAGGAGGGGAATGAGATATGGGGAATCAGAGGCGGGGAATCAGAGGCGGGGAAACAGAGTCAGGGAATCAGAGGCGGGGAATCAGATATGGGGAATCAGAGGCGGGGAATCAGAGGTGGGGAAACAGAGGCGGTGAATCAGACATGGGGAATCAGAGGCGGGGGATCAGAGGTGGTGAATCAGAGATGGGGAATCAGAGGTGGGGAATCAGAGGTTGGGAATCAGAGGCAGGGAATCAAAGGCGGGGAATCAGAATTGGGGAATCAGAGATAGGGAATCAGAGATGGGGAATCAGAGGTGGGGAATCAGATGCGGGGAATCAGAGGTGGTGAATCAGAGCTGGGGTATCAGAGGAGGGGAATCAGTGTTGGGGAATCAGAGGCGGGGAATCAGATATGAGGAAACAGAGGCAGGGAATCAGAGGCGGGAAAACAGAGGCGGGGAATCAGATATGGGGAATCAGAGGTGGGGAATCAGAGGTTGGGAATCAGAGGCATGGAATCAGAGGCGGGGAAACATAGGTGGGAATCAGATATGGGGAATCAGAGGTGGGGAATCAGAGGCGATGAATCAGAGATGGCGAATCAGAGGCGGGGAATCAGAGGCGGGGAATAAGACATGGGGAATCAGAGGCTGGGAATCAGACGCGGGGAATCAGAGGCGGGGAATCAGAGCTGGGGAATCAGAGGCGGGGAATCAGAGTTGGGGAATCAGAGGCGGGGAATCAGATATGGGGAAACAGAGGCGGGGAATCAGAGGCAGGGAAACGGAGGCGGGGAATCAGATATGGGGAATCAGAGGAGGGGAATCAGAGGTTGGGAATCAGAGGCGGGGCATCAGAGGTGGGGAATCAGAGGCAGGGAATCGGATGTGCGGAATCAGAGATAGGGAATCAGAGGTGGGGAATCAGAGTCCGGGAATCAGAGATGGGGAATCAGAGGCGGGGAATCAGAGGCGGGGAAACATAGGTGGGGAATAAGATATGGGGAATTAGAGGTGGGGAATCAGAGGCGATGAATCAGAGATGGCGAATCAGAGGCGGGGAATCAGAGGCAGGAAATCAGACATGGGGAATCAGAGGCTGGGAATCAGACGCGGGGAAACAGAGGCGGGGAATCAGAGCTGGGGAATCAGAGGCGGGGAATCAGAGTTGGGGAATCAGAGGCGCGGAATCAGATATGGGGAAACAGAGGCGGTTAATCAGAGGCAGGGAAACGGAGGCGAGGAATCAGATATGGGGAATCAGAGGAGGGGAATCAGAGGTTGGGAATCAGAGGCAGGGAATCAGAGGTGGGGATTCAGAGGCAGGGAATCAGATGCGGGGAATCAGAGGCGGGGAATGAGATATGGGGAATCAGAGGCGGGGAATCAGAGGCGGGGAAACAGAGGAGGGGAATCACATATGGGGAATCAGAGGTGGCGAATCAAAGGCGGTGAATCAGATATGGGGAAACAGAGGCGGGGAATCAGAGGCGGGGAAACAGAGGCGGGGAATCAGATATGGAGAATCAGAGGTGGGGAATCAGAGGCCGGGAATCAGAGGCCGGGAATTAGAGGTGGGGAATAAGAGGCAGGGAATCAGATGTGCAGAATCAGAGTTGGGGAATCAGAGGCGGGGAATCAGATATTGGGTAACAGAGGCGGGGAATCAGAGGCAGGGAAATGGAGGTGGGGAATCTGACATGGGGAATCAGAGGAGGGGAATAAGAGGTTGGGAATCAGAGGCAGGGAATCAGAGGTGGGGATTCAGAGGCAGGGAATCAGATGCGGGGAATCAGAGGCGGGGAATAAGAGGCAGGGAATCACAGGTAGGGAATCAGACGTGGGGAATCAGATGCGGGGAATCATAGCTGGCGAATCACAGGCGGCGAATCAGAGTTGGGGAATCAGAGGCGGAGAATCAGATATGGGGAATCAGAGGCGGGGAATCAGAGGTGGGGAAACAGAGGCGGTGAATCAGACATGGGGAATCAGAAGCGGGGGATCAGAGGTGGTGAATCAGAGATGGGGAATCAGAGGCGGGGAATCAGAGGCAGGGATTCAGACGCGGGGAATCAGAGGCGGGGAATCAGAGCTGGGGAATCAGAGGCGGGCTATCTGAGTTGGGGAATCAGCGGCGGGGAATCAGATATGGGGAATCAGAGGCGGGGAATCAGAGCTGGGGAATGAGAGGCCGGGAATCAGATATGGGGAAACAGAGGCGGGGAATAAGAGGCGGGGAAACAGAGGCGGGGAATCAGATATGGGATATCAGAGGTGGGGAATCAGAGGTTGGGAATCAGATGCAGGGAATCAAAGGCGGGGAATCAGAATTGGGGAATCAGAGATAGGGAATCAGAGATGGGGAATCAGAGGCGGGGAATCAGACGCGGGGAATCAGAGGTGGTGAATCAGACCTGGGGAATCAGAGGCGGGGAATCAGTGTTGGGGAATCAGAGGCGGGGAATCAGATATGAGGAAACAGAGGCAGGGAATCAGAGGCGGGGAAACAGAGGCGGGGAATCAGATATGGGGAATCAGAGGTGGGGAATCAGAGGTTGGGAATCAGAGGCATGGAATCAGAGGTGGGGCATCAGAGGCGGGGAAACATAGGTGGGGAATCAGATATGGGGAATCAGAGGTGGGGAATCAGAGGCGATGAATCAGAGATGGCGAATCAGAGGCGGGGAATAAGACGGGGAATCAGAGGCTGGGAATCAGACACGGGGAATCAGAGGCGGGGAATCAGAGCTGGGGAATCAGAGGCGGGGAATCAGAGTTGGGGAATCAGAGGCGGGGAATCAGATATGGGGAAACAGAGGCGGGGAATCAGAGGCAGGGAAACGGAGGCGGGGAATCAGATATGGGGAATCAGAGGAGGGGAATCAGAGGTTGGGAATCAGAGGCAGGGAATCAGAGGTGGGGATTCAGAGGCAGGGAATCAGATGCGGGGAATCTGAGGCGGGGATTCAGAGCTGGGGAATCAGTGCGGGGAATCAGAGTTGGGGAATCAGATGCGAGGAATTAGATATGGGGAAACAGAGGCGGGGAATCAGAGGCCGGGAAACAGAGGCGGGGAATCAGATATGGGGAATCAGAGGCGGGGAATCAGAGGTGGGGAAACAGAGGCGGTGAATCAGACATGGGGAATCAGAGGCGGGGGATCAGAGGTGGTGAATCAGAGATGGGGAATCAGAGGTGGGGAATCAGAGGTTGGGAATCAGAGGCAGGGAATCAAAGGCGGGGAATCAGAATTGGGGAATCAGAGATAGGGAATCAGAGATGGGGAATCAGAGGTGGGGAATCAGATGCGGGGAATCAGAGGTGGTGAATCAGAGCTGGGGTATCAGAGGAGGGGAATCAGTGTTGGGGAATCAGAGGCGGGGAATCAGATATGAGGAAACAGAGGCAGGGAATCAGAGGCGGGAAAACAGAGGCGGGGAATCAGATATGGGGAATCAGAGGTGGGGAATCAGAGGTTGGGAATCAGAGGCATGGAATCAGAGGCGGGGAAACATAGGTGGGAATCAGATATGGGGAATCAGAGGTGGGGATTCAGAGGCGATGAATCAGAGATGGCGAATCAGAGGCGGGGAATCAGAGGCGGGGAATAAGACATGGGGAATCAGAGGCTGGGAATCAGACGCGGGGAATCAGAGGCGGGGAATCAGAGCTGGGGAATCAGAGGCGGGGAATCAGAGTTGGGGAATCAGAGGCGGGGAATCAGATATGGGGAAACAGAGGCGGGGAATCAGAGGCAGGGAAACGGAGGCGGGGAATCAGATATGGGGAATCAGAGGAGGGGAATCAGAGGTTGGGAATCAGAGGCGGGGCATCAGAGGCGGGGAATCAGAGGCAGGGAATCGGATGTGCGGAATCAGAGATAGGGAATCAGAGGTGGGGAATCAGAGTCCGGGAATCAGAGATGGGGAATCAGAGGCGGGGAATCAGAGGCGGGGAAACATAGGTGGGGAATAAGATATGGGGAATTAGAGGTGGGGAATCAGAGGCGATGAATCAGAGATGGCGAATCAGAGGCGGGGAATCAGAGGCAGGAAATCAGACATGGGGAATCAGAGGCTGGGAATCAGACGCGGGGAAACAGAGGCGGGGAATCAGAGCTGGGGAATCAGAGGCGGGGAATCAGAGTTGGGGAATCAGAGGCGCGGAATCAGATATGGGGAAACAGAGGCGGTTAATCAGAGGCAGGGAAACGGAGGCGAGGAATCAGATATGGGGAATCAGAGGAGGGGAATCAGAGGTTGGGAATCAGAGGCAGGGAATCAGAGGTGGGGATTCAGAGGCAGGGAATCAGATGCGGGGAATCAGAGGCGGGGAATGAGATATGGGGAATCAGAGGCGGGGAATCAGAGGCGGGGAAACAGAGGAGGGGAATCACATATGGGGAATCAGAGGTGGCGAATCAAAGGCGGTGAATCAGATATGGGGAAACAGAGGCGGGGAATCAGAGGCGGGGAAACAGAGGCGGGGAATCAGATATGGAGAATCAGAGGTGGGGAATCAGAGGCCGGGAATCAGAGGCCGGGAATTAGAGGTGGGGAATAAGAGGCAGGGAATCAGATGTGCAGAATCAGAGTTGGGGAATCAGAGGCGGGGAATCAGATATTGGGTAACAGAGGCGGGGAATCAGAGGCAGGGAAATGGAGGTGGGGAATCTGACATGGGGAATCAGAGGAGGGGAATAAGAGGTTGGGAATCAGAGGCAGGGAATCAGAGGTGGGGATTCAGAGGCAGGGAATCAGATGCGGGGAATCAGAGGCGGGGAATAAGAGGCAGGGAATCACAGGTAGGGAATCAGACGTGGGGAATCAGATGCGGGGAATCATAGCTGGCGAATCACAGGCGGCGAATCAGAGTTGGGGAATCAGAGGCGGAGAATCAGATATGGGGAATCAGAGGCGGGGAATCAGAGGTGGGGAAACAGAGGCGGTGAATCAGACATGGGGAATCAGAAGCGGGGGATCAGAGGTGGTGAATCAGAGATGGGGAATCAGAGGCGGGGAATCAGAGGCAGGGATTCAGACGCGGGGAATCAGAGGCGGGGAATCAGAGCTGGGGAATCAGAGGCGGGCTATCTGAGTTGGGGAATCAGCGGCGGGGAATCAGATATGGGGAATCAGAGGCGGGGAATCAGAGCTGGGGAATGAGAGGCCGGGAATCAGATATGGGGAAACAGAGGCGGGGAATAAGAGGCGGGGAAACAGAGGCGGGGAATCAGATATGGGATATCAGAGGTGGGGAATCAGAGGTTGGGAATCAGAGGCAGGGAATCAAAGGCGGGGAATCAGAATTGGGGAATCAGAGATAGGGAATCAGAGATGGGGAATCAGAGGCGGGGAATCAGACGCGGGGAATCAGAGGTGGTGAATCAGACCTGGGGAATCAGAGGCGGGGAATCAGTGTTGGGGAATCAGAGGCGGGGAATCAGATATGAGGAAACAGAGGCAGGGAATCAGAGGCGGGGAAACAGAGGCGGGGAATCAGATATGGGGAATCAGAGGTGGGGAATCAGAGGTTGGGAATCAGAGGCATGGAATCAGAGGTGGGGCATCAGAGGCGGGGAAACATAGGTGGGGAATCAGATATGGGGAATCAAAGGTGGGGAATCAGAGGCGATGAATCAGAGATGGCGAATCAGAGGCGGGGAATAAGACGGGGAATCAGAGGCTGGGAATCAGACGCGGGGAATCAGAGGCGGGGAATCAGAGCTGGGGAATCAGAGGCGGGGAATCAGAGTTGGGGAATCAGAGGCGGGGAATCAGATATGGGGAAACAGAGGCGGGGAATCAGAGGCAGGGAAACGGAGGCGGGGAATCAGATATGGGGAATCAGAGGAGGGGAATCAGAGGTTGGGAATCAGAGGCAGGGAATCAGAGGTGGGGATTCAGAGGCAGGGAATCAGATGCAGGGAATCTGAGGCGGGGATTCAGAGCTGGGGAATCAGTGCGGGGAATCAGAGTTGGGGAATCAGATGCGAGGAATTAGATATGGGGAAACAGAGGCGGGGAATCAGAGGCCGGGAAACAGAGGCGGGGAATCAGATATGGGGAATCAGAAGTGGGGAATCAGAGGCAGGGAATCAGATGTGCGGAATCAGAGATGGGGATTCAGAGGCAGGGAATCAGATGCGGGGAATCTGAGGCGGGGATTCAGAGCTGGGGAATCAGTGCGGGGAATCAGAGTTGGGAAATCAGATGCGAGGAATTAGATATGGGGAAACAGAGGCGGGGAATCAGAGGCGGGGAAACAGAGGCGGGGAATCAGATATGGGGAATCAGAAGTGGGGAATCAGAGGCAGGGAATCAGATGTGCGGAATCAGAGATGGGGAATCAGAGGCAGGGAATCAGAATCAGAAGCGGGGAATCAGAGGCCGGGAATCAGAGGCCGGGAATCAGATGCCGGGAATAAGAGGCCGGGAATCAGAGGTGGGGAATCAGAGTCCGGGAATCAGATATGGGGAATCAGAGGTGGGGAATCAGAGGCCGGGAATCATAGGCCGGGAATTAGAGGTGGGGAATAAGAGGCAGGGAATCAGATGTGCAGAATCAGAGTTGGGGAATCAGAGGCGGGGAATCAGATATTTGGTAACAGAGGCGGGGAATCAGAGGCAGGGAAATGGAGGTGGGGAATCAGATATGGGGAATCAGAGGAGGGGAATCAGAGGTTGGGAATCAGAGGCAGGGAATCAGAGGTGGGGATTCAGAGGCAGGGAATCAGATGCGGGGAATCAGAGGCGGGGAATCAGAGGCAGGGAATAAGAGGCAGGGAATCACAGGCAGGGAATCAGACGTGGGGAATCAGATGCGGGGAATCAGAGGCGGGGAATAAGAGGCAGGGAATCAGAGGCGGGGAATCAGATATGGGGAATCAGAGGCGGGGAATCAGAGGTGGGGAAACAGAGGCGGTGAATCAGACATGGGGAATCAGAGGCGGGGGATCAGAGGTGGTGAATCAGAGATGGGGAATCAGAGGCGGGGAATCAGAGGCAGGGATTCAGACGCGGGGAATCAGAGGCGGGGAATCAGAGCTGGGGAATCAGAGGCGGGCTATCAGAGTTGGGGAATCAGCGGCGGGGAATCAGATATGGGGAATCAGAGGCGGGGAATCAGAGCTGGGGAATGAGAGGCCGGGAATCAGATATGGGGAAACAGAGGCGGGGAATAAGAGGCGGGGAAACAGTGGCGGGGAATCAGAGGTGGGGAATCAGAGGTTAGGAATCAGAGGCAGGGAATCAAAGGCGGGGAATCAGAATTGGGGAATCAGAGATAGGGAATCAGAGATGGGGAATCAGAGGCGGGGAATCAGACGCGGGGAATCAGAGGTGTTGAATCAGAGCTGGGGAATCAGAGGCGGGGAATCAGTGTTGGGGAATCAGAGGCGGGGAATCAGATATGAGGAAACAGAGGCAGGGAATCAGAGGCGGGGAAACAGAGGCGGGAATCAGATATGGGGAATCAGAGGTGGGGAATCAGAGGTTGGGAATCAGAGGCATGGAATCAGAGGTGGGGCATCAGAGGCGGGGAAACATAGGTGGGGAATCAGATATGGGGAATCAGAGGTGGGGAATCAGAAGCGATGAATCAGAGATGGCGAATCAGAGGCGGGGAATCAGAGGCAGGAAATCAGACATGGGGAATCAGAGGCTGGGAATCAGACGCGGGGAATCAGAGGCGGGGAATCAGAGCTGGGGAATCAGAGGCGGGGAATCAGAGTTGGGGAATCAGAGGCGGGGAATCAGATATGGGGAAACAGAGGCGGGCAATCAGAGGCAGGGAAACGGAGGCGGGGAATCAGATATGGGGAATCAGAGGAGGGGAATCAGAGGTTGGGAATCAGAGGCAGGGAATCAGAGGTGGGGATTCAGAGGTAGGGAATCAGATGCGGGGAATCAGAGGCGGGGAATGAGATATGGGGAATCAGAGGCGGGGAATCAGAGGCGGGAATCAGATGTGCGGAATCAGGGATGGGGAATCAGAGGCAGGGAATCAGAATCAGAAGCGGGGAATCAGAGGCCGGGAATCAGAGGCCGGGAATCAGATGCCGGGAATCAGATGCCGGGAAAAAGAGTACGGGAATCAGAGGTGGGGAATCAGAGTCAGGGAATCAGATATGGGGAATCAGAGGCGGGGAATGAGATATGGGGAATCAGAGGTGGGGAATCAGATGCGGGGAAACAGAGGCGGGGAATCACATATGGGGATTCAGAGGTGGCCAATCAAAGGCGGGGAATCAGATATGGGGAAACAGAGGCGGGGAATCAGAGGCGGGGAAACAGAGGCGGGGAATCAGATATGGGGAATCAGAGGTGGGGAATCTGAGGTTGGGAATCAGAGGCAGGGAATCAGAGGCAGGGAATCAAACACGGGGAATCAGAGGCGGGGAATCAGAGCTGGGGATCAGAGGTGGGGAATCAGAGTTGGGGAATCAGAGGCGGGGAATCAGATATGGGGAAACAGAGGCGGGGAATCAGAGGCGGGGAAACAGAGGCGGGGAATCAGTTATGGGGAATCAGAGGTGGGGAATCAGAGGTTGGGAATCAGAGGCAGGGAATCAGAGGCAGGGAATCAGAGGCGGGGAATCAGAGGCAGGGAATCAGATGTGCGGAATCAGAGATGGGGAATCAGAGGCAGGGAATCAGAGGCGGGGAATCAGAGGCGGGGAATCAGAGGCCGGGAATCAGAGGCCGGGAATGAGAGTTCGGGAATCAGAGGCCGGGAATCAGAGGCCGGGAATCAGAGGTGGGGAATAAGAGGCCGGGAATCAGAAGCGGGGAATCAGACGCGGGGAATCAGAGGTGGTGAATCAGAGCTGGGGAATCAGAGGCGGGGAATCAGTGTTGGGGAATCAGAGGCGGGGAATCAGATATGAGGAAACAGAGGCAGGGAATCAGAGGCGGGGAAACAGAGGCGGGGAATCAGATATGGGGAATCAGAGGTGGGGAATCAGAGGTGGGGAATCAGAGGCGGGGAATCAGAGGCAGGGAATCGGATGTGCAGAATCAGAGATAGGGAATCAGAGGTGGGGAATCAGAGTCTGGGAATCAGAGATGGGGAATCAGAGGCGGGGAATCAGAGGCGGGGAAACATAGGTGGGGAATAAGATATGGGGAATCAGAGGTGGGGAATCAGAGGGGATGAATCAGAGATGGCGAATCAGATGCAGGGAATCAGAGGCAGGAAATCAGACATGGGGAATCAGAGGCTGGGAATCAGACGCGGGGAATCAGAGGCGGGGAATCAGAGCTGGGGAATCAGAGGCGGGGAATCAGAGTTGGGGAATCAGAGGCGGGGAATCAGATATGGGGAAACAGAGGCGGGCAATCAGAGGCAGGGAAACGGAGGCGGGGAATCAGATATGGGGAATCAGAGGAGGGGAATCAGAGGTTGGGAATCAGAGGCAGGGAATCAGAGGTGGGGATTCAGAGGCAGGGAATCAGATGCGGGGAATCAGAGGCGGGGAATGAGATATGGGGAATCAGAGGCGGGGAATCAGAGGCGGGGAATCAGAGTTGGGGAATCAGAGGCGGGGAATCAGATATGGGGAAACAGAGGCGGGGAATCAGATATGGAGAATCAGAGGTGGGGAATCAGAGGCCGGGAATCAGAGGCCGGGAATTAGAGGTGGGGAATAAGAGGCAGGGAATCAGATGTGCAGAATCAGAGTTGGGGAATCAGAGGCGGGGAATCAGATATGGGGTAACAGAGGCGGGGAATCAGAGGCAGGGAAATGGAGGCGGGGAATCAGATATGGGGAATAAGAGGAGGGGAATCAGAGGTTGGGAATCAGATGCGGGGAATCAGAGGCGGGGAATAAGAGGCAGGGAATCACAGGCAGGGAATCAGACGTGGGGAATCAGAGGCGGGGAATCATAGCTGGCGAATCACAGGCGGGGAATCAGAGTTGGGGAATCAGAGGCGGGGAATCAGATATGGGGAATCAGACGCGGGGAATCAGAGGCGGGGAATCAGAGCTGGGGAATCAGAGGCGGGGAATCAGAGTTGGGGAATCAGAGGCGGGGAATCAGATATGGGGAAACAGAGGCGGGCAATCAGAGGCAGGGAAACGGAGGCGGGGAATCAGATATGGGGAATCAGAGGAGGGGAATCAGAGGTTGGGAATCAGAGGCAGGGAATCAGAGGTGGGGATTCAGAGGTAGGGAATCAGATGCGGGGAATCAGAGGCGGGGAATGAGATATGGGGAATCAGAGGCGGGGAATCAGAGGCGGGAATCAGATGTGCGGAATCAGGGATGGGGAATCAGAGGCAGGGAATCAGAATCAGAAGCGGGGAATCAGAGGCCGGGAATCAGAGGCCGGGAATCAGATGCCGGGAATCAGATGCCGGGAAAAAGAGTACGGGAATCAGAGGTGGGGAATCAGAGTCAGGGAATCAGATATGGGGAATCAGAGGCGGGGAATGAGATATGGGGAATCAGAGGTGGGGAATCAGATGCGGGGAAACAGAGGCGGGGAATCACATATGGGGATTCAGAGGTGGCCAATCAAAGGCGGGGAATCAGATATGGGGAAACAGAGGCGGGGAATCAGAGGCGGGGAAACAGAGGCGGGGAATCAGATATGGGGAATCAGAGGTGGGGAATCTGAGGTTGGGAATCAGAGGCAGGGAATCAGAGGCAGGGAATCAAACACGGGGAATCAGAGGCGGGGAATCAGAGCTGGGGATCAGAGGTGGGGAATCAGAGTTGGGGAATCAGAGGCGGGGAATCAGATATGGGGAAACAGAGGCGGGGAATCAGAGGCGGGGAAACAGAGGCGGGGAATCAGTTATGGGGAATCAGAGGTGGGGAATCAGAGGTTGGGAATCAGAGGCAGGGAATCAGAGGCAGGGAATCAGAGGCGGGGAATCAGAGGCAGGGAATCAGATGTGCGGAATCAGAGATGGGGAATCAGAGGCAGGGAATCAGAGGCGGGGAATCTGAGGCGGGGAATCAGAGGCCGGGAATCAGAGGCCGGGAATGAGAGTTCGGGAATCAGAGGCCGGGAATCAGAGGCCGGGAATCAGAGGTGGGGAATAAGAGGCCGGGAATCAGAAGCGGGGAATCAGACGCGGGGAATCAGAGGTGGTGAATCAGAGCTGGGGAATCAGAGGCGGGGAATCAGTGTTGGGGAATCAGAGGCGGGGAATCAGATATGAGGAAACAGAGGCAGGGAATCAGAGGCGGGGAAACAGAGGCGGGGAATCAGATATGGGGAATCAGAGGTGGGGAATCAGAGGTGGGGAATCAGAGGCGGGGAATCAGAGGCAGGGAATCGGATGTGCAGAATCAGAGATAGGGAATCAGAGGTGGGGAATCAGAGTCTGGGAATCCGAGATGGGGAATCAGAGGCGGGGAATCAGAGGCGGGGAAACATAGGTGGGGAATAAGATATGGGGAATCAGAGGTGGGGAATCAGAGGGGATGAATCAGAGATGGCGAATCAGATGCGGGGAATCAGAGGCAGGAAATCAGACATGGGGAATCAGAGGCTGGGAATCAGACGCGGGGAATCAGAGGCGGGGAATCAGAGCTGGGGAATCAGAGGCGGGGAATCAGAGTTGGGGAATCAGAGGCGGGGAATCAGATATGGGGAAACAGAGGCGGGCAATCAGAGGCAGGGAAACGGAGGCGGGGAATCAGATATGGGGAATCAGAGGAGGGGAATCAGAGGTTGGGAATCAGAGGCAGGGAATCAGAGGTGGGGATTCAGAGGCAGGGAATCAGATGCGGGGAATCAGAGGCGGGGAATGAGATATGGGGAATCAGAGGCGGGGAATCAGAGGCGGGGAATCAGAGTTGGGGAATCAGAGGCGGGGAATCAGATATGGGGAAACAGAGGCGGGGAATCAGAGGCGGGGAAACAGAGGCGGGGAATCAGATATGGAGAATCAGAGGTGGGGAATCAGAGGCCGGGAATCAGAGGCCGGGAATTAGAGGTGGGGAATAAGAGGCAGGGAATCAGATGTGCAGAATCAGAGTTGGGGAATCAGAGGCGGGGAATCAGATATGGGGTAACAGAGGTGGGGAATCAGAGGCAGGGAAATGGAGGCGGGGAATCAGATATGGGGAATAAGAGGAGGGGAATCAGAGGTTGGGAATCAGATGCGGGGAATCAGAGGCGGGGAATAAGAGGCAGGGAATCACAGGCAGGGAATCAGACGTGGGGAATCAGAGGCGGGGAATCATAGCTGGCGAATCACAGGCGGGGAATCAGAGTTGGGGAATCAGAGGCGGGGAATCAGATATGGGGAATCAGAGGCGGGGAATCAGAGGTGGGGAAACAGAGGCGGTGAATCAGACATGGGGTATCAGAGGCGGGGGATCAGAGGTGGTGAATCAGAGATGGGGAATCAGAGGCGGGGAATCAGAGGCAGGGATTCAGACGCGGGGAATCAGAGGCGGGGAATCAGAGCTGGGGAATCAGAGTTGGGGAATCAGCGGCGGGGAATCAGATATGGGGAATCAGAGGCGGGGAATCAGAGTTGGGGAATGAGAGGCCGGGAATCAGATATGGGGAAACAGAGGCGGGGAATAAGAGGCGGGGAAACAGAGGCGGGGAATCAGATATGGGGAATCAGAGGTTGGGAATCAGAGGTTGGGAATCAGAGGCAGGGAATCAAAGGCGGGGAATCAGAATTGGGGAATCAGAGATAGGGAATCAGAGATGGGGAATCAGAGGCGGGGAATCAGACGCGGGGAATCAGAGGTGGTGAATCAGAGCTGGGGTATCAGAGGAGGGGAATCAGTGTTGGGGAATCAGAGGCGGGGAATCAGATATGAGGAAACAGAGGCAGGGAATCAGAGGCGGGGAAACAGAGGCGGGGAATCAGATATGGGGAATCAGAGGTGGGGAATCAGAGGTTGGGAATCAGAGGCATGGAATCAGAGGCGGAGCATCAGAGGCGGGGAAACATAGGTGGGAATCAGATATGGGGAATCAGAGGTGGGGAATCAGAGGCGATGAATCAGAGATGGCGAATCAGAGGCGGGGAATCAGAGGCGGGGAATAAGACATGGGGAATCAGAGGCTGGGAATCAGACGCGGGGAATCAGAGGCGGGGAATCAGAGCTGGGGAATCAGAGGCGGGGAATCAGAGTTGGGGAATCAGAGGCGGGGAATCAGATATGGGGAAACAGAGGCGGGGAATCAGAGGCAGGGAAACGGAGGCGGGGTATCAGATATGGGGAATCAGAGGAGGGGAATCAGAGGTTGGGAATCAGAGGCAGGGAATCAGAGGTGGGGATTCAGAGGCAGGGAATCAGATGCGGGGAATCAGAGGCGGGGAATGAGATATGGGGAATCAGAGGCGGGGAATCAGAGGCGGGGAAACAGAGTCAGGGAATCAGAGGCGGGGAATCAGATATGGGGAATCAGAGGCGGGGAATCAGAGGTGGGGAAACAGAGGCGGTGAATCAGACATGGGGAATCAGAGGCGGGGGATCAGAGGTGGTGAATCAGAGATGGGGAATCAGAGGCGGGGAATCAGAGGCAGGGATTCAGACGCGGGGAATCAGAGGCGGGGAATCAGAGCTGGGGAATCAGAGGTGGGGAATCAGAGGTTGGGAATCAGAGGCAGGGAATCAAAGGCGGGGAATCAGAATTGGGGAATCAGAGATAGGGAATCAGAGATGGGGAATCAGAGGTGGGGAATCAGATGCGGGGAATCAGAGGTGGTGAATCAGAGCTGGGGTATCAGAGGAGGGGAATCAGTGTTGGGGAATCAGAGGCGGGGAATCAGATATGAGGAAACAGAGGCAGGGAATCAGAGGCGGGGAAACAGAGGCGGGGAATCAGATATGGGGAATCAGAGGTGGGGAATCAGAGGTTGGGAATCAGAGGCATGGAATCAGAGGCGGGGCATCAGAGGCGGGGAAACATAGGTGGGAATCAGATATGGGGAATCAGAGGTGGGGAATCAGAGGCGATGAATCAGAGATGGCGAATCAGAGGCGGGGAATCAGAGGCGGGGAATAAGACATGGGGAATCAGAGGCTGGGAATCAGACGCGGGGAATCAGAGGCGGGGAATCAGAGCTGGGGAATCAGAGGCGGGGAATCAGAGTTGGGGAATCAGAGGCGGGGAATCAGATATGGGGAAACAGAGGCGGGGAATCAGAGGCAGGGAAACGGAGGCGGGGAATCAGATATGGGGAATCAGAGGAGGGGAATCAGAGGTTGGGAATCAGAGGCGGGGCATCAGAGGCGGGGAATCAGAGGCAGGGAATCGGATGTGCGGAATCAGAGATAGGGAATCAGAGGTGGGGAATCAGAGTCCGGGAATCAGAGATGGGGAATCAGATGCGGGGAATCAGAGGCGGGGAAACATAGGTGGGGAATAAGATATGGGGAATCAGAGGTGGGGAATCAGAGGTGATGAATCAGAGATGGCGAATCAGAGGCGGGGAATCAGAGGCAGGAAATCAGACATGGGGAATCAGAGGCTGGGAATCAGACGCGGGGAAACAGAGGCGGGGAATCAGAGCTGGGGAATCAGAGGCGGGGAATCAGAGTTGGGGAATCAGAGGCGCGGAATCAGATATGGGGAAACAGAGGCGGTTAATCAGAGGCAGGGAAACGGAGGCGAGGAATCAGATATGGGGAATCAGAGGAGGGGAATCAGAGGTTGGGAATCAGAGGCAGGGAATCAGAGGTGGGGATTCAGAGGCAGGGAATCAGATGCGGGGAATCAGAGGCGGGGAATGAGATATGGGGAATCAGAGGCGGGGAATCAGAGGCGGGGAAACAGAGGAGGGGAATCACATATGGGGAATCAGAGGTGGCGAATCAAAGGCGGTGAATCAGATATGGGGAAACAGAGGCGGGGAATCAGAGGCGGGGAAACAGAGGCGGGGAATCAGATATGGAGAATCAGAGGTGGGGATTCAGAGGCCGGGAATCAGAGGCCGGGAATTAGAGGTGGGGAATAAGAGGCAGGGAATCAGATGTGCAGAATCAGAGTTGGGGAATCAGAGGCGGGGAATCAGATATTGGGTAACAGAGGCGGGGAATCAGAGGCAGGGAAATGGAGGTGGGGAATCAGATATGGGGAATCAGAGGAGGGGAATAAGAGGTTGGGAATCAGAGGCAGGGAATCAGAGGTGGGGATTCAGAGGCAGGGAATCAGATGCGGGGAATCAGAGGCGGGGAATAAGAGGCAGGGAATCACAGGTAGGGAATCAGACGTGGGGAATCAGATGCGGGGAATCATAGCTGGCGAATCACAGGCGGCGAATCAGAGTTGGGGAATCAGAGGCGGGGAATCAGATATGGGGAATCAGAGGCGGGGAATCAGAGGTGGGGAAACAGAGGCGGTGAATCAGACATGGGGAATCAGAGTCGGGGGATCAGAGGTGGTGAATCAGAGATGGGGAATCAGAGGCGGGGAATCAGAGGCAGGGATTCAGACGCGGGGAATCAGAGGCGGGGAATCAGAGCTGGGGAATCAGAGGCGGGCTATCTGAGTTGGGGAATCAGCGGCGGGGAATCAGATATGGGGAATCAGAGGCGGGGAATCAGAGCTGGGGAATGAGAGGCCGGGAATCAGATATGGGGAAACAGAGGCGGGGAATAAGAGGCGGGGAAACAGAGGCGGGGAATCAGATATGGGATATCAGAGGTGGGGAATCTGAGGTTGGGAATCAGAGGCAGGGAATCAAAGGCGGGGAATCAGAATTGGGGAATCAGAGATAGGGAATCAGAGATGGGGAATCAGAGGCGGGGAATCAGACGCGGGGAATCAGAGGTGGTGAATCAGACCTGGGGAATCAGAGGCGGGGAATCAGTGTTGGGGAATCAGAGGCGGGGAATCAGATATGAGGAAACAGAGGCAGGGAATCAGAGGCGGGGAAACAGAGGCGGGGAATCAGATATGGGGAATCAGAGGTGGGGAATCAGAGGTTGGGAATCAGAGGCATGGAATCAGAGGTGGGGAATCAGAGGCGGGGAAACATAGGTGGGGAATCAGATATGGGGAATCAGAGGTGGGGAATCAGAGGCGATGAATCAGAGATGGCGAATCAGAGGCGGGGAATAAGACGGGGAATCAGAGGCTGGGAATCAGACGCGGGGAATCAGAGGCGGGGAATCAGAGCTGGGGAATCAGAGGCGGGGAATCAGAGTTGGGGAATCAGAGGCGGGGAATCAGATATGGGGAAACAGAGGCGGGGAATCAGAGGCAGGGAAACGGAGGCGGGGAATCAGATATGGGGAATCAGAGGAGGGGAATCAGAGGTTGGGAATCAGAGGCAGGGAATCAGAGGTGGGGATTCAGAGGCAGGGAATCAGATGCGGGGAATCTGAGGCGGGGATTCAGAGCTGGGGAATCAGTGCGGGGAATCAGAGTTGGGGAATCAGATGCGAGGAATTAGATATGGGGAAACAGAGGCGGGGAATCAGAGGCGGGGAAACAGAGGCGGGGAATCAGATATGGGGAATCAGAAGTGGGGAATCAGAGGCAGGGAATCAGATGTGCGGAATCAGAGATGGGGATTCAGAGGCAGGGAATCAGATGCGGGGAATCTGAGGCGGGGATTCAGAGCTGGGGAATCAGTGCGGGGAATCAGAGTTGGGGAATCAGATGCGAGGAATTAGATATGGGGAAACAGAGGCGGGGAATCAGAGGCGGGGAAACAGAGGCGGGGAATAAGATATGGGGAATCAGAAGTGGGGAATCAGAGGCAGGGAATCAGATGTGCGGAATCAGAGATGGGGAATCAGAGGCAGGGAATCGGAATCAGAAGCGGGGAATCAGAGGCCGGGAACCAGAGGCCGGGAATCAGATGCCGGGAATAAGAGGCCGGGAATCAGAGGTGGGGAATCAGAGTCCGGGAATCAGATATGGGGAATCAGAGGTGGGGAATCAGAGGCCGGGAATCAGAGGCCGGGAATTAGAGGTGGGGAATAAGAGGCAGGGAATCAGATGTGCAGAATCAGAGTTGGGGAATCAGAGGCGGGGAATCAGATATTGGGTAACAGAGGCGGGGAATCAGAGGCAGGGAAATGGAGGTGGGGAATCAGATATGGGGAATCAGAGGAGGGGAATCAGAGGTTGGGAATCAGAGGCAGGGAATCAGAGGTGGGGATTCAGAGGCAGGGAATCAGATGCGGTGAATCAGAGGCGGGGAATCAGAGGCAGGGAATAAGAGGCAGGGAATCACAGGCAGGGAATCAGACGTGGGGAATCAGATGCGGGAAATCAGAGGCGGGGAATAAGAGGCAGGGAATCAGAGGCGGGGAATCAGATATGGGGAATCAGAGGCGGGGAATCAGAGGTGGGGAAACAGAGGCGGTGAATCAGACATGGGGAATCAGAGGCGGGGGATCAGAGGTGGTGAATCAGAGATGGGGAATCAGAGGCGGGGAATCAGAGGCAGGGATTCAGACGCGGGGAATCAGAGGCGGGGAATCAGAGCTGGGGAATCAGAGGCGGGCTATCAGAGTTGGGGAATCAGCGGCGGGGAATCAGATATGGGGAATCAGAGGCGGGGAATCAGAGCTGGGGAATGAGAGGCCGGGAATCAGATATGGGGAAACAGAGGCGGGGAAACAGTGGCGGGGAATCAGAGGTGGGGAATCAGAGGTTAGGAATCAGAGGCAGGGAATCAAAGGTGGGGAATCAGAATTGGGGAATCAGAGATAGGGAATCAGAGATGGGGAATCAGAGGCGGGGAATCAGACGCGGGGAATCAGAGGTGTTGAATCAGAGCTGGGGAATCAGAGGCGGGGAATCAGTGTTGGGGAATCAGAGGCGGGGAATCAGATATGAGGAAACAGAGGCAGGGAATCAGAGGCGGGGAAACAGAGGCGGGAATCAGATATGGGGAATCAGAGGTGGGGAATCAGAGGTTGGGAATCAGAGGCATGGAATCAGAGGTGGGGCATCAGAGGCGGGGAAACATAGGTGGGGAATCAGATATGGGGAATCAGAGGTGGGGAATCAGAGGCGATGAATCAGAGATGGCGAATCAGAGGCGGGGAATCAGAGGCAGGAAATCAGACATGGGGAATCAGAGGCTGGGAATCAGACGCGGGGAATCAGAGGCGGGGAATCAGAGCTGGGGAATCAGAGGCGGGGAATCAGAGTTGGGGAATCAGAGGCGGGGAATCAGATATGGGGAAACAGAGGCGGGAAATCAGAGGCAGGGAAACGGAGGCGGGGAATCAGATATGGGGAATCAGAGGAGGGGAATCAGAGGTTGGGAATCAGAGGCAGGGAATCAGAGGTGGGGATTCAGAGGTAGGGAATCAGATGCGGGGAATCAGAGGCGGGGAATGAGATATGGGGAATCAGAGGCGGGGAATCAGAGGCGGGAATCAGATGTGCGGAATCAGGGATGGGGAATCAGAGGCAGGGAATCAGAATCAGAAGCGGGGAATCAGAGGCCGGGAATCAGAGGCCGGGAATCAGATGCCGGGAATCAGATGCCGGGAAAAAGAGTACGGGAATCAGAGGTGGGGAATCAGAGTCAGGGATTCAGATATGGGGAATCAGAGGCGGGGAATGAGATATGGGGAATCAGAGGTGGGGAATCAGATGCGGGGAAACAGAGGCGGGGAATCACATATGGGGATTCAGAGGTGGCCAATCAAAGGCGGGGAATCAGATATGGGGAAACAGAGGCGGGGAATCAGAGGCGGGGAAACAGAGGCGGGGAATCAGATATGGGGAATCAGAGGTGGGGAATCAGAGGTTGGGAATCAGAGGCAGGGAATCAGAGGCAGGGATTCAAACACGGGGAATCAGAGGCGGGGAATCAGAGCTGGGGATCAGAGGTGGGGAATCAGAGTTGGGGAATCAGAGGCGGGGAATCAGATATGGGGAAACAGAGGCGGGGAATCAGAGGCGGGGAAACAGAGGCGGGGAATCAGTTATGGGGAATCAGAGGTGGGGAATCAGAGGTTGGGAATCAGAGGCAGGGAATCAGAGGCAGGGAATCAGAGGCGGGGAATCAGAGGCAGGGAATCAGATGTGCGGAATCAGAGATGGGGAATCAGAGGCAGGGAATCAGAGGCGGGGAATCAGAGGCGGGGAATCAGAGGCCGGGAATCAGAGGCCGGGAATGAGAGTTCGGGAATCAGAGGCCGGGAATCAGAGGCCGGGAATCAGAGGTGGGGAATAAGAGGCCGGGAATCAGAAGCGGGGAATCAGACGCGGGGAATCAGTGGTGGTGAATCAGAGCTGGGGAATCAGAGGCGGGGAATCAGTGTTGGGGAATCAGAGGCGGGGAATCAGATATGAGGAAACAGAGGCAGGGAATCAGAGGCGGGGAAACAGAGGCGGGGAATCAGATATGGGGAATCAGAGGTGGGGAATCAGAGGTGGGGAATCAGAGGCGGGGAATCAGAGGCAGGGAATCGGATGTTCAGAATCAGAGATAGGGAATCAGAGGTGGGGAATCAGAGTCTGGGAATCAGAGATGGGGAATCAGAGGCGGGGAATCAGAGGCGGGGAAACATAGGTGGGGAATAAGATATGGGGAATCAGAGGTGGGGAATCAGAGGGGATGAATCAGAGATGGCGAATCAGAGGCGGGGAATCAGAGGCAGGAAATCAGACATGGGGAATCAGAGGCTGGGAATCAGACGCGGGGAATCAGAGGCGGGGAATCAGAGCTGGGGAATCAGAGGCGGGGAATCAGAGTTGGGGAATCAGAGGCGGGGAATCAGATATGGGGAAACAGAGGCGGGCAATCAGAGGCAGGGAAACGGAGGCGGGGAATCAGATATGGGGAATCAGAGGAGGGGAATCAGAGGTTGGGAATCAGAGGCAGGGAATCAGAGGTGGGGATTCAGAGGCAGGGAATCAGATGCGGGGAATCAGAGGCGGGGAATGAGATATGGGGAATCAGAGGCGGGGAATCAGAGGCGGGGAAACAGAGGCGGGGAATCACATATGGGGAATCAGAGGTGGCGAATCAAAGGCGGTGAATCAGAGATGGGGAAGCAGAGGCGGGGAATCAGAGGCAGGTAATCAAACACGTGGAATCAGAGGCGGGGAATCAGACCTGGGGAATCAGAGGCGGGGAATCAGAGTTGGGGAATCAGAGGCGGGGAATCAGATATGGGGTAACAGAGGCGGGGAATCAGAGGCAGGGAAATGGAGGCGGGGAATCAGATATGGGGAATCAGAGGAGGGGAATCAGAGGTTGGGAATCAGAGGCAGGGAATAGAGGTGGGGATTCAGAGGCAGGGAATCAGATGCGGGGAATCAGAGGCGGGGAATAAGAGGCAGGGAATCACAGGCAGGGAATTAGACGTGGGGAATCAGAGGCGGGGAATCATAGCTGGCGAATCACAGGCTGGGAATCAGAGTTGGGGAATCAGAGGCGGGGAATCAGATATGTGGAATCAGAGGCGGGGAATCAGAGGTGAGGAAACAGAGGCGGTGAATCAGACATGGGGAATCAGAGGCGGGGGATCAGAGGTGGTGAATCAGAGATGGGGAATCAGAGGCGGGGAATCAGAGGCAGGGATTCAGACGTGGGGAATCAGAGGCGGGGAATCGGAGCTGGGGAATCAGAGTTGGGGAATCAGCGGCGGGGAATCAGATATGGGGAATCAGAGGCGGGGAATCAGAGCTTGGGAATGAGAGGCCGGGAATCAGATATGGGGAAACAGAGGCGGGGAATAAGAGGCGGGGAAACAGAGGCGGGGAATCAGATATGGGGAATCAGAGGTGGGGAATCAGAGGTTGGGAATCAGAGGCAGGGAATCAAAGGCGGGGAATCAGAATTGGGGAATCAGAGATCGGGAATCAGAGATGGGGAATCAGAGGCGGGGAATCAGACGTGGGGAATCAGAGGTGGTGAATCAGAGCTGGGGAATCAGAGGAGGGGAATCAGTTTTGGGGAATCAGAGGCGGGGAATCCGATATGAGGAAACAGAGGCAGGGAATCAGAGGAGGGGAAACAGAGGCGGGGAATCAGATATGGGGAATCAGAGGTGGGGAATCAGAGGTTGGGAATCAGAGGCATGGAATCAGAGGCGGGGCATCAGAGGCGGGGAAACATAGGTGGGAATCAGATATGGGGAATCAGAGGTGGGGAATCAGAGGCGATGAATCAGAGATGGCGAATCAGAGGCGGGGAATAAGACATGGGGAATCAGAGGCTGGGAATCAGACGCGGGGAATCAGAGGCGGGGAATCAGAGCTGGGGAATCAGAGGCGGGGAATCAGAGTTGGGGAATCAGAGGCGGGGCATCAGATATGGGGAAACAGAGGCGGGGAATCGGATGTGTGGAATCAGAGATAGGGAATCAGAGGTGGGGAATCAGAGTCCGGGAATCAGAGATGGGGAATCAGAGGCGGGGAATCAGAGGCGGGGAAACATAGGTGGGGAATAAGATATGGGGAATCAGAGGTGGGGAATCAGAGGCGATGAATCAGAGATGGCGAATCAGAGGCGGGGAATCAGAGGCAGGAAATCAGACATGGGGAATCAGAGGCTGGGAATCAGACGCGGGGAATCAGAGGCGGGGAATCAGAGCTGGGGAATCAGAGGCGGGGAATCAGAGTTGGGGAATCAGAGGCGGGGAATCAGATATGGGGAAACAGAGGCGGTTAATCAGAGGCAGGGAAACGGAGGCGGGGAATCAGATATGGGGAATCAGAGGAGGGGAATCAGAGGTTGGGAATCAGAGGCAGGGAATCAGAGGTGGGGATTCAGAGGCAGGGAATCAGATGCGGGGAATCAGAGGCGGGGAATGAGATATGGGGAATCAGAGGCGGGGAATCAGAGGCAGGGATTCAGACGCGGGGAATCAGAGGTGGGGAATCAGAGCTGGGGAATCAGAGGCGGGCTATCAGAGTTGGGGAATCAGCGGCGGGGAATCAGATATGGGGAATCAGAGGCGGGGAATCAGAGCTGGGGAATGAGAGGCCGGGAATCAGATATGGGGAAACAGAGGCGGGGAATAAGAGGCGGGGAAACAGTGGCGGGGAATCAGAGGTGGGGAATCAGAGGTTAGGAATCAGAGGCAGGGAATCAAAGGTGGGGAATCAGAATTGGGGAATCAGAGATAGGGAATCAGAGATGGGGAATCAGAGGCGGGGAATCAGACGCGGGGAATCAGAGGTGTTGAATCAGAGCTGGGGAATCAGAGGCGGGGAATCAGTGTTGGGGAATCAGAGGCGGGGAATCAGATATGAGGAAACAGAGGCAGGGAATCAGAGGCGGGGAAACAGAGGCGGGAATCAGATATGGGGAATCAGAGGTGGGGAATCAGAGGTTGGGAATCAGAGGCATGGAATCAGAGGTGGGGCATCAGAGGCGGGGAAACATAGGTGGGGAATCAGATATGGGGAATCAGAGGTGGGGAATCAGAGGCGATGAATCAGAGATGGCGAATCAGAGGCGGGGAATCAGAGGCAGGAAATCAGACATGGGGAATCAGAGGCTGGGAATCAGACGCGGGGAATCAGAGGCGGGGAATCAGAGCTGGGGAATCAGAGGCGGGGAATCAGAGTTGGGGAATCAGAGGCGGGGAATCAGATATGGGGAAACAGAGGCGGGCAATCAGAGGCAGGGAAACGGAGGCGGGGAATCAGATATGGGGAATCAGAGGAGGGGAATCAGAGGTTGGGAATCAGAGGCAGGGAATCAGAGGTGGGGATTCAGAGGTAGGGAATCAGATGCGGGGAATCAGAGGCGGGGAATGAGATATGGGGAATCAGAGGCGGGGAATCAGAGGCGGGAATCAGATGTGCGGAATCAGGGATGGGGAATCAGAGGCAGGGAATCAGAATCAGAAGCGGGGAATCAGAGGCCGGGAATCAGAGGCCGGGAATCAGATGCCGGGAATCAGATGCCGGGAAAAAGAGTACGGGAATAAGAGGTGGGGAATCAGAGTCAGGGAATCAGATATGGGGAATCAGAGGCGGGGAATGAGATATGGGGAATCAGAGGTGGGGAATCAGATGCGGGGAAACAGAGGCGGGGAATCACATATGGGGATTCAGAGGTGGCCAATCAAAGGCGGGGAATCAGATATGGGGAAACAGAGGCGGGGATTCAGAGGCGGGGAAACAGAGGCGGGGAATCAGATATGGGGAATCAGAGGTGGGGAATCAGAGGTTGGGAATCAGAGGCAGGGAATCAGAGGCAGGGAATCAAACACGGGGAATCAGAGGCAGGGAATCAGAGCTGGGGATCAGAGGTGGGGCATCAGAGTTGGGGAATCAGAGGCGGGGAATCAGATATGGGGAAACAGAGGCGGGGAATCAGAGGCGGGGAAACAGAGGCGGGGAATCAGTTATGGTGAATCAGAGGTGGGGAATCAGAGGTTGGGAATCAGAGGCAGGGAATCAGAGGCAGGGAATCAGAGGCGGGGAATCAGAGGCAGGGAATCAGATGTGCGGAATCAGAGATGGGGAATCAGAGGCAGGGAATCAGAGGCGGGGAATCAGAGGCGGGGAATCAGAGGCCGGGAATCAGAGGCCGGGAATGAGAGTTCGGGAATCAGAGGCGGGGAAACATAGGTGGGGAATAAGATATGGGGAATCAGAGGTGGGGAATCAGAGGGGATGAATCAGAGATGGCGAATCAGAGGCGGGGAATCAGAGGCAGGAAATCAGACATGGGGAATCAGAGGCTGGGAATCAGACGCGGGGAATCAGAGGCGGGGAATCAGAGCTGGGGAATCAGAGGCGGGGAATCAGAGTTGGGGAATCAGAGGCGGGGAATCAGATATGGGGAAACAGAGGCGGGCAATCAGAGGCAGGGAAACGGAGGCGGGGAATCAGATATGGGGAATCAGAGGAGGGGAATCAGAGGTTGGGAATCAGAGGCAGGGAATCAGAGGTGGGGATTCAGAGGCAGGGAATCAGATGCGGGGAATCAGAGGCGGGGAATGAGATATGGGGAATCAGAGGCGGGGAATCAGAGGCGGGGAAACAGAGGCGGGGAATCACATATGGGGAATCAGAGGTGGCGAATCAAAGGCGGTGAATCAGAGATGGGGAAGCAGAGGCGGGGAATCAGAGGCAGGTAATCAAACACGTGGAATCAGAGGCGGGGAATCAGACCTGGGGAATCAGAGGCGGGGAATCAGAGTTGGGGAATCAGAGGCGGGGAATCAGATATGGGGAAACAGAGGTGGGGAATCAGAGGCGGGGAAACAGAGGCGGGGAATCAGATATGGAGAATCAGAGGTGGGGAATCAGAGGCCGGGAATCAGAGGCCGGGAAATAGAGGTGGGGAATAAGAGGCAGGGAATCAGATGTGCAGAATCAGAGTTGTGGAATCAGAGGCGGGGAATCAGATATGGGGTAACAGAGGCGGGGAATCAGAGGCAGGGAAATGGAGGCGGGGAATCAGATATGGGGAATCAGAGGAGGGGAATCAGAGGTTGGGAATCAGAGGCAGGGAATAGAGGTGGGGATTCAGAGGCAGGGAATCAGATGCGGGGAATCAGAGGCGGGGAATAAGAGGCAGGGAATCACAGGCAGGGAATTAGATGTGGGGAATCAGAGGCGGGGAATCATAGCTGGCGAATCACAGGCTGGGAATCAGAGTTGGGGAATCAGAGGCGGGGAATCAGATATGTGGAATCAGAGGCGGGGAATCAGAGGTGGGGAAACAGAGGCGGTGAATCAGACATGGGGAATCAGAGGCGGGGGATCAGAGGTGGTGAATCAGAGATGGGGAATCAGAGGCGGGGAATCAGAGGCAGGGATTCAGACGTGGGGAATCAGAGGCGGGGAATCGGAGCTGGGGAATCAGAGTTGGGGAATCAGAGGCGGGGAATCAGAGCTTGGGAATGAGAGGCCGGGAATCAGATATGGGGAAACAGAGGCGGGGAATAAGAGGCGGGGAAACAGAGGCGGGGAATCAGATATGGGGAATCAGAGGTGGGGAATCAGAGGTTGGGAATCAGAGGCAGGGAATCAAAGGCGGGGAATCAGAATTGGGGAATCAGAGATAGGGAATCAGAGATGGGGAATCAGAGGCGGGGAATCAGACGTGGGGAATCAGAGGTGGTGAATCAGAGCTGGGGAATCAGAGGAGGGGAATCAGTTTTGGGGAATCAGAGGCGGGGAATCCGATATGAGGAAACAGAGGCAGGGAATCAGAGGAGGGGAAACAGAGGCGGGGAATCAGATATGGGGAATCAGAGGTGGGGAATCAGAGGTTGGGAATCAGAGGCATGGAATCAGAGGCGGGGCATCAGAGGCGGGGAAACATAGGTGGGAATCAGATATGGGGAATCAGAGGTGGGGAATCAGAGGCGATGAATCAGAGATGGCGAATCAGAGGCGGGGAATAAGACATGGGGAATCAGAGGCTGGGAATCAGACGCGGGGAATCAGAGGCGGGGAATCAGAGCTGGGGAATCAGAGGCGGGGAATCAGAGTTGGGGAATCAGAGGCGGGGAATCAGATATGGGGAAACAGAGGCGGGGAATCAGAGGCAGGGAAACGGAGGCGGGGAATCAGATATGGGGAATCAGAGGAGGGGAATCAGAGATTGGGAATCAGAGGCGGGGCATCAGAGGCGGGGAATCAGAGGCAGGGAATCGGATGTGTGGAATCAGAGATAGGGAATCAGAGGTGGGGAATCAGAGTCCGGGAATCAGAGATGGGGAATCAGAGGCGGGGAATCAGAGGCGGGGAAACATAGGTGGGGAATAAGATATGGGGAATCAGAGGTGGGGAATCAGAGGCGATGAATCAGAGATGGCGAATCAGAGGCGGGGAATCAGAGGCAGGAAATCAGACATGGGGAATCAGAGGCTGGGAATCAGACGCGGGGAAACAGAGGCGGGGAATCAGAGCTGGGGAATCAGAGGCGGGGAATCAGAGTTGGGGAATCAGAGGCGCGGAATCAGATATGGGGAAACAGAGGCGGTTAATCAGAGGCAGGGAAACGGAGGCGAGGAATCAGATATGGGGAATCAGAGGAGGGGAATCAGAGGTTGGGAATCAGAGGCAGGGAATCAGAGGTGGGGATTCAGAGGCAGGGAATCAGATGCGGGGAATCAGAGGCGGGGAATGAGATATGGGGAATCAGAGGCGGGGAATCAGAGGCGGGGAAACAGAGGAGGGGAATCACATATGGGGAATCAGAGGTGGCGAATCAAAGGCGGTGAATCAGATATGGGGAAACAGAGGCGGGGAATCAGAGGCGGGGAAACAGAGGCGGGGAATCAGATATGGAGAATCAGAGGTGGGGAATCAGAGGCCGGGAATCAGAGGCCGGGAATTAGATGTGGGGAATAAGAGGCAGGGAATCAGATGTGCAGAATCAGAGTTGGGGAATCAGAGGCGGGGAATCAGATATTGGGTAACAGAGGCGGGGAATCAGAGGCAGGGAAATGGAGGTGGGGAATCTGACATGGGGAATCAGAGGAGGGGAATAAGAGGTTGGGAATCAGAGGCAGGGAATCAGAGGTGGGGATTCAGAGGCAGGGAATCAGATGCGGGGAATCAGAGGCGGGGAATAAGAGGCAGGGAAACACAGGTAGGGAATCAGACGTGGGGAATCAGATGCGGGGAATCATAGCTGGCGAATCACAGGCGGCGAATCAGAGTTGGGGAATCAGAGGCGGGGAATCAGATATGGGGAATCAGAGGCGGGGAATCAGAGGTGGGGAAACAGAGGCGGTGAATCAGACATGGGGAATCAGAAGCGGGGGATCAGAGGTGGTGAATCAGAGATGGGGAATCAGAGGCGGGGAATCAGAGGCAGGGATTCAGACGCGGGGAATCAGAGGCGGGGAATCAGAGCTGGGGAATCAGAGGCGGGCTATCTGAGTCGGGGAATCAGCGGCGGCGAAACAGATATGGGGAATCAGAGGCGGGGAATCAGAGCTGGGGAATGAGAGGCCGGGAATCAGATATGGGGAAACAGAGGCGGGGAATAAGAGGCGGGGAAACAGAGGCGGGGAATCAGATATGGGATATCAGAGGTGGGGAATCAGAGGTTGGGAATCAGAGGCAGGGAATCAAAGGCGGGGAATCAGAATTGGGGAATCAGAGATAGGGAATCAGAGATGGGGAATCAGAGGCGGGGAATCAGACGCGGGGAATCAGAGGTGGTGAATCAGACCTGGGGAATCAGAGGCGGGGAATCAGTGTTGGGGAATCAGAGGCGGGGAATCAGATATGAGGAAACAGAGGCAGGGAATCAGAGGCGGGGAAACAGAGGCGGGGAATCAGATATGGGGAATCAGAGGTGGGGAATCAGAGGTTGGGAATCAGAGGCATGGAATCAGAGGTGGGGCATCAGAGGCGGGGAAACATAGGTGGGGAATCAGATATGGGGAATCAGAGGTGGGGAATCAGAGGCGATGAATCGGAGATGGCGAATCAGAGGCGGGGAATAAGACGGGGAATCAGAGGCTGGGAATCAGACGCGGGGAATCAGAGGCGGGGAATCAGAGCTGGGGAATCAGAGGCGGGGAATCAGAGTTGGGGAATCAGAGGCGGGGAATCAGATATGGGGAAACAGAGGCGGGGAATCAGAGGCAGGGAAACGGAGGCGGGGAATCAGATATGGGGAATCAGAGGAGGGGAATCAGAGGTTGGGAATCAGAGGCAGGGAATCAGAGGTGGGGATTCAGAGGCAGGGAATCAGATGCGGGGAATCTGAGGCGGGGATTCAGAGCTGGGGAATCAGTGCGGGGAATCAGAGTTGGGGAATCAGATGCGAGGAATTAGATATGGGGAAACAGAGGCGGGGAATCAGAGGCGGGGAAACAGAGGCGGGGAATCAGATATGGGGAATCAGAAGTGGGGAATCAGAGGCAGGGAATCAGATGTGCGGAATCAGAGATGGGGATTCAGAGGCAGGGAATCAGATGCGGGGAATCTGAGGCGGGGATTCAGAGCTGGGGAATCAGTGCGGGGAATCAGAGTTGGGGAATCAGATGCGAGGAATTAGATATGGGGAAACAGAGGCGGGGAATCAGAGGCGGGGAAACAGAGGCGGGGAATCAGATATGGGGAATCAGAAGTGGGGAATCAGAGGCAGGGAATCAGATGTGCGGAATCAGAGATGGGGAATCAGAGGCAGGGAATCAGAATCAGAAGCGGGGAATCAGAGGCCGGGAATCAGAGGCCGGGAATCAGATGCCGGGAATAAGAGGCCGGGAATCAGAGGTGGGGAATCAGAGTCCGGGAATCAGATATGGGGAATCAGAGGTGGGGAATCAGAGGCCGGGAATCAGAGGCCGGGAATTAGAGGTGGGGAATAAGAGGCAGGGAATCAGATGTGCAGAATCAGAGTTGGGGAATCAGAGGCGGGGAATCAGATATTTGGTAACAGAGGCGGGGAATCAGAGGCAGGGAAATGGAGGTGGGGAATCAGATATGGGGAATCAGAGGAGGGGAATCAGAGCTTGGGAATCAGAGGCAGGGAATCAGAGGTGGGGATTCAGAGGCAGTGAATCAGATGCGGGGAATCAGAGGCGGGGAATCAGAGGCAGGGAATAAGAGGCAGGGAATCACAGGCAGGGAATCAGACGTGGGGAATCAGATGCGGGGAATCAGAGGCGGGGAATAAGAGGCAGGGAATCAGAGGCGGGGAATCAGATATGGGGAATCAGAGGCGGGGAATCAGAGGTGGGGAAACAGAGGCGGTGAATCAGACATGGGGAATCAGAGGCGGGGGATCAGAGGTGGTGAATCAGAGATGGGGAATCAGAGGCGGGGAATCAGAGGCAGGGATTCAGACGCGGGGAATCAGAGGCGGGGAATCAGAGCTGGGGAATCAGAGGCGGGCTATCAGAGTTGGGGAATCAGCGGCGGGGAATCAGATATGGGGAATCAGAGGCGGGGAATCAGAGCTGGGGAATGAGAGGCCGGGAATCAGATATGGGGAAACAGAGGCGGGGAATAAGAGGCGGGGAAACAGTGGCGGGGAATCAGAGGTGGGGAATCAGAGGTTAGGAATCAGAGGCAGGGAATCAAAGGCGGGGAATCAGAATTGGGGAATCAGAGATAGGGAATCAGAGATGGGGAATCAGAGGCGGGGAATCAGACGCGGGGAATCAGAGGTGTTGAATCAGAGCTGGGGAATCAGAGGCGGGGAATCAGTGTTGGGGAATCAGAGGCGGGGAATCAGATATGAGGAAACAGAGGCAGGGAATCAGAGGCGGGGAAACAGAGGCGGGAATCAGATATGGGGAATCAGAGGTGGGGAATCAGAGGTTGGGAATCAGAGGCATGGAATCAGAGGTGGGGCATCAGAGGCGGGGAAACATAGGTGGGGAATCAGATATGGGGAATCAGAGGTGGGGAATCAGAGGCGATGAATCAGAGATGGCGAATCAGAGGCGGGGAATCAGAGGCAGGAAATCAGACATGGGGAATCAGAGGCTGGGAATCAGACGCGGGGAATCAGAGGCGGGGAATCAGAGCTGGGGAATCAGAGGCGGGGAATCAGAGTTGGGGAATCAGAGGCGGGGAATCAGATATGGGGAAACAGAGGCGGGCAATCAGAGGCAGGGAAACGGAGGCGGGGAATCAGATATGGGGAATCAGAGGAGGGGAATCAGAGGTTGGGAATCAGAGGCAGGGAATCAGAGGTGGGGATTCAGAGGTAGGGAATCAGATGCGGGGAATCAGAGGCGGGGAATGAGATATGGGGAATCAGAGGCGGGGAATCAGAGGCGGGAATCAGATGTGCGGAATCAGGGATGGGGAATCAGAGGCAGGGAATCAGAATCATAAGCGGGGAATCAGAGGCCGGGAATCAGATGCCGGGAATCAGATGCCGGGAAAAAGAGGCCGGGAATCAGAGGTGGGGAATCAGAGTCAGGGAATCAGATATGGGGAATCAGAGGCGGGGAATGAGATATGGGGAATCAGAGGTGGGGAATCAGATGCGGGGAAACAGAGGCGGGGAATCACATATGGGGATTCAGAGGTGGCCAATCAAAGGCGGGGAATCAGATATGGGGAAACAGAGTCGGGGAATCAGAGGCGGGGAAACAGAGGCGGGGAATCAGATATGGGGAATCAGAGGTGGGGAATCAGAGGTTGGGAATCAGAGGCAGTGAATCAGAGGCAGGGAATCAAACACGGGGAATCAGAGGCGGGGAATCAGAGCTGGGGATCAGAGGTGGGGAATCAGAGTTGGGGAATCAGAGGCGGGGAATCAGATATGGGGAAACAGAGGCGGGGAATCAGAGGCGGGGAAACAGAGGCGGGGAATCAGTTATGGGGAATCAGAGGTGGGGAATCAGAGGTTGGGAATCAGAGGCAGGGAATCAGAGGCAGGGAATCAGAGGCGGGGAATCAGAGGCAGGGAATCAGATGTGCGGAATCAGAGATGGGGAATCAGAGGCAGGGAATCAGAGGCGGGGAATCAGAGGCGGGGAATCAGAGGCCGGGAATCAGAGGCCGGGAATGAGAGTTCGGGAATCAGAGGCCGGGAATCAGAGGCCGGGAATCAGTGGTGGGGAATAAGAGGCCGGGAATCAGAAGCGGGGAATCAGACGCGGGGAATCAGAGGTGGTGAATCAGAGCTGGGGAATCAGAGGCGGGGAATCAGTGTTGGGGAATCAGAGGCGGGGAATCAGATATGAGGAAACAGAGGCAGGGAATCAGAGGCGGGGAAACAGAGGCGGGGAATCAGATATGGGGAATCAGAGGTGGGGAATCAGAGGTGGGGAATCAGAGGCGGGGAATCAGAGGCAGGGAATCGGATGTGCAGAATCAGAGATAGGGAATCAGAGGTGGGGAATCAGAGTCTGGGAATCAGAGATGGGGAATCAGAGGCGGGGAATCAGAGGCGGGGAAACATAGGTGGGGAATAAGATATGGGGAATCAGAGGTGGGGAATCAGAGGGGATGAATCAGAGATGGCGAATCAGAGGCGGGGAATCAGAGGCAGGAAATCAGACATGGGGAATCAGAGGCTGGGAATCAGACGCGGGGAATCAGAGGCGGGGAATCAGAGCTGGGGAATCAGAGGCGGGGAATCAGAGTTGGGGAATCAGAGGCGGGGAATCAGATATGGGGAAACAGAGGCGGGTAATCAGAGGCAGGGAAACGGAGGCGGGGAATCAGATATGGGGAATCAGAGGAGGGGAATCAGAGGTTGGGAATCAGAGGCAGGGAATCAGAGGTGGGGATTCAGAGGCAGGGAATCAGATGCGGGGAATCAGAGGCGGGGAATGAGATATGGGGAATCAGAGGCGGGGAATCAGAGGCGGGGAATCAGAGTTGGGGAATCAGAGGCGGGGAATCAGATATGGGGAAACAGAGGCGGGGAATCAGAGGCGGGGAAACAGAGGCGGGGAATCAGATATGGAGAATCAGAGGTGGGGAATCAGAGGCCGGGAATCAGAGGCCGGGAATTAGAGGTGGGGAATAAGAGGCAGGGAATCAGATGTGCAGAATCAGAGTTGGGGAATCAGAGGCGGGGAATCAGATATGGGGTAACAGAGGCGGGGAATCAGAGGCAGGGAAATGGAGGTGGGGAATCAGATATGGGGAATAAGAGGAGGGGAATCAGAGGTTGGGAATCAGATGCGGGGAATCAGAGGCGGGGAATAAGAGGCAGGGAATCACAGGCAGGGAATCAGACGTGGGGAATCAGAGGCGGGGAATCATAGCTGGCGAATCACAGGCGGGGAATCAGAGTTGGGGAATCAGAGGCGGGGAATCAGATATGGGGAATCAGAGGCGGGGAATCAGAGGTGGGGAAACAGAGGCGGTGAATCAGACATGGGGTATCAGAGGCGGGGGATCAGAGGTGGTGAATCAGAGATGGGGAATCAGAGGCGGGGAATCAGAGGCAGGGATTCAGACGCGGGGAATCAGAGGCGGGGAATCAGAGCTGGGGAATCAGAGTTGGGGAATCAGCGGCGGGGAATGAGATATGGGGAATCAGAGGCGGGGAATCAGAGTTGGGGAATGAGAGGCCGGGAATCAGATATGGGGAAACAGAGGCGGAGAATAAGAGGAGGGGAAACAGAGGCGGGGAATCAGATATGGGGAATCAGAGGTTGGGAATCAGAGGTTGGGAATCAGAGGCAGGGAATCAAAGGCGGGGAATCAGAATTGGGGAATCAGAGATAGGGAATCAGAGATGGGGAATCAGAGGCGCGGAATCAGACGCGGGGAATCAGAGGTGGTGAATCAGAGCTGGGGTATCAGAGGAGGGGAATCAGTGTTGGGGAATCAGAGGCGGGGAATCAGATATGAGGAAACAGAGGCAGGGAATCAGAGGCGGGGAAACAGAGGCGGGGAATCAGATATGGGGAATCAGAGGTGGGGAATCAGAGGTTGGGAATCAGAGGCATGGAATCAGAGGCGGAGCATCAGAGGCGGGGAAACATAGGTGGGAATCAGATATGGGGAATCAGAGGTGGGGAATCAGAGGCGATGAATCAGAGATGGCGAATCAGAGGCGGGGAATCAGAGGCGGGGAATAAGACATGGGGAATCAGAGGCTGGGAATCAGACGCGGGGAATCAGAGGCGGGGAATCAGAGCTGGGGAATCAGAGGCGGGGAATCAGAGTTGGGGAATCAGAGGCGGGGAATCAGATATGGGGAAACAGAGGCGGGGAATCAGAGGCAGGGAAACGGAGGCGGGGAATCAGATATGGGGAATCAGAGGAGGGGAATCAGAGGTTGGGAATCAGAGGCAGGGAATCAGAGGTGGGGATTCAGAGGCAGGGAATCAGATGCGGGGAATCAGAGGCGGGGAATGAGATATGGGGAATCAGAGGCGGGGAATCAGAGGCGGGGAAACAAAGTCAGGGAATCAGAGGCGGGGAATCAGATATGGGGAATCAGAGGCGGGGAATCAGAGGTGGGGAAACAGAGGCGGTGAATCAGACATGGGGAATCAGAGGCGGGGGATCAGAGGTGGTGAATCAGAGATGGGGAATCAGAGGCGGGGAATCAGAGGCAGGGATTCAGACACGGGGAATCAGAGGCGGGGAATCAGAGCTGGGGAATCAGAGGTGGGGAATCAGAGGTTGGGAATCAGAGGCAGGGAATCAAAGGCGGGGAATCAGAATTGGGGAATCAGAGATAGGGAATCAGAGATGGGGAATCAGAGGTGGGGAATCAGATGCGGGGAATCAGAGGTGGTGAATCAGAGCTGGGGTATCAGAGGAGGGGAATCAGTGTTGGGGAATCAGAGGCGGGGAATCAGATATGAGGAAACAGAGGCAGGGAATCAGAGGCGGGGAAACAGAGGCGGGGAATCTGATATGGGGAATCAGAGGTGGGGAATCAGAGGTTGGGAATCAGAGGCATGGAATCAGACGCGGGGCATCAGAGGCGGGGAAACATAGGTGGGAATCAGATATGGGGAATCAGAGGTGGGGAATCAGAGGCGATGAATCAGAGATGGCGAATCAGAGGCGGGGAATCAGAGGCGGGGAATAAGACATGGGGAATCAGAGGCTGGGAATCAGACGCGGGGAATCAGAGGCGGGGAATCAGAGCTGGGGAATCAGAGGCGGGGAATCAGAGTTGGGGAATCAGAGGCGGGGAATCAGATATGGGGAAACAGAGGCGGGGAATCAGAGGCAGGGAAACGGAGGCGGGGAATCAGATATGGGGAATCAGAGGAGGGGAATCAGAGGTTGGGAATCAGAGGCGGGGCATCAGAGGCGGGGAATCAGAGGCAGGGAATCGGATGTGCGGAATCAGAGATAGGGAATCAGAGGTGGGGAATCAGAGTCCGGGAATCAGAGATGGGGAATCAGAGGCGGGGAATCAGAGGCGGGGAAACATAGGTGGGGAATAAGATATGGGGAATCAGAGGTGGGGAATCAGAGGTGATGAATCAGAGATGGCGAATCAGAGGCGGGGAATCAGAGGCAGGAAATCAGACATGGGGAATCAGAGGCTGGGAATCAGACGCGGGGAAACAGAGGCGGGGAATCAGAGCTGGGGAATCAGAGGCGGGGAATCAGAGTTGGGGAATCAGAGGCGCGGAATCAGATATGGGGAAACAGAGGTGGTTAATCAGAGGCAGGGAAACGGAGGCGAGGAATCAGATATGGGGAATCAGAGGAGGGGAATCAGAGGTTGGGAATCAGAGGCAGGGAATCAGAGGTGGGGATTCAGAGGCAGGGAATCAGATGCGGGGAATCAGAGGCGGGGAATGAGATATGGGGAATCAGAGGCGGGGAATCAGAGGCGGGGAAACAGAGGAGGGGAATCACATATGGGGAATCAGAGGTGGCGAATCAAAGGCGGTGAATCAGATATGGGGAAACAGAGGCGGGGAATCAGAGGCGGGGAAACAGAGGCGGGGAATCAGATATGGAGAATCAGAGGTGGGGAATCAGAGGCCGGGAATCAGAGGCCGGGAATTAGAGGTGGGGAATAAGAGGCAGGGAATCAGATGTGCAGAATCAGAGTTGGGGAATCAGAGGTGGGGAATCAGATATTGGGTAACAGAGGCGGGGAATCAGAGGCAGGGAAATGGAGGTGGGGAATCAGATATGGGGAATCAGAGGAGGGGAATAAGAGGTTGGGAATCAGAGGCAGGGAATCAGAGGTGGGGATTCAGAGGCAGGGAATTAGATGCGGGGAATCAGAGGCGGGGAATAAGAGGCAGGGAATCACAGGTAGGGAATCAGACGTGGGGAATCAGATGCGGGGAATCATAGCTGGCGAATCACAGGCGGCGAATCAGAGTTGGGGAATCAGAGGCGGGGAATCAGATATGGGGAATCAGAGGCGGGGAATCAGAGGTGGGGAAACAGAGGCGGTGAATCAGACATGGGGAATCAGAGGCGGGGGATCAGAGGTGGTGAATCAGAGATGGGGAGTCAGAGGCGGGGAATCAGAGGCAGGGATTCAGACGCGGGGAATCAGAGGCGGGGAATCAGAGCTGGGGAATCAGAGGCGGGCTATCTGAGTTGGGGAATCAGCGGCGGGGAATCAGATATGGGGAATCAGAGGCGGGGAATCAGAGCTGGGGAATGAGAGGCCGGGAATCAGATATGGGGAAACAGAGGCGGGGAATCAGAGGCGGGGAAACAGAGGCGGGGAATCAGTTATGGGGAATCAGAGGTGGGGAATCAGAGGTTGGGAATCAGAGGCAGGGAATCAAAGGCGGGGAATCAGAATTGGGGAATCAGAGATAGGGAATCAGAGATGGGGAATCAGAGGCGGGGAATCAGACGCGGGGAATCAGAGGTGGTGAATCAGACCTGGGGAATCAGAGGCGGGGAATCAGTGTTGGGGAATCAGAGGCGGGGAATCAGATATGAGGAAACAGAGGCAGGGAATCAGAGGCGGGGAAACAGAGGCGGGGAATCAGATATGGGGAATCAGAGGTGGGGAATCAGAGGCGGGGAAACATAGGTGGGGAATCAGATATGGGGAATCAGAGGTGGGGAATCAGAGGCGATGAATCAGAGATGGCGAATCAGAGGCGGGGAATAAGACGGGGAATCAGAGGCTGGGAATCAGACGCGGGGAATCAGAGGCGGGGAATCAGAGCTGGGGAATCAGAGGCGGGGAATCAGAGTTGGGGAATCAGAGGCGGGGAATCAGATATGGGGAAACAGAGGCGGGGAATCAGAGGCAGGGAAACGGAGGCGGGGAATCAGATATGGGGAATCAGAGGAGGGGAATCAGAGGTTGGGAATCAGAGGCAGGGAATCAGAGGTGGGGATTCAGAGGCAGGGAATCAGATGCGGGGAATCTGAGGCGGGGATTCAGAGCTGGGGAATCAGTGCGGGGAATCAGAGTTGGGGAATCAGATGCGAGGAATTAGATATGGGGAAACAGAGGCGGGGAATCAGAGGCGGGGAAACAGAGGCGGGGAATCAGATATGGGGAATCAGAAGTGGGGAATCAGAGGCAGGGAATCAGATGTGCGGAATCAGAGATGGGGATTCAGAGGCAGGGAATCAGATGCGGGGAATCTGAGGCGGGGAATGAGATATGGGGAATCAGAGGCGGGGAATCAGAGGCGGGAATCAGATGTGCGGAATCAGGGATGGGGAATCAGAGGCAGGGAATCAGAATCAGAAGCGGGGAATCAGAGGCCGGGAATCAGAGGCCGGGAATCAGATGCCGGGAATCAGATGCCGGGAAAAAGAGTACGGGAATCAGAGGTGGGGAATCAGAGTCAGGGAATCAGATATGGGGAATCAGAGGCGGGGAATGAGATATGGGGAATCAGAGGTGGGGAATCAGATGCGGGGAAACAGAGGCGGGGAATCACATATGGGGATTCAGAGGTGGCCAATCAAAGGCGGGGAATCAGATATGGGGAAACAGAGGCGGGGAATCAGAGGCGGGGAAACAGAGGCGGGGAATCAGATATGGGGAATCAGAGGTGGGGAATCAGAGGTTGGGAATCAGAGGCAGGGAATCAGAGGCAGGGAATCAAACACGGGGAATCAGAGGCGGGGAATCAGAGCTGGGGATCAGAGGTGGGGAATCAGAGTTGGGGAATCAGAGGCGGGGAATCAGATATGGGGAAACAGAGGCGGGGAATCAGAGGCGGGGAAACAGAGGCGGGGAATCAGTTATGGGGAATCAGAGGTGGGGAATCAGAGGTTGGGAATCAGAGGCAGGGAATCAGAGGCAGGGAATCAGAGGCGGGGAATCAGAGGCAGGGAATCAGATGTGCGGAATCAGAGATGGGGAATCAGAGGCAGGGAATCAGAGGCGGGGAATCAGAGGCGGGGAATCAGAGGCCGGGAATCAGAGGCCGGGAATGAGAGTTCGGGAATCAGAGGCCGGGAATCAGAGGCCGGGAATCAGAGGTGGGGAATAAGAGGCCGGGAATCAGAAGCGGGGAATCAGACGCGGGGAATCAGAGGTGGTGAATCAGAGCTGGGGAATCAGAGGCGGGGAATCAGTGTTGGGGAATCAGAGGCGGGGAATCAGATATGAGGAAACAGAGGCAGGGAATCACAGGCGGGGAAACAGAGGCGGGGAATCAGATATGGGGAATCAGAGGTGGGGAATCAGAGGTGGGGAATCAGAGGCGGGGAATCAGAGGCAGGGAATCGGATGTGCAGAATCAGAGATAGGGAATCAGAGGTGGGGAATCAGAGTCTGGGAATCAGAGATGGGGAATCAGAGGCGGGGAATCAGAGGCGGGGAAACATAGGTGGGGAATAAGATATGGGGAATCAGAGGTGGGGAATCAGAGGGGATGAATCGGAGATGGCGAATCAGAGGCGGGGAATCAGAGGCAGGAAATCAGACATGGGGAATCAGAGGCTGGGAATCAGACGCGGGGAATCAGAGGCGGGGAATCAGAGCTGGGGAATCAGAGGCGGGGAATCAGAGTTGGGGAATCAGAGGCGGGGAATCAGATATGGGGAAACAGAGGCGGGCAATCAGAGGCAGGGAAACGGAGGCGGGGAATCAGATATGGGGAATCAGAGGAGGGGAATCAGAGGTTGGGAATCAGAGGCAGGGAATCAGAGGTGGGGATTCAGAGGCAGGGAATCAGATGCGGGGAATCAGAGGCGGGGAATGAGATATGGGGAATCAGAGGCGGGGAATCAGAGGCGGGGAAACAGAGGCGGGGAATCACATATGGGGAATCAGAGGTGGCGAATCAAAGGCGGTGAATCAGAGATGGGGAAGCAGAGGCGGGGAATCAGAGGCAGGTAATCAAACACGTGGAATCAGAGGCGGGGAATCAGACCTGGGGAATCAGAGGCGGGGAATCAGAGTTGGGGAATCAGAGGCGGGGAATCAGATATGGGGTAACAGAGGCGGGGAATCAGAGGCAGGGAAATGGAGGCGGGGAATCAGATATGGGGAATCAGAGGAGGGGAATCAGAGGTTGGGAATTAGAGGCAGGGAATAGAGGTGGGGATTCAGAGGCAGGGAATCAGATGCGGGGAATCAGAGGCGGGGAATAAGAGGCAGTGAATCACAGGCAGGGAATTAGACGTGGGGAATCAGAGGCGGGGAATCATAGCTGGCGAATCACAGGCTGGGAATCAGAGTTGGGGAATCAGAGGCGGGGAATCAGATATGTGGAATCAGAGGCGGGGAATCAGAGGTGGGGAAACAGAGGCGGTGAATCAGACATGGGGAATCAGAGGCGGGGGATCAGAGGTGGTGAATCAGAGATGGGGAATCAGAGGCGGGGAATCAGAGGCAGGGATTCAGACGTGGGGAATCAGAGGCGGGGAATCGGAGCTGGGGAATCAGAGTTGGGGAATCAGCGGCGGGGAATCAGATATGGGGAATCAGAGGCGGGGAATCAGAGCTTGGGAATGAGAGGCCGGGAATCAGACATGGGGAAACAGAGGCGGGGAATAAGAGGCGGTTAAACAGAGGCGGGGAATCAGATATGGGGAATCAGAGGTGGGGAATCAGACGTTGGGAATCAGAGGCAGGGAATCAAAGGCGGGGAATCAGAATTGGGGAATCAGAGATAGGGAATCAGAGATGGGGAATCAGAGGCGGGGAATCAGACGTGGGGAATCAGAGGTGGTGAATCAGAGCTGGGGAATCAGAGGAGGGGAATCAGTTTTGGGGAATCAGAGGCGGGGAATCCGATATGAGGAAACAGAGGCAGGGAATCAGAGGAGGGGAAACAGAGGCGAGGAATCAGATATGGGGAATCAGAGGTGGGGAATCAGAGGTTGGGAATCAGAGGCATGGAATCAGAGGCGGGGCATCAGAGGCGGGGAAACATAGGTGGGAATCAGATATGGGGAATCAGAGGTGGGGAATCAGAGGCGATGAATCAGAGATGGCGAATCAGAGGCGGGGAATAAGACATGGGGAATCAGAGGCTGGGAATCAGACGCGGGGAATCAGAGGCGGGGAATCAGAGCTGGGGAATCAGAGGCGGGGAATCAGAGTTGGGGAATCAGAGGCGGGGAATCAGATATGGGGAAACAGAGGCGGGGAATCAGAGGCAGCGAAACGGAGGCGGGGAATCAGATATGGGGAATCAGAGGAGGGGAATCAGAGATTGGGAATCAGAGGCGGGGCATCAGAGGCGGGGAATCAGAGGCAGGGAATCGGATGTGTGGAATCAGAGATAGGGAATCAGAGGTGGGGAATCAGAGTCCGGGAATCAGAGATGGGGAATCAGAGGCGGGGAATCAGAGGCGGGGAAACATATGTGGGGAATAAGATATGGGGAATCAGAGGTGGGGAATCAGAGGCGATGAATCAGAGATGGCGAATCAGAGGCGGGGAATCAGAGGCAGGAAATCAGACATGGGGAATCAGAGGCTGGGAATCAGACGCGGGGAATCAGAGGCGGGGAATCAGAGCTGGGGAATCAGAGGCGGGGAATCAGAGTTGGGGAATCAGAGGCGGGGAATCAGATATGGGGAAACAGAGGCGGTTAATCAGAGGCAGGGAAACGGAGGCGGGGAATCAGATATGGGGAATCAGAGGAGGGGAATCAGAGGTTGGGAATCAGAGGCAGGGAATCAGAGGTGGGGATTCAGAGGCAGGGAATCAGATGCGGTGAATCAGAGGCGGGGAATGAGATATGGGGAATCAGAGGCGGGGAATCAGAGGCAGGGATTCAGACGCGGGGAATCAGAGGCGGGGAATCAGAGCTGGGGAATCAGAGGCGGGCTATCAGAGTTGGGGAATCAGCGGCGGGGAATCAGATATGGGGAATCAGAGGCGGGGAATCAGAGCTGGGGAATGAGAGGCCGGGAATCAGATATGGGGAAACAGAGGCGGGGAATAAGAGGCGGGGAAACAGTGGCGGGGAATCAGAGGTGGGGAATCAGAGGTTAGGAATCAGAGGCAGGGAATCAAAGGTGGAGAATCAGAATTGGGGAATCAGAGATAGGGAATCAGAGATGGGGAATCAGAGGCGGGGAATCAGACGCGGGGAATCAGAGGTGTTGAATCAGAGCTGGGGAATCAGAGGCGGGGAATCAGTGTTGGGGAATCAGAGGCGGGGAATCAGATATGAGGAAACAGAGGCAGGGAATCAGAGGCGGGGAAACAGAGGCGGGAATCAGATATGGGGAATCAGAGGTGGGGAATCAGAGGTTGGGAATCAGAGGCATGGAATCAGAGGTGGGGCATCAGAGGCGGGCAAACATAGGTGGGGAATCAGATATGGGGAATCAGAGGTGGGGAATCAGAGGCGATGAATCAGAGATGGCGAATCAGAGGCGGGGAATCAGAGGCAGGAAATCAGACATGGGGAATCAGAGGCTGGTAATCAGACGCGGGGAATCAGAGGCGGGGAATCAGAGCTGGGGAATCAGAGGCGGGGAATCAGAGTTGGGGAATCAGAGGCGGGGAATCAGATATGGGGAAACAGAGGCGGGCAATCAGAGGCAGGGAAACGGAGGCGGGGAATCAGATATGGGGAATCAGAGGAGGGGAATCAGAGGTTGGGAATCAGAGGCAGGGAATCAGAGGTGGGGATTCAGAGGTAGGGAATCAGATGCGGGGAATCAGAGGCGGGGAATGAGATATGGGGAATCAGAGGCGGGGAATCAGAGGCGGGAATCAGATGTGCGGAATCAGGGATGGGGAATCAGAGGCAGGGAATCAGAATCAGAAGCGGGGAATCAGAGGCCGGGAATCAGAGGCCGGGAATCAGATGCCGGGAATCAGATGCCGGGAAAAAGAGTACGGGAATCAGAGGTGGGGAATCAGAGTCAGGGAATCAGATATGGGGAATCAGAGGCGGGGAATGAGATATGGGGAATCAGAGGTGGGGAATCAGATGCGGGGAAACAGAGGCGGGGAATCACATATGGGGATTCAGAGGTGGCCAATCAAAGGCGGGGAATCAGATATGGGGAAACAGAGGCGGGGAATCAGAGGCGGGGAAACAGAGGCGGGGAATCAGATATGGGGAATCAGAGGTGGGGAATCAGAGGTTGGGAATCAGAGGCAGGGAATCAGAGGCAGGGAATCAAACACGGGGAATCAGAGGCGGGGAATCAGAGCTGGGGATCAGAGGTGGGGAATCAGAGTTGGGGAATCAGAGGCGGGGAATCAGATATGGGGAAACAGAGGCGGGGAATCAGAGGCGGGGAAACAGAGGCGGGGAATCAGTTATGGGGAATCAGAGGTGGGGAATCAGAGGTTGGGAATCAGAGGCAGGGAATCAGAGGCAGGGAATCAGAGGCGGGGAATCAGAGGCAGGGAATCAGATGTGCGGAATCAGAGATGGGGAATCAGAGGCAGGGAATCAGAGGCGGGGAATCAGAGGCGGGGAATCAGAGGCCGGGAATCAGAGGCCGGGAATGAGAGTTCGGGAATCAGAGGCCGGGAATCAGAGGCCGGGAATCAGAGGTGGGGAATAAGAGGCCGGGAATCAGAAGCGGGGAATCAGACGCGGGGAATCAGAGGTGGTGAATCAGAGCTGGGGAATCAGAGGCGGGGAATCAGTGTTGGGGAATCAGAGGCGGGGAATCAGATATGAGGAAACAGAGGCAGGGAATCAGAGGCGGGGAAACAGAGGCGGGGAATCAGATATGGGGAATCAGAGGTGGGGAATCAGAGGTGGGGAATCAGAGGCGGGGAATCAGAGGCAGGGAATCGGATGTGCAGAATCAGAGATAGGGAATCAGAGGTGGGGAATCAGAGTCTGGGAATCAGAGATGGTGAATCAGAGGCGGGGAATCAGAGGCGGGGAAACATAGGTGGGGAATAAGATATGGGGAATCAGAGGTGGGGAATCAGAGGGGATGAATCAGAGATGGCGAATCAGAGGCGGGGAATCAGAGGCAGGAAATCAGACATGGGGAATCAGAGGCTGGGAATCAGACGCGGGGAATCAGAGGCGGGGAATCAGAGCTGGGGAATCAGAGGCGGGGAATCAGAGTTGGGGAATCAGAGGCGGGGAATCAGATATGGGGAAACAGAGGCGGGCAATCAGAGGCAGGGAAATGGAGGCGGGGAATCAGATATGGGGAATCAGAGGAGGGGAATCAGAGGTTGGGAATCAGAGGCAGGGAATCAGAGGTGGGGATTCAGAGGCAGGGAATCAGATGCGGGGAATCAGAGGCGGGGAATGAGATATGGGGAATCAGAGGCGGGGAATCAGAGGCGGGGAAACAGAGGCGGGGAATCACATATGGGGAATCAGAGGTGGCGAATCAAAGGCGGTGAATCAGAGATGGGGAAGCAGAGGCGGGGAATCAGAGGCAGGTAATCAAACACGTGGAATCAGAGGCGGGGAATCAGACCTGGGGAATCAGAGGCGGGGAATCAGAGTTGGGGAATCAGAGGCGGGGAATCAGATATGGGGAAACAGAGGTGGGGAATCAGAGGCGGGGAAACAGAGGCGGGGAATCAGATATGGAGAATCAGAGGTGGGGAATCAGAGGCCGGGAATCAGAGGCCGGGAATTAGAGGTGGGGAATAAGAGGCAGGGAATCAGATGTGCAGAATCAGAGTTGGGGAATCAGAGGCGGGGAATCAGATATGGGGTAACAGAGGCGGGGAATCAGAGGCAGGGAAATGGAGGCGGGGAATCAGATATGGGGAATCAGAGGAGGGGAATCAGAGGTTGGGAATCAGAGGCAGGGAATAGAGGTGGGGATTCAGAGGCAGGGAATCAGATGCGGGGAATCAGAGGCGGGGAATAAGAGGCAGGGAATCACAGGCAGGGAATTAGACGTGGGGAATCAGAGGCGGGGCATCAGAGGCGGGGAAACATAGGTGGGAATCAGATATGGGGAATCAGAGGTGGGGAATCAGAGGCGATGAATCAGAGATGGCGAATCAGAGGCGGGGAATAAGACATGGGGAATCAGAGGCTGGGAATCAGACGCGGGGAATCAGAGGCGGGGAATCAGAGCTGGGGAATCAGAGGCGGGGAATCAGAGTTGGGGAATCAGAGGCGGGGAATCAGATATGGGGAAACAGAGGCGGGGAATCAGAGGCAGGGAAACGGAGGCGGGGAATCAGATATGGGGAATCAGAGGAGGGGAATCAGAGATTGGGAATCAGAGGCGGGGCATCAGAGGCGGGGAATCAGAGGCAGGGAATCGGATGTGTGGAATCAGAGATAGGGAATCAGAGGTGGGGAATCAGAGTCCGGGAATCAGAGATGGGGAATCAGAGGCGGGGAATCAGAGGCGGGGAAACATAGGTGGGGAATAAGATATGGGGAATCAGAGGTGGGGAATCAGAGGCGATGAATCAGAGATGGCGAATCAGAGGCGGGGAATCAGAGGCAGGAAATCAGACATGGGGAATCAGAGGCTGGGAATCAGACGCGGGGAATCAGAGGCGGGGAATCAGAGCTGGGGAATCAGAGGCGGGGAATCAGAGTTGGGGAATCAGAGGCGGGGAATCAGATATGGGGAAACAGAGGCGGTTAATCAGAGGCAGGGAAACGGAGGCGGGGAATCAGATATGGGGAATCAGAGGAGGGGAATCAGATGTTGGGAATCAGAGGCAGGGAATCAGAGGTGGGGATTCAGAGGCAGGGAATCAGATGCGGGGAATCAGAGGCGGGGAATGAGATATGGGGAATCAGAGGCGGGGAATCAGAGGCGGGGAAACAGAGGAGGGGAATCACATATGGGAAATCAGAGGTGGCGAATCAAAGGCGGTGAATCAGAGATGGGGAAGCAGAGGCGGGGAATCAGAGGCAGGTAATCAAACACGTGGAATCAGAGGCGGGGAATCAGACCTGGGGAATCAGAGGTGGGGAATCAGAGTTGGGGAATCAGAGGCGGGGAATCAGATATGGGGAAACAGAGGCGGGGAATCAGAGGCGGGGAAACAGAGGCGGGGAATCAGATATGGAGAATCAGAGGTAGGGAATCAGAGGCCGGGAATCAGAGGCCGGGAATTAGAGGTGGGGAATAAGAGGCAGGGAATCAGATGTGCAGAAACAGAGTTGGGGAATCTGAGGCGGGGAATCAGATATTGGGTAACAGAGGCGGGGAATCAGAGGCAGGGAAATGGAGGTGGGGAATCAGATATGGGGAAACAGAGGAGGGGAATCAGAGGTTGGGAATCAGAGGCAGGGAATCAAGGTGGGGATTCAGAGGCAGGGAATCAGATGCGGGGAATCAGAGGTGGGGAATCAGAGGCGATGAATCAGAGATGGCGAATCAGAGGCGGGGAATAAGACATGGGGAATCAGAGGCTGGGAATCAGACGCGGGGAATCAGAGGCGGGGAATCAGAGCTGGGGAATCAGAGGCGGGGAATCAGAGTTGGGGAATCAGAGGCGGGGAATCAGATATGGGGAAACAGAGGCGGGGAATCAGAGGCAGGGAAACGGAGGCGGGGAATCAGATATGGGGAATCAGAGGAGGGGAATCAGAGATTGGGAATCAGAGGCGGGGCATCAGAGGCGGGGAATCAGAGGCAGGGAATCGGATGTGTGGAATCAGAGATAGGGAATCAGAGGTGGGGAATCAGAGTCCGGGAATCAGAGATGGGGAATCAGAGGCGGGGAATCAGAGGCGGGGAAACATAGGTGGGGAATAAGATATGGGGAATCAGAGGTGGGGAATCAGAGGCGATGAATCAGAGATGGCGAATCAGAGGCGGGGAATCAGAGGCAGGAAATCAGACATGGGGAATCAGAGGCTGGGAATCAGACGCGGGGAATCAGAGGCGGGGAATCAGAGCTGGGGAATCAGAGGCGGGGAATCAGAGTTGGGGAATCAGAGGCGGGGAATCAGATATGGGGAAACAGAGGCGGTTAATCAGAGGCAGGGAAACGGAGGCGGGGAATCAGATATGGGGAATCAGAGGAGGGGAATCAGATGTTGGGAATCAGAGGCAGGGAATCAGAGGTGGGGATTCAGAGGCAGGGAATCAGATGCGGGGAATCAGAGGCGGGGAATGAGATATGGGGAATCAGAGGCGGGGAATCAGAGGCGGGGAAACAGAGGAGGGGAATCACATATGGGAAATCAGAGGTGGCGAATCAAAGGCGGTGAATCAGAGATGGGGAAGCAGAGGCGGGGAATCAGAGGCAGGTAATCAAACACGTGGAATCAGAGGCGGGGAATCAGACCTGGGGAATCAGAGGTGGGGAATCAGAGTTGGGGAATCAGAGGCGGGGAATCAGATATGGGGAAACAGAGGCGGGGAATCAGAGGCGGGGAAACAGAGGCGGGGAATCAGATATGGAGAATCAGAGGTAGGGAATCAGAGGCCGGGAATCAGAGGCCGGGAATTAGAGGTGGGGAATAAGAGGCAGGGAATCAGATGTGCAGAAACAGAGTTGGGGAATCTGAGGCGGGGAATCAGATATTGGGTAACAGAGGCGGGGAATCAGAGGCAGGGAAATGGAGGTGGGGAATCAGATATGGGGAAACAGAGGAGGGGAATCAGAGGTTGGGAATCAGAGGCAGGGAATCAAGGTGGGGATTCAGAGGCAGGGAATCAGATGCGGGGAATCAGAGGCGGGGAATAAGAGGCAGGGAATCACAGGCAGGGAATCAGACGTGGGGAATCAGATGCAGGGAATCAGATATGGGGAAACAGAGGTGGGGAATCAGAGGCGGGGAAACAGAGGCGGGGAATCAGATATGGAGAATCAGAGGTGGGGAATCAGAGGCCGGGAATCAGAGGCCGGGAATTAGAGGTGGGGTATAAGAGGCAGGGAATCAGATGTGCAGAATCAGAGTTGGGGAATCAGAGGCGGGGAATCAGATATGGGGTAACAGAGGCGGGGAATCAGAGGCAGGGAAATGGAGGCGGGTAATCAGATATGGGGAATCAGAGGAGGGGAATCAGAGGTTGGGAATCAGAGGCAGGGAATAGCGGTGGGGATTCAGAGGCAGGGAATCAGATGCGGGGAATCAGAGCTGGGGAATCAGAGGCTGGGAATCAGAGGTGGGGAAACAGAGGCGGTGAAACAGACATGGGGAATCAGAGGCGGGGGATCAGAGGTGGTGAATCAGAGATGGTGAATCAGAGGCGGGGAATCAGAGGCAGGGATTCAGACGCGGGGAATCTGAGGCGGGGAATCAGAGCTGGGGAATCAGAGGCGGGCTATCAGAGTTGGGGAATCAGCGGCGGGGAATCAGACATGGGGAATCAGAGGCGGGGAATCGGAGCTGGGGAATGAGAGGCCGGGAATCAGATATGGGGAAACAGAGGCGGGGAATAAGAGGCGGGGAAACAGAGGCGGGGAATCAGATATGGGGAATCAGAGGTGGAGAATCAGAGGTTGGGAATCAGAGGCAGGGAATCAAAGGCGGGGAATCAGAATTGGGGAATCAGAGATAGGGAATCAGAGATGGGGAATCAGAGGCGGGGAATCAGACGCGGGGAATCAGAGGTGGTGAATCAGACCTGGGGAATCAGAGGTGGGGAATCAGTGTTGGGGAATCAGAGGCGGGGAATCAGATATGAGGAAACAGAGGCAGGGAATCAGAGGCGGGGAAACAGAGGAGGGGAATCAGAGGTTGGGAATCAGAGGCATGGAATCAGAGGCGGGGCATCAGAGGCGGGGAAACATAGGTGGGGAATCAGATATGGGGAATCAGAGGTGGGGAATCAGAGGCGATGAATCAGAGATGGCGAATCAGAGGCGGGGAATAAGACATGGGGAATCAGAGGCTGGGAATCAGACGCGGGGAATCAGAGGCGGGGAATCAGAGCTGGGGAATCAGAGGAGGGGAATCAGAGATGGGGAATCAGAGGCGGGGAATCAGATATGGGGAAACAGAGGCGGGGAATCAGAGGCAGGGAAACGGAGGCGGGGAATCAGATATGGGGAATCAGAGGAGGGGAATCAGAGGTTGGGAATCAGAGGCAGGGAATCAGAGGTGGCGATTCAGAGGCAGGGAATCAGATGCGGGGAATCTGAGGTGGGGATTCAGAGCTGGGGAATCAGTGCGGGGAATCAGAGTTGGGTAATCAGAGGCGGGGAATTAGATATGGGGAAACAGAGGCGGGGAATCAGAGGCGGGGAAACAGAGGCGGGGAATCAGATATGGGGAATCAGAAGTGGGGAATCAGAGGCAGGGAATCAGATGTGCGGAATCAGAGATGGGGAATCAGAGGCAGGGAATCAGAATCAGAAGCGGGGAATCAGAGGCCGGGAATCAGAGGCCGGGAATCAGATGCCGGGAATAAGAGGCCGGGAATCAGAGGTGGGGAATCAGAGTCCGGGAATCAGATATGGGGAGTCAGAGGCGGGGAATGAGATATGGGGTATCAGAGGCGGGGAATCAGAGGCGGGGAAACAGAGGCGGGGAATCACATATGGGGAATCAGAGGTGGCGAATCAAAGACGGGGAATCAGATATGGGGAAACAGAGGAGGGGAATCAGAGGCGGGGAAACAGAGGCGGGGAATCGGATATGGGGAATCAGAGGTGGGGAATCAGAGCTGGGGATCAGAGGTGGGGAATCAAAGTTGGGGAATCAGAGGCGGGGAATCAGATATGGGGAAACAGAGGCGGGGAATCAGATATGGGGAATCAGAGGTGGGGAATCAGAGGTTGGGAATCAGAGGCAGGGAATCAGAGGCAGGGAATCAGAGGCAGGGAATCAGAGGCAGGGAATCAGATGTGCGGAATCAGAGATGGGGAATCAGAGGCAGGGAAACAGAGGCGGGGAATCAGAGGCGGGGAATCAGAGGCCGGGAATGAGAGGCCGGGAATGAGAGTCCGGGAATAAGAGGCCGGGAATCAGAGGCCGGGAATCAGAGGCCGGGAATCAGAGGTGGGGAATAAGAGGCAGGGAATCAGATGTGCAGAATCAGAGATGGGGAATCAGAGGCAGGGAATCAGAGTCGGGGAATCAGAGGCGGGGAATCAGAGGCCGGGAATCAGAGGCCGGGAATGAGAGGTCGGGAATCAGAGGCCGGGAATCAGAGGCCGGGAATCAGAGGTGGGGAATCAGAGGCAGGGAATCAGAGGTGGGGATTCAGAGGCAGGGAATCAGATGCGGGGAATCAGAGGCGGGGAATGAGATATGGGGAATCAGAGGCGGGGAATCAGAGGCGGGGAAACAGAGGCGGGGAATCACATATGGGGAATCAGTGGTGGCGAATCAAAGGCGGTGAATCAGAGTTGGGGAAGCAGAGGCGGGGAATCAGAGGCAGGTAATCAAACACGTGGAATCAGAGGCGGGGAATCAGACCTGGGGAATCAGAGTTGGGGAATCAGAGGCGGGGAATCAGATATGGGGAAACAGAGGCGGGGAATCAGAGGCGGGGAAACAGAGGCGGCGAATCAGATATGGAGAATCAGAGGTGGGGAATCAGAGGCCGGGAATCAGAGGCCTGGAATTAGAGGTGGGGAATAAGAGGCAGGGAATCAGATGTGCAGAATCAGAGTTGGGGAATCAGAGGCGGGGAATCAGATATGGGGTAACAGAGGCGGGGAATCAGAGGCAGGGAAATGGAGGCGGGGAATCAGATATGGGGAATCAGAGGAGGGGAATCAGAGGTTGGGAATCAGATGCGGGGAATCAGAGGCGGGGAATAAGAGGCAGGGAATCACAGGCAGGGAATCAGACGTGGGGAATCAGAGGCGGGGAATCATAGCTGGCGAATCACAGGCGGGGAATCAGAGTTGGGGAATCAGAGGCGGGGAATCAGATATGGGGAATCAGAGGCGGGGAATCAGAGGTGGGGAAACAGAGGCGGTGAATCAGACATGGGGAATCAGAGGCGGGGGATCAGAGGTGGTGAATCAGAGATGGGGAATCAGAGGCGGGGAATCAGAGGCAGGGATTCAGACGCGGGGAATCAGAGGCGGGGAATCAGAGCTGGGGAATCAGAGTTGGGGAATCAGCGGCGGGGAATCAGATATGGGGAATCAGAGGAGGGGAATCAGAGCTGGGGAATGAGAGGCCGGGAATCAGATATGGGGAAACAGAGGCGGGGAATAAGAGGCGGGGAAACAGAGGCGGGGAATCAGATATGGGGAATCAGAGGTGGGGAATCAGAGGTTGGGAATCAGAGGCAGGGAATCAAAGGCGGGGAATCAGAATTGGGGAATCAGAGATAGGGAATCAGAGATGGGGAATCAGAGGCGGGGAATCAGACGCGGGGAATCAGAGGTGGTGAATCAGAGCTGGGGTATCAGAGGAGGGGAATCAGTGTTGGGGAATCAGAGGCGGGGAATCAGATATTAGGAAACAGAGGCAGGGAATCAGAGGCGGGGAAACAGAGGCGGGGAATCAGATATGGGGAATCAGAGGTGGGGAATCAGAGGTTGGGAATCAGAGGCATGGAATCAGAGGCGGGGCATCAGAGGCGGGGAAACATAGGTGGGAATCAGATATGGGGAATCAGAGGTGGGGAATCAGAGGCGATGAATCAGAGATGGCGAATCAGAGGCGGGGAATCAGAGGCGGGGAATAAGACATGGGGAATCAGAGGCTGGGAATCAGACGCGGGGAATCAGAGGCGGGGAATCAGAGCTGGGGAATCAGAGGCGGGCTATCAGAGTTGGGGAATCAGCGGCGGGGAATCAGACATGGGGAATCAGAGGCGGGGAATCGGAGCTGGGGAATGAGAGGCCGGGAATCAGATATGGGGAAACAGAGGCGGGGAATAAGAGGCGGGGAAACAGAGGCGGGGAATCAGATATGGGGAATCAGAGGTGGAGAATCAGAGGTTGGGAATCAGAGGCAGGGAATCAAAGGCGGGGAATCAGAATTGGGGAATCAGAGATAGGGAATCAGAGATGGGGAATCAGAGGCGGGGAATCAGACGCGGGGAATCAGAGGTGGTGAATCAGACCTGGGGAATCAGAGGTGGGGAATCAGTGTTGGGGAATCAGAGGCGGGGAATCAGATATGAGGAAACAGAGGCAGGGAATCAGAGGCGGGGAAACAGAGGAGGGGAATCAGAGGTTGGGAATCAGAGGCATGGAATCAGAGGCGGGGCATCAGAGGCGGGGAAACATAGGTGGGGAATCAGATATGGGGAATCAGAGGTGGGGAATCAGAGGCGATGAATCAGAGATGGCGAATCAGAGGCGGGGAATAAGACATGGGGAATCAGAGGCTGGGAATCAGACGCGGGGAATCAGAGGCGGGGAATCAGAGCTGGGGAATCAGAGGAGGGGAATCAGAGATGGGGAATCAGAGGCGGGGAATCAGATATGGGGAAACAGAGGCGGGGAATCAGAGGCAGGGAAACGGAGGCGGGGAATCAGATATGGGGAATCAGAGGAGGGGAATCAGAGGTTGGGAATCAGAGGCAGGGAATCAGAGGTGGCGATTCAGAGGCAGGGAATCAGATGCGGGGAATCTGAGGTGGGGATTCAGAGCTGGGGAATCAGTGCGGGGAATCAGAGTTGGGTAATCAGAGGCGGGGAATTAGATATGGGGAAACAGAGGCGGGGAATCAGAGGCGGGGAAACAGAGGCGGGGAATCAGATATGGGGAATCAGAAGTGGGGAATCAGAGGCAGGGAATCAGATGTGCGGAATCAGAGATGGGGAATCAGAGGCAGGGAATCAGAATCAGAAGCGGGGAATCAGAGGCCGGGAATCAGAGGCCGGGAATCAGATGCCGGGAATAAGAGGCCGGGAATCAGAGGTGGGGAATCAGAGTCCGGGAATCAGATATGGGGAATCAGAGGCGGGGAATGAGATATGGGGTATCAGAGGCGGGGAATCAGAGGCGGGGAAACTGAGGCGGGGAATCACATATGGGGAATCAGAGGTGGCGAATCAAAGACGGGGAATCAGATATGGGGAAACAGAGGAGGGGAATCAGAGGCGGGGAAACAGAGGCGGGGAATCGGATATGGGGAATCAGAGGTGGGGAATCAGAGGTTGGGAATCAGAGGCAGGGAATCAGAGGCAGGGAATCAAACACGGGGAATCAGAGGCGGGGAATCAGAGCTGGTGATCAGAGGTGGGGAATCAAAGTTGGGGAATCAGAGGCGGGGAATCAGATATGGGGAAACAGAGGCGGGGAATCAGATATGGGGAATCAGAGGTGGGGAATCAGAGGTTGGGAATCAGAGGCAGGGAATCAGAGGCAGGGAATCAGAGGCAGGGAATCAGAGGCATGTAATCAGATGTGCGGAATCAGAGATGGGGAATCAGAGGCAGGGAAACAGAGGCGGGGAATCAGAGGCGGGGAATCAGAGGCCGGGAATGAGAGGCCGGGAATGAGAGGCCGGGAATGAGAGGCCGGGAATCAGAGGCCGGGAATCAGAGGCCGGGAATCAGAGGTGGGGAATAAGAGGCAGGGAATCAGATGTGCAGAATCAGAGATGGGGAATCAGAGGCAGGGAATCAGAGTCGGGGAATCAGAGGCGGGGAATCAGAGGCCGGGAATCAGAGGCCGGGAATGAGAGGTCGGGAATCAGAGGCCGGGAATCAGAGGCCGGGAATCAGAGGTGGGGAATCAGAGGCAGGGAATCAGAGGTGGGGATTCAGAGGCAGGGAATCAGATGCGGGGAATCAGAGGCGGGGAATGAGATATGGGGAATCAGAGGCGGGGAATCAGAGGCGGGGAAACAGAGGCGGGGAATCACATATGGGGAATCAGTGGTGGCGAATCAAAGGCGGTGAATCAGAGATGGGGAAGCAGAGGCGGGGAATCAGAGGCAGGTAATCAAACACGTGGAATCAGAGGCGGGGAATCAGACCTGGGGAATCAGAGGCGGGGAATCAGAGTTGGGGAATCAGAGGCGGGGAATCAGATATGGGGAAACAGAGGCGGGGAATCAGAGGCGGGGAAACAGAGGCGGCGAATCAGATATGGAGAATCAGAGGTGGGGAATCAGAGGCCGGGAATCAGAGGCCTGGAATTAGAGGTGGGGAATAAGAGGCAGGGAATCAGATGTGCAGAATCAGAGTTGGGGAATCAGAGGCGGGGAATCAGATATGGGGTAACAGAGGCGGGGAATCAGAGGCAGGGAAATGGAGGCGGGGAATCAGATATGGGGAATCAGAGGAGGGGAATCAGAGGTTGGGAATCAGATGCGGGGAATCAGAGGCGGGGAATAAGAGGCAGGGAATCACAGGCAGGGAATCAGACGTGGGGAATCAGAGGCGGGGAATCATAGCTGGCGAATCACAGGCGGGGAATCAGAGTTGGGGAATCAGAGGCGGGGAATCAGATATGGGGAATCAGAGGCGGGGAATCAGAGGTGGGGAAACAGAGGCGGTGAATCAGACATGGGGAATCAGAGGCGGGGGATCAGAGGTGGTGAATCAGAGATGGGGAATCAGAGGCGGGGAATCAGAGGCAGGGATTCAGACGCGGGGAATCAGAGGCGGGGAATCAGAGCTGGGGAATCAGAGTTGGGGAATCAGCGGCGGGGAATCAGATATGGGGAATCAGAGGAGGGGAATCAGAGCTGGGGAATGAGAGGCCGGGAATCAGATATGGGGAAACAGAGGCGGGGAATAAGAGGCGGGGAAACAGAGGCGGGGAATCAGATATGGGGAATCAGAGGTGGGGAATCAGAGGTTGGGAATCAGAGGCAGGGAATCAAAGGCGGGGAATCAGAATTGGGGAATCAGAGATAGGGAATCAGAGATGGGGAATCAGAGGCGGGGAATCAGACGCGGGGAATCAGAGGTGGTGAATCAGAGCTGGGGTATCAGAGGAGGGGAATCAGTGTTGGGGAATCAGAGGCGGGGAATCAGATATGAGGAAACAGAGGCAGGGAATCAGAGGCGGGGAAACAGAGGCGGGGAATCAGATATGGGGAATCAGAGGTGGGTAATCAGAGGTTGGGAATCAGAGGCATGGAATCAGAGGCGGGGCATCAGAGGCGGGTAAACATAGGTGGGAATCAGATATGGGGAATCAGAGGTGGGGAATCAGAGGCGATGAATCAGAGGTGGCGAATCAGAGGCGGGGAATCAGAGGCGTGGAATAAGACATGGGGAATCAGAGGCTGGGAATCAGACGCGGGGAATCAGAGGCGGGGAATCAGAGCTGGGGAATCAGAGGCGGGGAATCAGAGTTGGGGAATCAGAGGCGGGGAATCAGATATGGGGAAACAGAGGCGGGGAATCAGAGGCAGGGAAACGGAGGTGGGGAATCAGATATGGGGAATCAGAGGAGGGGAATCAGAGGTTGGGAATCAGAGGCGGCGCATCAGAGGCGGGGAATCAGAGGCAGGGAATCGGATGTGCGGAATCAGAGATAGGGAATCAGAGGTGGGGAATCAGAGTCCGGGAATCAGAGATGGGGAATCAGACGCGGGGAATCAGAGGCGGGGAATCAGAGCTGGGGAATCAGAGGCGGGCTATCAGAGTTGGGGAATCAGCGGCGGGGAATCAGACATGGGGAATCAGAGGCGGGGAATCGGAGCTGGGGAATGAGAGGCCGGGAATCAGATATGGGGAAACAGAGGCGGGGAATAAGAGGCGGGGAAACAGAGGCGGGGAATCAGATATGGGGAATCAGAGGTGGAGAATCAGAGGTTGGGAATCAGAGGCAGGGAATCAAAGGCGGGGAATCAGAATTGGGGAATCAGAGATAGGGAATCAGAGATGGGGAATCAGAGGCGGGGAATCAGACGCGGGGAATCAGAGGTGGTGAATCAGACCTGGGGAATCAGAGGTGGGGAATCAGTGTTGGGGAATCAGAGGCGGGGAATCAGATATGAGGAAACAGAGGCAGGGAATCAGAGGCGGGGAAACAGAGGAGGGGAATCAGAGGTTGGGAATCAGAGGCATGGAATCAGAGGCGGGGCATCAGAGGCGGGGAAACATAGGTGGGGAATCAGATATGGGGAATCAGAGGTGGGGAATCAGAGGCGATGAATCAGAGATGGCGAATCAGAGGCGGGGAATAAGACATGGGGAATCAGAGGCTGGGAATCAGACGCGGGGAATCAGAGGCGGGGAATCAGAGCTGGGGAATCAGAGGAGGGGAATCAGAGATGGGGAATCAGAGGCGGGGAATCAGATATGGGGAAACAGAGGCGGGGAATCAGAGGCAGGGAAACGGAGGCGGGGAATCAGATATGGGGAATCAGAGGAGGGGAATCAGAGGTTGGGAATCAGAGGCAGGGAATCAGAGGTGGCGATTCAGAGGCAGGGAATCAGATGCGGGGAATCTGAGGTGGGGATTCAGAGCTGGGGAATCAGTGCGGGGAATCAGAGTTGGGTAATCAGAGGCGGGGAATTAGATATGGGGAAACAGAGGCGGGGAATCAGAGGCGGGGAAACAGAGGCGGGGAATCAGATATGGGGAATCAGAAGTGGGGAATCAGAGGCAGGGAATCAGATGTGCGGAATCAGAGATGGGGAATCAGAGTCAGGGAATCAGAATCAGAAGCGGGGAATCAGAGGCCGGGAATCAGAGGCCGGGAATCAGATGCCGGGAATAAGAGGCCGGGAATCAGAGGTGGGGAATCAGAGTCCGGGAATCAGATATGGGGAATCAGAGGCGGGGAATGAGATATGGGGTATCAGAGGCGGGGAATCAGAGGCGGGGAAACTGAGGCGGGGAATCACATATGGGGAATCAGAGGTGGCGAATCAAAGACGGGGAATCAGATATGGGGAAACAGAGGAGGGGAATCAGAGGCGGGGAAACAGAGGCGGGGAATCGGATATGGGGAATCAGAGGTGGGGAATCAGAGGTTGGGAATCAGAGGCAGGGAATCAGAGGCAGGGAATCAAACACGGGGAATCAGAGGCGGGGAATCAGAGCTGGTGATCAGAGGTGGGGAATCAAAGTTGGGGAATCAGAGGCGGGGAATCAGATATGGGGAAACAGAGGCGGGGAATCAGATATGGGGAATCAGAGGTGGGGAATCAGAGGTTGGGAATCAGAGGCAGGGAATCAGAGGCAGGGAATCAGAGGCAGGGAATCAGAGGCATGTAATCAGATGTGCGGAATCAGAGATGGGGAATCAGAGGCAGGGAAACAGAGGCGGGGAATCAGAGGCGGGGAATCAGAGGCCGGGAATGAGAGGCCGGGAATGAGAGGCCGGGAATGAGAGGCCGGGAATCAGAGGCCGGGAATCAGAGGCCGGGAATCAGAGGTGGGGAATAAGAGGCAGGGAATCAGATGTGCAGAATCAGAGATGGGGAATCAGAGGCAGGGAATCAGAGTCGGGGAATCAGAGGCGGGGAATCAGAGGCCGGGAATCAGAGGCCGGGAATGAGAGGTCGGGAATCAGAGGCCGGGAATCAGAGGCCGGGAATCAGAGGTGGGGAATCAGAGGCAGGGAATCAGAGGTGGGGATTCAGAGGCAGGGAATCAGATGCGGGGAATCAGAGGCGGGGAATGAGATATGGGGAATCAGAGGCGGGGAATCAGAGGCGGGGAAACAGAGGCGGGGAATCACATATGGGGAATCAGTGGTGGCGAATCAAAGGCGGTGAATCAGAGATGGGGAAGCAGAGGCGGGGAATCAGAGGCAGGTAATCAAACACGTGGAATCAGAGGCGGGGAATCAGACCTGGGGAATCAGAGGCGGGGAATCAGAGTTGGGGAATCAGAGGCGGGGAATCAGATATGGGGAAACAGAGGCGGGGAATCAGAGGCGGGGAAACAGAGGCGGCGAATCAGATATGGAGAATCAGAGGTGGGGAATCAGAGGCCGGGAATCAGAGGCCTGGAATTAGAGGTGGGGAATAAGAGGCAGGGAATCAGATGTGCAGAATCAGAGTTGGGGAATCAGAGGCGGGGAATCAGATATGGGGTAACAGAGGCGGGGAATCAGAGGCAGGGAAATGGAGGCGGGGAATCAGATATGGGGAATCAGAGGAGGGGAATCAGAGGTTGGGAATCAGATGCGGGGAATCAGAGGCGGGGAATAAGAGGCAGGGAATCACAGGCAGGGAATCAGACGTGGGGAATCAGAGGCGGGGAATCATAGCTGGCGAATCACAGGCGGGGAATCAGAGTTGGGGAATCAGAGGCGGGGAATCAGATATGGGGAATCAGAGGCGGGGAATCAGAGGTGGGGAAACAGAGGCGGTGAATCAGACATGGGGAATCAGAGGCGGGGGATCAGAGGTGGTGAATCAGAGATGGGGAATCAGAGGCGGGGAATCAGAGGCAGGGATTCAGACGCGGGGAATCAGAGGCGGGGAATCAGAGCTGGGGAATCAGAGTTGGGGAATCAGCGGTGGGGAATCAGATATGGGGAATCAGAGGAGGGGAATCAGAGCTGGGGAATGAGAGGCCGGGAATCAGATATGGGGAAACAGAGGCGGGGAATAAGAGGCGGGGAAACAGAGGCGGGGAATCAGATATGGGGAATCAGAGGTGGGGAATCAGAGGTTGGGAATCAGAGGCAGGGAATCAAAGGCGGGGAATCAGAATTGGGGAATCAGAGATAGGGAATCAGAGATGGGGAATCAGAGGCGGGGAATCAGACGCGGGGAATCAGAGGTGGTGAATCAGAGCTGGGGTATCAGAGGAGGGGAATCAGTGTTGGGGAATCAGAGGCGGGGAATCAGATATGAGGAAACAGAGGCAGGGAATCAGAGGCGGGGAAACAGAGGCGGGGAATCAGATATGGGGAATCAGAGGTGGGTAATCAGAGGTTGGGAATCAGAGGCATGGAATCAGAGGCGGGGCATCAGAGGCGGGTAAACATAGGTGGGAATCAGATATGGGGAATCAGAGGTGGGGAATCAGAGGCGATGAATCAGAGATGGCGAATCAGAGGCGGGGAATCAGAGGCGTGGAATAAGACATGGGGAATCAGAGGCTGGGAATCAGACGCGGGGAATCAGAGGCGGGGAATCAGAGCTGGGGAATCAGAGGCGGGGAATCAGAGTTGGGGAATCAGAGGCGGGGAATCAGATATGGGGAAACAGAGGCGGGGAATCAGAGGCAGGGAAACGGAGGTGGGGAATCAGATATGGGGAATCAGAGGAGGGGAATCAGAGGTTGGGAATCAGAGGCGGCGCATCAGAGGCGGGGAATCAGAGGCAGGGAATCGGATGTGCGGAATCAGAGATAGGGAATCAGAGGTGGGGAATCAGAGTCCGGGAATCAGAGATGGGGAATCAGAGGCGGGGAATCAGTGGCGGGGAAACATAGGTGGGGAATAAGATATGTGGAATCAGAGGTGGGGAATCAGAGGCGATGAATCAGAGATGGCGAATCAGAGGCGGCGAATCAGAGGCAGGAAATCTGACATTGGGAATCAGAGGCTGGGAATCAGACGCGGGGACTCAGAGGCAGGGAATCAGAGCTGTGGAATCAGAGGCGGGGAATCAGAGTTGGGTAATCAGAGGCGGGGAATCAGATATGGGGAAACAGAGGCGGTTAATCAGAGGCAGGGAAACGGAGGCGGGGAATCAGATATGGGGAATCAGAGGAGGGGAATCAGAGGTTGGGAATCAGAGGCAGGGAATCAGAGGTGGGGATTCAGAGGCAGGGAATCAGATGCGGGGAATCAGAGGCGGGGAATGAGATAGGGGGAATCAGAGGCGGGGAATCAGAGGCGGGGAAACAGAGGAGGGGAATCACATATGGGGAATCAGAGGTGGCGAATCAAAGGCGGTGAATCAGAGATGGGGAAGCAGAGGCGGGGAATCAGAGGCAGGTAATCAAACACGTGGAATCAGAGGCGGGGAATCAGACCTGGGGAATCAGAGGCGGGGAATCAGAGTTGGGGAATCAAAGGCGGGGAATCAGATATGGGGAAACAGAGGCGGGGAATCAGAGGTGGGGAAACAGAGGCGGGGAATCAGATATGGAGAATCAGAGGTGGGGAATCAGAGGCCGGGAATCAGAGGCCGGGAATTAGAGGTGGGGAATAAGAGGCAGGGAATCAGATGTGCAGAATCAGAGTTGGGGAATCAGAGGCGGGGAATCAGATATTGGGTAACAGAGGCGGGGAATCAGAGGCAGGGAAATGGAGGTGGGGAATCAGATATGGGGAATCAGAGGAGGGGAATAAGAGGTTGGGAATCAGAGGCAGGGAATCAGAGGTGGGGATTCAGAGGAAGGGAATCAAATGCGGGGAATCAGAGGCGGGGAATAAGAGGCAGGGAATCACAGGCAGGGAATCAGACGTGGGGAATCAGATGCGGGGAATCATAGCTGGCGAATCACAGGCGGCGAATCAGAGTTGGGGAATCAGAGGCGGGGAATCAGATATGGGGAATCAGAGGCGGGGAATCAGAGGTGGGGAAACAGAGGCGGTGAATCAGACATGGGGAATCAGAGGCGGGGGATCAGAGGTGGTGAATCAGAGATGGGGAATCAGAGGCGGGGAATCAGAGGCAGGTATTCAGACGCGGGGAATCAGAGGCGGGGAATCAGAGCTGGGGAATCAGAGGCGGGCTATCTGAGTTGGGGAATCAGCGGCGGGGAATCAGATATGGGGAATCAGAGGCGGGGAATCAGAGCTGGGGAATGAGAGGCCGGGAATCAGATATGGGGAAACAGAGGCGGGGCATAAGAGGCGGGGAAACAGAGGAGGGGAATCAGATATGGGATATCAGAGGTGGGGAATCAGAGGTTGGGAATCAGAGGCAGGGAATCAAAGGCGGGGAATCAGAATTGGGGAATCAGAGATAGGGAATCAGAGATGGGGAATCAGAGGCGGGGAATCAGACGCGGGGAATCAGAGGTGGGGATTCAGAGGCAGGGAATCAGATGCGGGGAATCTGAGGCGGGGATTCAGAGCTGGGGAATCAGTGCGGGGAATCAGAGTTGGGGAATCAGATGCGAGGAATTAGATATGGGGAAACAGAGGCGGGGAATCAGAGGCGGGGAAACAGAGGCGGGGAATCAGATATGGGGAATCAGAAGTGGGGAATCAGAGGCAGGGAATCAGATGTGCGGAATCAGAGATGGGGATTCAGAGGCAGGGAATCAGATGCGGGGAATCTGAGGCGGGGATTCAGAGCTGGGGAATCAGTGCGGGGAATCAGAGTTGGGGAATCAGATGCGAGGAATTAGATATGGGGAATCAGAAGTGGGGAATCAGAGGCAGGAAATCAGATGTGCGGAATCAGAGATGGGGAATCAGAGGCAGGGAATCAGAATCAGAAGCGGGGAATCAGAGGCCGGGAATCAGAGGCCGGGAATCAGATGCCGGGAATAAGAGGCCGGGAATCAGAGGTGGGGAATCAGAGTCCGGGAATCAGATATGGGGAATCAGAGGTGGGGAATCAGAGGCCGGGAATCAGAGGCCGGGAATTAGAGGTGGGGAATAAGAGGCAGGGAATCAGATGTGCAGAATCAGAGTTGGGGAATCAGAGGCGGGGAATCAGATATTGGGTAACAGAGGCGGGGAATGAGAGGCAGGGAAATGGAGGTGGGGAATCAGATATGGGGAATCAGAGGAGGGGAATCAGAGGTTGGGAATCAGAGGCAGGGAATCAGAGGTGGGGATTCAGAGGCAGGGAATCAGATGCGGGGAATCAGAGGCGGGGAATCAGAGGCAGGGAATAAGAGGCAGGGAATCACAGGCAGGGAATCAGACGTGGGGAATCAGATGCGGGGAATCAGAGGCGGGGAATAAGAGGCAGGGAATCAGAGGCGGGGAATCAGATATGGGGAATCAGAGGAGGGGAATCAGAGGTGGGGAAACAGAGGCGGTGAATCAGACATGGGGAATCAGAGGCGGGGGATCAGAGGTGGTTAATCAGAGATGGGGAATCAGAGGCGGGGAATCAGAGGCAGGGATTCAGACGCGGGGAATCAGAGGCGGGGAATCAGAGCTGGGGAATCAGAGGCGGGCTATCAGAGTTGGGGAATCAGCGGCGGGGAATCAGATATGGGGAATCAGAGGCGGGGAATCAGAGCTGGGGAATGAGAGGCCGGGAATCAGATATGGGGAAACAGAGGCGGGGAATAAGAGGCGGGGAAACAGTGGCGGGGAATCAGAGGTGGGGAATCAGAGGTTAGGAATCAGAGGCAGGGAATCAAAGGCGGGGAATCAGAATTGGGGAATCAGAGATAGGGAATCAGAGATGGGGAATCAGAGGCGGGGAATCAGACGCGGGGAATCAGAGGTGTTGAATCAGAGCTGGGGAATCAGAGGCGGTGAATCAGTGTTGGGGAATCAGAGGCGGGGAATCAGATATGAGGAAACAGAGGCAGGGAATCAGAGGCGGGGAAACAGAGGCGGGAATCAGATATGGGGAATCAGAGGTGGGGAATCAGAGGTTGGGAATCAGAGGCATGGAATCAGAGGTGGGGCATCAGAGGCGGGGAAACATAGGTGGGGAATCAGATATGGGGAATCAGAGGTGGGGAATCAGAGGCGATGAATCAGAGATGGCGAATCAGAGGCGGGGAATCAGAGGCAGGAAATCAGACATGGGGAATCAGAGGCTGGGAATCAGACGCGGGGAATCAGAGGCGGGGAATCAGAGCTGGGGAATCAGAGGCGGGGAATCAGAGTTGGGGAATCAGAGGCGGGGAATCAGATATGGGGAAACAGAGGCGGGCAATCAGAGGCAGGGAAACGGAGGCGGGGAATCAGATATGGGGAATCAGAGGAGGGGAATCAGAGGTTGGGAATCAGAGGCAGGGAATCAGAGGTGGGGATTCAGAGGTAGGGAATCAGATGCGGGGAATCAGAGGCGGGGAATGAGATATGGGGAATCAGAGGCGGGGAATCAGAGGCGGGAATCAGATGTGCGGAATCAGGGATGGGGAATCAGAGGCAGGGAATCAGAATCAGAAGCGGGGAATCAGAGGCCGGGAATCAGAGGCCGGGAATCAGATGCCGGGAATCAGATGCCGGGAAAAAGAGGCCGGGAATCAGAGGTGGGGAATCAGAGTCAGGGAATCAGATATGGGGAATCAGAGGCGGGGAATGAGATATGGGGAATCAGAGGTGGGGAATCAGATGCGGGGAAACAGAGGCGGGGAATCACATATGGGGATTCAGAGGTGGCCAATCAAAGGCGGGGAATCAGATATGGGGAAACAGAGGCGGGGAATCAGAGGCGGGGAAACAGAGGCGGGGAATCAGATATGGGGAATCAGAGGTGGGGAATCATAGGTTGGGAATCAGAGGCAGGGAATCAGAGGCAGGGAATCAAACACGGGGAATCAGAGGCGGGGAATCAGAGCTGGGGATCAGAGGTGGGGAATCAGAGTTGGGGAATCACAGGCGGGGAATCAGATATGGGGAAACAGAGGCGGGGAATCAGAGGCGGGGAAACAGAGGCGGGGAATCAGTTATGGGGAATCAGAGGTGGGGAATCAGGGGTTGGGAATCAGAGGCAGGGAATCAGAGGCAGGGAATCAGAGGCGGGGAATCAGAGGCAGGGAATCAGATGTGCGGAATCAGAGATGGGGAATCAGAGGCAGGGAATCAGAGGCGGGGAATCAGAGGCGGGGAATCAGAGGCCGGGAATCAGAGGCCGGGAATGAGAGTTCGGGAATCAGAGGCCGGGAATCAGAGGCCGGGAATCAGAGGTGGGGAATAGGAGGCCGGGAATCAGAAGCGGGGAATCAGACGCGGTGAATCAGAGGTGGTGAATCAGAGCTGGGGAATCAGAGGCGGGGAATCAGTGTTGGGGAATCAGAGGCGGGGAATCAGATATGAGGAAACAGAGGCAGGGAATCAGAGGTGGGGAAACAGAGGCGGGGAATCAGATATGGGGAATCAGAGGTGGGGAATCAGAGGTGGGGAATCAGAGGCGGGGAATCAGAGGCACGGAATCGGATGTGCAGAATCAGAGATAGGGAATCAGAGGTGGGGAATCAGAGGCCAGGAATGAGAGGCCGGGAATCAGAGGCCGGGAATCAGAGGCCGGGAATCAGAGGTGGGGAATAAGAGGCAGGGAATCAGATGTGCAGAATCAGAGATGGGGAATCAGAGGCAGGGAATCAGAGTCGGGGAATCAGTGGCGGGGAATCAGAGGCCGGGAATCAGAGGCCGGGAATGAGAGGTCGGGAATCAGAGGCCGGGAATCAGAGGCCGGGAATCAGAGGTGGGGAATCAGAGGCAGGGAATCAGAGGTGGGGATTCAGAGGCAGGGAATCAGATGCGGGGAATCAGAGGCGGGGAATGAGATATGGGGAATCAGAGGCGGGGAATCAGAGGCGGGGAAACAGAGGCGGGGAATCACATATGGGGAATCAGTGGTGGCGAATCAAAGGCGGTGAATCAGAGATGGGGAAGCAGAGGCGGGGAATCAGAGGCAGGTAATCAAACACGTGGAATCAGAGGCGGGGAATCAGACCTGGGGAATCAGAGGCGGGAAATCAGAGTTGGGGAATCAGAGGCGGGGAATCAGATATGGGGAAACAGAGGCGGGGAATCAGAGGCGGGGAAACAGAGGCGGCGAATCAGATATGGAGAATCAGAGGTGGGGAATCAGAGGCCGGGAATCAGAGGCCTGGAATTAGAGGTGGGGAATAAGAGGCAGGGAATCAGATGTGCAGAATCAGAGTTGGGGAATCAGAGGCGGGGAATCAGATATGGGGTAACAGAGGCGGGGAATCAGAGGCAGGGAAATGGAGGCGGGGAATCAGATATGGGGAATCAGAGGAGGGGAATCAGAGGTTGGGAATCAGATGCGGGGAATCAGAGGCGGGGAATAAGAGGCAGGGAATCACAGGCAGGGAATCAGACGTGGGGAATCAGAGGCGGGGAATCATAGCTGGCGAATCACAGGCGGGGAATCAGAGTTGGGGAATCAGAGGCGGGGAATCAGATATGGGGAATCAGAGGCGGGGAATCAGAGGTGGGGAAACAGAGGCGGTGAATCAGACATGGGGAATCAGAGGCGGGGGATCAGAGGTGGTGAATCAGAGATGGGGAATCAGAGGCGGGGAATCAGAGGCAGGGATTCAGACGCGGGGAATCAGAGGCGGGGAATCAGAGCTGGGGAATCAGAGTTGGGGAATCAGCGGCGGGGAATCAGATATGGGGAATCAGAGGAGGGGAATCAGAGCTGGGGAATGAGAGGCCGGGAATCAGATATGGGGAAACAGAGGCGGGGAATAAGAGGCGGGGAAACAGAGGCGGGGAATCAGATATGGGGAATCAGAGGTGGGGAATCAGAGGTTGGGAATCAGAGGCAGGGAATCAAAGGCGGGGAATCAGAATTGGGGAATCAGAGATAGGGAATCAGAGATGGGGAATCAGAGGCGGGGAATCAGACGCGGGGAATCAGAGGTGGTGAATCAGAGCTGGGGTATCAGAGGAGGGGAATCAGTGTTGGGGAATCAGAGGCGGGGAATCAGATATGAGGAAACAGAGGCAGGGAATCAGAGGCGGGGAAACAGAGGCGGGGAATCAGATATGGGGAATCAGTGGTGGGGAATCAGAGGTTGGGAATCAGAGGCATGGAATCAGAGGCGGGGCATCAGAGGCGGGTAAACATAGGTGGGAATCAGATATGGGGAATCAGAGGTGGGGAATCAGAGGCGATGAATCAGAGAAGGCGAATCAGAGGCGGGGAATCAGAGGCGTGGAATAAGACATGGGGAATCAGAGGCTGGGAATCAGACGCGGGGAATCAGAGGCGGGGAATCAGAGCTGGGGAATCAGAGGCGGGGAATCAGAGTTGGGGAATCAGAGGCGGGGAATCAGATATGGGGAAACAGAGGCGGGGAATCAGAGGCAGGGAAACGGAGGTGGGGAATCAGATATGGGGAATCAGAGGAGGGGAATCAGAGGTTGGGAATCAGAGGCGGGGCATCAGAGGCGGGGAATCAGAGGCAGGGAATCGGATGTGCGGAATCAGAGATAGGGAATCAGAGGTGGGGAATCAGAGTCCGGGAATCAGAGATGGGGAATCAGAGGCGGGGAATCAGTGGCGGGGAAACATAGGTGGGGAATAAGATATGTGGAATCAGAGGTGGGGAATCAGAGGCGATGAATCAGAGATGGCGAATCAGAGGCGGCGAATCAGAGGCAGGAAATCAGACATTGGGAATCAGAGGCTGGGAATCAGACGCGGGGACTCAGAGGCAGGGAATCAGAGCTGTGGAATCAGAGGCGGGGAATCAGAGTTGGGTAATCAGAGGCGGGGAATCAGATATGGGGAAACAGAGGCGGTTAATCAGAGGCAGGGAAACGGAGGCGGGGAATCAGATATGGGGAATCAGAGGAGGGGAATCAGAGGTTGGGAATCAGAGGCAGGGAATCAGAGGTGGGGATTCAGAGGCAGGGAATCAGATGCGGGGAATCAGAGGCGGGGAATGAGATAGGGGGAATCAGAGGCGGGGAATCAGAGGCGGGGAAACAGAGGAGGGGAATCACATATGGGGAATCAGAGGTGGCGAATCAAAGGCGGTGAATCAGAGATGGGGAAGCAGAGGCGGGGAATCAGAGGCAGGTAATCAAACACGTGGAATCAGAGGCGGGGAATCAGACCTGGGGAATCAGAGGCGGGGAATCAGAGTTGGGGAATCAAAGGCGGGGAATCAGATATGGGGAAACAGAGGCGGGGAATCAGAGGTGGGGAAACAGAGGCGGGGAATCAGATATGGAGAATCAGAGGTGGGGAATCAGAGGCCGGGAATCAGAGGCCGGGAATTAGAGGTGGGGAATAAGAGGCAGGGAATCAGATGTGCAGAATCAGAGTTGGAGAATCAGAGGCGGGGAATCAGATATTGGGTAACAGAGGCGGGGAATCAGAGGCAGGGAAATGGAGGTGGGGAATCAGATATGGGGAATCAGAGGAGGGGAATAAGAGGTTGGGAATCAGAGGCAGGGAATCAGAGGTGGGGATTCAGAGGAAGGGAATCAAATGCGGGGAATCAGAGGCGGGGAATAAGAGGCAGGGAATCACAGGCAGGGAATCAGACGTGGGGAATCAGATGCGGGGAATCATAGCTGGCGAATCACAGGCGGCGAATCAGAGTTGGGGAATCAGAGGCGGGGAATCAGATATGGGGAATCAGAGGCGGGGAATCAGAGGTGGGGAAACAGAGGCGGTGAATCAGACATGGGGAATCAGAGGCGGGGGATCAGAGGTGGTGAATCAGAGATGGGGAATCAGAGGCGGGGAATCAGAGGCAGGTATTCAGACGCGGGGAATCAGAGGCGGGGAATCAGAGCTGGGGAATCAGAGGCGGGCTATCTGAGTTGGGGAATCAGCGGCGGGGAATCAGATATGGGGAATCAGAGGCGGGGAATCAGAGCTGGGGAATGAGAGGCCGGGAATCAGATATGGGGAAACAGAGGCGGGGCATAAGAGGCGGGGAAACAGAGGAGGGGAATCAGATATGGGATATCAGAGGTGGGGAATCAGAGGTTGGGAATCAGAGGCAGGGAATCAAAGGCGGGGAATCAGAATTGGGGAATCAGAGATAGGGAATCAGAGATGGGGAATCAGAGGCGGGGAATCAGACGCGGGGAATCAGAGGTGGGGATTCAGAGGCAGGGAATCAGATGCGGGGAATCTGAGGCGGGGATTCAGAGCTGGGGAATCAGTGCGGGGAATCAGAGTTGGGGAATCAGATGCGAGGAATTAGATATGGGGAAACAGAGGCGGGGAATCAGAGGCGGGGAAACAGAGGCGGGGAATCAGATATGGGGAATCAGAAGTGGGGAATCAGAGGCAGGGAATCAGATGTGCGGAATCAGAGATGGGGATTCAGAGGCAGGGAATCAGATGCGGGGAATCTGAGGCGGGGATTCAGAGCTGGGGAATCAGTGCGGGGAATCAGAGTTGGGGAATCAGATGCGAGGAATTAGATATGGGGAATCAGAAGTGGGGAATCAGAGGCAGGGAATCAGATGTGCGGAATCAGAGATGGGGAATCAGAGGCAGGGAATCAGAATCAGAAGCGGGGAATCAGAGGCCGGGAATCAGAGGCCGGGAATCAGATGCCGGGAATAAGAGGCCGGGAATCAGAGGTGGGGAATCAGAGTCCGGGAATCAGATATGTGGAATCAGAGGTGGGGAATCAGAGGCCGGGAATCAGAGGCCGGGAATTAGAGGTGGGGAATAAGAGGCAGGGAATCAGATGTGCAGAATCAGAGTTGGGGAATCAGAGGCGGGGAATCAGATATTGGGTAACAGAGGCGGGGAATCAGAGGCAGGGAAATGGAGGTGGGGAATCAGATATGGGGAATCAGAGGAGGGGAATCAGAGGTTGGGAATCAGAGGCAGGGAATCAGAGGTGGGGATTCAGAGGCAGGGAATCAGATGCGGGGAATCAGAGGCGGGGAATCAGAGGCAGGGAATAAGAGGCAGGGAATCACAGGCAGGGAATCAGACGTGGGGAATCAGATGCGGGGAATCAGAGGCGGGGAATAAGAGGCAGGGAATCAGAGGCGGGGAATCAGATATGGGGAATCAGAGGAGGGGAATCAGAGGTGGGGAAACAGAGGCGGTGAATCAGACATGGGGAATCAGAGGCGGGGGATCAGAGGTGGTTAATCAGAGATGGGGAATCAGAGGCGGGGAATCAGAGGCAGGGATTCAGACGCGGGGAATCAGAGGCGGGGAATCAGAGCTGGGGAATCAGAGGCGGGCTATCAGAGTTGGGGAATCAGCGGCGGGGAATCAGATATGGGGAATCAGAGGCGGGGAATCAGAGCTGGGGAATGAGAGGCCGGGAATCAGATATGGGGAAACAGAGGCGGGGAATAAGAGGCGGGGAAACAGTGGCGGGGAATCAGAGGTGGGGAATCAGAGGTTAGGAATCAGAGGCAGGGAATCAAAGGCGGGGAATCAGAATTGGGGAATCAGAGATAGGGAATCAGAGATGGGGAATCAGAGGCGGGGAATCAGACGCGGGGAATCAGAGGTGTTGAATCAGAGCTGGGGAATCAGAGGCGGGGAATCAGTGTTGGGGAATCAGAGGCGGGGAATCAGATATGAGGAAACAGAGGCAGGGAATCAGAGGCGGGGAAACAGAGGCGGGAATCAGATATGGGGTATCAGAGGTGGGGAATCAGAGGTTGGGAATCAGAGGCATGGAATCAGAGGTGGGGCATCAGAGGCGGGGAAACATAGGTGGGGAATCAGATATGGGGAATCAGAGGTGGGGAATCAGAGGCGATGAATCAGAGATGGCGAATCAGAGGCGGGGAATCAGAGGCAGGAAATCAGACATGGGGAATCAGAGGCTGGGAATCAGACGCGGGGAATCAGAGGCGGGGAATCAGAGCTGGGGAATCAGAGGCGGGGAATCAGAGTTGGGGAATCAGAGGCGGGGAATCAGATATGGGGAAACAGAGGCGGGCAATCAGAGGCAGGGAAACGGAGGCGGGGAATCAGATATGGGGAATCAGAGGAGGGGAATCAGAGGTTGGGAATCAGAGGCAGGGAATCAGAGGTGGGGATTCAGAGGTAGGGAATCAGATGCGGGGAATCAGAGGCGGGGAATGAGATATGGGGAATCAGAGGCGGGGAATCAGAGGCGGGAATCAGATGTGCGGAATCAGGGATGGGGAATCAGAGGCAGGGAATCAGAATCAGAAGCGGGGAATCAGAGGCCGGGAATCAGAGGCCGGGAATCAGATGCCGGGAATCAGATGCCGGGAAAAAGAGGCCGGGAATCAGAGGTGGGGAATCAGATGCGGGGAAACAGAGGCGGGGAATCACATATGGGGATTCAGAGGTGGCCAATCAAAGGCGGGGAATCAGATATGGGGAAACAGAGGCGGGGAATCAGAGGCGGGGAAACAGAGGCGGGGAATCAGATATGGGGAATAAGAGGTGGGGAATCATAGGTTGGGAATCAGAGGCAGGGAATCAGAGGCAGGGAATCAAACACGGGGAATCAGAGGCGGGGAATCAGAGCTGGGGATCAGAGGTGGGGAATCAGAGTTGGGGAATCACAGGCGGGGAAACAGAGGCGGGGAATCAGTTATGGGGAATCAGAGGTGGGGAATCAGGGGTTGGGAATCAGAGGCAGGGAATCAGAGGCAGGGAATCAGAGGCGGGGAATCAGAGGCAGGGAATCAGATGTGCGGAATCAGAGATGGGGAATCAGAGGCAGGGAATCAGAGGCGGGGAATCAGAGGCGGGGAATCAGAGGCCGGGAATCAGAGGCCGGGAATGAGAGTTCGGGAATCAGAGGCCGGGAATCAGAGGCCGGGAATCAGAGGTGGGGAATAAGAGGCCGGGAATCAGAAGCGGGGAATCAGACGCGGTGAATCAGAGGTGGTGAATCAGAGCTGGGGAATCAGAGGCGGGGAATCAGTGTTGGGGAATCAGAGGCGGGGAATCAGATATGAGGAAACAGAGGCAGGGAATCAGAGGTGGGGAAACAGAGGCGGGGAATCAGATATGGGGAATCAGAGGTGGGGAATCAGAGGTGGGGAATCGGAGGCGGGGAATCAGAGGCAGGGAATCGGATGTGCAGAATCAGAGATAGGGAATCAGAGGTGGGGAATCAGAGTCTGGGAATCAGAGATGGGGAATCAGAGGCGGGGAATCAGAGGCGGCGAAACATAGGTGGGGAATAAGATATGGGGAATCAGAGGTGGGGAATCAGAGGGGATGAATCAGAGATGGCGAATCAGAGGCGGGGAATCAGAGGCAGGAAATCAGACATGGGGAATCAGAGGCTGGGAATCAGACGCGGGGAATCAGAGGCGGGGAATCAGAGCTGGGGAATCAGAGGCGGGGAATCAGAGTTGGGGAATCAGAGGCGGGGAATCAGATATGGGGAAACAGAGGCGGGCAATCAGAGGCAGGGAAACGGAGGCGGGGAATCAGATATGGGGAATCAGAGGAGGGGAATCAGAGGTTGGGAATCAGAGGCAGGGAATCAGAGGTGGGGATTCAGAGGCAGGGAATCAGATGCGGGGAATCAGAGGCGGGGAATGAGATATGGGGAATCAGAGGCGGGGAATCAGAGGCGGGGAAACAGAGGCGGGGAATCACATATGGGGAATCAGAGGTGGCGAATCAAAGGCGGTGAATCAGAGATGGGGAAGCAGAGGCGGGGAATCAGAGGCAGGTAATCAAACACGTGGAATCAGAGGCGGGGAATCAGACCTGGGGAATCAGAGGCGGGGAATCAGAGTTGGGGAATCAGAGGCGGGGAATCAGATATGGGGAAACAGAGGTGGGGAATCAGAGGCGGGGAAACAGAGGCGGGGAATAAGATATGGAGAATCAGAGGTGGGGAATCAGAGGCCGGGAATCAGAGGCCGGGAATTAGAGGTGGGGAATAAGAGGCAGGGAATCAGATGTGCAGAATCAGAGTTTGGGAATCAGAGGCGGGGAATCAGATATGGGGTAACAGAGGCGGGGAATCAGAGGCAGGGAAATGGAGGCGGGGAATCAGATATGGGGAATCAGAGGAGGGGAATCAGAGGTTGGGAATCAGAGGCAGGGAATAGAGGTGGGGATTCAGAGGCAGGGAATCAGAGGCAGGGAATCACAGGCAGGGAATCAGACGTGGGGAATCAGATGCGGGGAATCAGAGGCGGGGAATAAGAGGCAGGGAATCAGAGGCGGGGAATCAGATATGGGGAATCAGAGGAGGGGAATCAGAGGTGGGGAAACAGAGGCGGTGAATCAGACATGGGGAATCAGAGGCGGGGGATCAGAGGTGGTTAATCAGAGATGGGGAATCAGAGGCGGGAAATCAGAGGCAGGGATTCAGACGCGGGGAATCAGAGGCGGGGAATCAGAGCTGGGGAATCAGAGGCGGGCTATCAGAGTTGGGGAATCAGCGGCGGGGAATCAGATATGGGGAATAAGAGGCGGGGAATCAGAGCTGGGGAATGAGAGGCCGGGAATCAGATATGGGGAAACAGAGGCGGGGAATAAGAGGCGGGGAAACAGTGGCGGGGAATCAGAGGTGGGGAATCAGAGGTTAGGAATCAGAGGCAGGGAATCAAAGGCGGGGAATCAGAATTGGGGAATCAGAGATAGGGAATCAGAGATGGGGAATCAGAGGCGGGGAATCAGACGCGGGGAATCAGAGGTGTTGAATCAGAGCTGGGGAATCAGAGGCGGGGAATCAGTGTTGGGGAATCAGAGGCGGGGAATCAGATATGAGGAAACAGATGCAGGGAATCAGAGGCGGGGAAACAGAGGCGGGAATCAGATATGGGGAATCAGAGGTGGGGAATCAGAGGTTGGGAATCAGAGGCATGGAATCAGAGGTGGGGCATCAGAGGCGGGGAAACATAGGTGGGGAATCAGATATGGGGAATCAGAGGTGGGGAATCAGAGGCGATGAATCAGAGATGGCGAATCAGAGGCGGGGAATCAGAGGCAGGAAATCAGACATGGGGAATCAGAGTCTGGGAATCAGACGCGGGGAATCAGAGGCGGGGAATCAGAGCTGGGGAATCAGAGGCGGGGAATCAGAGTTGGGGAATCAGAGGCGGGGAATCAGATATGGGGAAACAGAGGCGGGCAATCAGAGGCAGGGAAACGGAGGATGGGAATCAGATATGGGGAATCAGAGGAGGGGAATCAGAGGTTGGGAATCAGAGGCAGGGAATCAGAGGTGGGGATTCAGAGGTAGGGAATCAGATGCGGGGAATCAGAGGCGGGGAATGAGATATGGGGAATCAGAGGCGGGGAATCAGAGGCGGGAATCAGATGTGCGGAATCAGGGATGGGGAATCAGAGGCAGGGAATCAGAATCAGAAGCGGGGAATCAGAGGCCGGGAATCAGAGGCCGGGAATCAGATGCCGGGAATCAGATGCCGGGAAAAAGAGGCCGGGAATCAGAGGTGGGGAATCAGAGTCAGGGAATCAGATATGGGGAATCAGAGGCGGGGAATGAGATATGGGGAATCAGAGGTGGGGAATCAGATGCGGGGAAACAGAGGCGGGGAATCACATATGGGGATTCAGAGGTGGCCAATCAAAGGCGGGGAATCAGATATGGGGAAACAGAGGCGGGGAATCAGAGGCGGGGAAACAGAGGCGGGGAATCAGATATGGGGAATCAGAGGTGGGGAATCAGAGGTTGGGAATCAGAGGCAGGGAATCAGAGGCAGGGAATCAAACACGGGGAATCAGAGGCGGGGAATCAGAGCTGGGGATCAGAGGTGGGGAATCAGAGTTGGGGAATCACAGGCGGGGAATCAGATATGGGGAAACAGAGGCGGGGAATCAGAGGCGGGGAAACAGAGGCGGGGAATCAGTTATGGGGAATCAGAGGTGGGGAATCAGGGGTTGGGAATCAGAGGCAGGGAATCAGAGGCAGGGAATCAGAGGCGGGGAATCAGAGGCAGGGAATCAGATGTGCGGAATCAGAGATGGGGAATCAGAGGCAGGGAATCAGAGGCGGGGAATCAGAGGCGGGGAATCAGAGGCCGGGAATCAGAGGCCGGGAATGAGAGTTCGGGAATCAGAGGCCGGGAATCAGAGGCCGGGAATCAGAGGTGGGGAATAAGAGGCCGGGAATCAGAAGCGGGGAATCAGACGCGGGGAATCAGAGGTGGTGAATCAGAGCTGGGGAATCAGAGGCGGGGAATCAGTGTTGGGGAATCAGAGGCGGGGAATCAGATATGAGGAAACAGAGGCAGGGAATCAGAGGTGGGGAAACAGAGGCGGGGAATCAGATATGGGGAATCAGAGGTGGGGAATCAGAGGTGGGGAATCAGAGGCGGGGAATCAGAGGCAGGGAATCGGATGTGCAGAATCAGAGATAGGGAATCAGAGGTGGGGAATCAGAGTCTGGGAATCAGAGATGGGGAATCAGAGGCGGGGAATCAGAGGCGGCGAAACATAGGTGGGGAATAAGATATGGGGAATCAGAGGTGGGGAATCAGAGGGGATGAATCAGAGATGGCGAATCAGAGGCGGGGAATCAGAGGCAGGAAATCAGACATGGGGAATCAGAGGCTGGGAATCAGACGCGGGGAATCAGAGGCGGGGAATCAGAGCTGGGGAATCAGAGGCGGGGAATCAGAGTTGGGGAATCAGAGGCGGGGAATCAGATATGGGGAAACAGAGGCGGGCAATCAGAGGCAGGGAAACGGAGGCGGGGAATCAGATATGGGGAATCAGAGGAGGGGAATCAGAGGTTGGGAATCAGAGGCAGGGAATCAGAGGTGGGGATTCAGAGGCAGGGAATCAGATGCGGGGAATCAGAGGCGGGGAATGAGATATGGGGAATCAGAGGCGGGGAATCAGAGGCGGGGAAACAGAGGCGGGGTATCACATATGGGGAATCAGAGGTGGCGAATCAAAGGCGGTGAATCAGAGATGGGGAAGCAGAGGCGGGGAATCAGAGGCAGGTAATCAAACACGTGGAATCAGAGGCGGGGAATCAGACCTGGGGAATCAGAGGCGGGGAATCAGAGTTGGGGAATCAGAGGCGGGGAATCAGATATGGGGAAACAGAGGTGGGGAATCAGAGGCGGGGAAACAGAGGCGGGGAATCAGATATGGAGAATCAGAGGTGGGGAATCAGAGGCCGGGAATCAGAGGCCGGGAATTAGAGGTGGGGAATAAGAGGCAGGGAATCAGATGTGCAGAATCAGAGTTGGGGAATCAGAGGCGGGGAATCAGATATGGGGTAACAGAGGCGGGGAATCAGAGGCAGGGAAATGGAGGCGGGGAATCAGATATGGGGAATCAGAGGAGGGGAATCAGAGGTTGGGAATCAGAGGCAGGGAATAGAGGTGGGGATTCAGAGGCAGGGAATCAGATGCGGGGAATCAGAGGCGGGGAATAAGAGGCAGGGAATCACAGGCAGGGAATTAGACGTGGGGAATCAGAGGCGGGGAATCATAGCTGGCGAATCACAGGCTGGGAATCAGAGTTGGGGAATCAGAGGCGGGGAATCAGATATGTGGAATCAGAGGCGGGGAATCAGAGGTGGGGAAACAGAGGCGGTGAATCAGACATGGGGAATCAGAGGCGGGGGATCAGAGGTGGTGAATCAGAGATGGGGAATCAGAGGCGGGGAATCAGAGGCAGGGATTCAGACGTGGGGAATCAGAGGCGGGGAATCGGAGCTGGGGAATCAGAGTTGGGGAATCAGCGGCGGGGAATCAGATATGGGGAATCAGAGGCGGGGAATCAGAGCTGGGGAATGAGAGGCCGGGAATCAGATATGGGGAAACAGAGGCGGGGAATAAGAGGCGGGGAAACAGAGGCGGGGAATCAGATATGGGGAATCAGAGGTGGGGAATCAGAGGTTGGGAATCAGAGGCAGGGAATCAAAGGCGGGGAATCAGAATTGGGGAATCAGAGATAGGGAATCAGAGATGGGGAATCAGAGGCGGGGAATCAGACGTGGGGAATCAGAGGTGGTGAATCAGAGTTGGGGAATCAGAGGAGGGGAATCAGTTTTGGGGAATCAGAGGCGGGGAATCCGATATGAGGAAACAGAGGCAGGGAATCAGAGGAGGGGAAACAGAGGCGGGGAATCAGATATGGGGAATCAGAGGTGGGGAATCAGAGGTTGGGAATCAGAGGCATGGAATCAGAGGCGGGGCATCAGAGGCGGGGAAACATAGGTGGGAATCAGATATGGGGAATCAGAGGTGGGGAATCAGAGGCGATGAATCAGAGATGGCGAATCAGAGGCGGGGAATAAGACATGGGGAATCAGAGGCTGGGAATCAGACGCGGGGAATCAGAGGCGGGGAATCAGAGCTGGGGAATCAGAGGCGGGGAATCAGAGTTGGGGAATCAGAGGCGGGGAATCAGATATGGGGAAACAGAGGCGGGGAATCAGAGGCAGGGAAACGGAGGCGGGGAATCAGATATGGGGAATCAGAGGAGGGGAATCAGAGATTGGGAATCAGAGGCGGGGCATCAGAGGCGGGGAATCAGAGGCAGGGAATCGGATGTGTGGAATCAGAGATAGGGAATCAGAGGTGGGGAATCAGAGTCCGGGAATCAGAGATGGGGAATCAGAGGCGGGGAATCAGAGGCGGGGAAACATAGGTGGGGAATAAGATATGGGGAATCAGAGGTGGGGAATCAGAGGCGATGAATCAGAGATGGCGAATCAGAGGCGGGGAATCAGAGGCAGGAAATCAGACATGGGGAATCAGAGGCTGGGAATCAGACGCGGGGAATCAGAGGCGGGGAATCAGAGCTGGGGAATCAGAGGCGGGGAATCAGAGTTGGGGAATCAGAGGCGGGGAATCAGATATGGGGAAACAGAGGCGGTTAATCAGAGGCAGGGAAACGGAGGCGGGGAATCAGATATGGGGAATCAGAGGAGGGGAATCAGAGGTTGGGAATCAGAGGCAGGGAATCAGAGGTGGGGATTCAGAGGCAGGGAATCAGATGCGGGGAATCAGAGGCGGGGAATGAGATATGGTGAATCAGAGGCGGGGAATCAGAGGCGGGGAAACAGAGGAGGGGAATCACATATGGGGAATCAGAGGTGGCGAATCAAAGGTGGTGAATCAGAGATGGGGAAGCAGAGGCGGGGAATCAGAGGCAGGTAATCAAACACGTGGAATCAGAGGCGGGGAATCAGACCTGGGGAATCAGAGGTGGGGAATCAGAGTTGGGGAATCAGAGGCGGGGAATCAGATATGGGGAAACAGAGGCGGGGAATCAGAGGCGTGGAAACAGAGGCGGGGAATCAGATATGGAGAATCAGAGGTAGGGTATCAGAGGCCGGGAATCAGAGGCCGGGAATTAGAGGTGGGGAATAAGAGGCAGGGAATCAGATGTGCAGAAACAGAGTTGGGGAATCAGAGGCGGGGAATCAGATATTGGGTAACAGAGGCGGGGAATCAGAGGCAGGGAAATGGAGGTGGGGAATCAGATATGGGGAATCAGAGGAGGGGAATCAGAGGTTGGGAATCAGAGGCAGGGAATCAAGGTGGGGATTCAGAGGCAGGGAATCAGATGCGGGGAATCAGAGGCGGGGAATAAGAGGCAGGGAATCACAGGCAGCGAATCAGACGTGGGGAATCAGATGCGGGGAATCAGATATGGGGAAACAGAGGTGGGGAATCAGAGGCGGGGAAACAGAGGCGGGGAATCAGATATGGAGAATCAGAGGTGGGGAATCAGAGGCCGGGAATCAGAGGCCGGGAATTAGAGGTGGGGAATAAGAGGCAGGGAATCAGATGTGCAGAATCAGAGTTGGGGAATCAGAGGCGGGGAATCAGATATGGGGTAACAGAGGCGGGGAATCAGAGGCAGGGAAATGGAGGCGGGTAATCAGATATGGGGAATCAGAGGAGGGGAATCAGAGGTTGGGAATCAGAGGCAGGGAATAGCGGTGGGGATTCAGAGGCAGGGAATCAGGTGCGGGGAATCAGAGCTGGGGAATCAGAGGCGGGGAATCAGAGGTGGGGAAACAGAGGCGGTGAATCAGACATGGGGAATCAGAGGCGGGGGATCAGAGGTGGTGAATCAGAGATGGTGAATCAGAGGCGGGGAATCAGAGGCAGGGATTCAGACGCGGGGAATCAGAGGCGGGGAATCAGAGCTGGGGAATCAGAGGCGGGCTATCAGAGTTGGGGAATCAGCGGCGGGGAATCAGACATGGGGAATCAGAGGCGGGGAATCGGAGCTGGGGAATGAGAGGCCGGGAATCAGATATGGGGAAACAGAGGCGGGAAATAAGAGGCGGGGAAACAGAGGCGGGGAATCAGATATGGGGAATCAGAGGTGGAGAATCAGAGGTTGGGAATCAGAGGCAGGGAATCAAAGGCGGGGAATCAGAATTGGGGAATCAGAGATAGGGAATCATAGATGGGGAATCAGAGGCGGGGAATCAGACGCGGGGAATCAGAGGTGGTGAATCAGACCTGGGGAATCAGAGGCGGGGAATCAGTGTTGGGGAATCAGAGGCGGGGAATCAGATATGAGGAAACAGAGGCAGGGAATCAGAGGCGGGGAAACAGAGGAGGGGAATCAGAGGTTGGGAATCAGAGGCATAGAATCAGAGGCGGGGCATCAGAGGCGGGGAAACATAGGTGGGGAATCAGATATGGGGAATCAGAGGTGGGGAATCAGAGGCGATGAATCAGAGATGGCGAATCAGAGGCGGGGAATAAGACATGGGGAATCAGAGGCTGGGAATCAGACGCGGGGAATCAGAGGCGGGGAATCAGAGCTGGGGAATCAGAGGCGGGGAATCAGAGTTGGGGAATCAGAGGCGGGGAATCAGATATGGGGAAACAGAGGCGGGGAATCAGAGGCAGGGAAACGGAGGCGGGGAATCAGATATGGGGAATCAGAGGAGGGGAATCAGAGGTTGGGAATCAGAGGCAGGGAATCAGAGGTGGCGATTCAGAGGCAGGGAATCAGATGCGGGGAATCTGAGGTGGGGATTCAGAGCTGGGGAATCAGTGCGGGGAATCAGAGTTGGGGAATCAGAGGCGGGGAATTAGATATGGGGAAACAGAGGCGGGGAATCAGAGGCGGGGAAACAGAGGCGGGGAATCAGATATGGGGAATCAGAAGTGGGGAATCAGAGGCAGGGAATCAGATGTGCGGAATCAGAGATGGGGAATCAGAGGCAGGGAATCAGAATCAGAAGCGGGGAATCAGAGGCCGGGAATCAGAGGCCGGGAATCAGATGCCGGGAATAAGAGGCCGGGAATCAGAGGTGGGGAATCAGAGTCCGGGAATCAGATATGGGGAATCAGAGGTGGGGAATGAGATATGGGGTATCAGAGGCGGGGAATCAGAAGCGGGGAAACAGAGGCGGGGAATCACATATGGGGAATCAGAGGTGGCGAATCAAAGGCGGGGAATCAGATATGGGGAAACAGAGGAGGGGAATCAGAGGCGGGGAAACAGAGGCGGGGAATCAGATATGGGGAATCAGAGGTGGGGAATCAGAGGTTGGGAATCAGAGGCAGGGAATCAGAGGCAGGGAATCAAACACGGGGAATCAGAGGCGGGGAATCAGAGCTGGGGATCAGAGGTGGGGAATCAGATATGGGGAATCAGAGGAGGGGAATCAGAGGTTGGGAATCAGAGGCAGGGAATCAGAGGTGGCGATTCAGAGGCAGGGAATCAGATGCGGGGAATCTGAGGTGGGGATTCAGAGCTGGGGAATCAGTGCGGGGAATCAGAGTTGGGGAATCAGAGGCGGGGAATTAGATATGGCGAAACAGAGGCGGGGAATCAGAGGCGGGGAAACAGAGGCGGGGAATCAGATATGAGGAATCAGAAGTGGGGAATCAGAGGCAGGGAATCAGATGTACGGAATCAGAGATGGGGAATCAGAGGCAGGGAATCAGAATCAGAAGCGGGCAATCAGAGGCCGGGAATCAGAGGCCGGGAATCAGATGCCGGGAATAAGAGGCCGGGAATCAGAGGTGGGGAATCAGAGTCCGGGAATCAGATATGGGGAATCAGAGGCGGGGAATGAGATATGGGGTATCAGAGGCGGGGAATCAGAGGCGGGGAAACAGAGGCGGGGAATCACATATGGGGAATCAGAGGTGGCGAATCAAAGGCGGGGAATCAGATATGGGGAAACAGAGGAGGGGAATCAGAGGCGGGGAAACAGAGGCGGGGAATCAGATATGGGGAATCAGAGGTGGGGAATCAGAGGTTGGGAATCAGAGGCAGGGAATCAGAGGCAGGGAATCAAACACGGGGAATCAGAGGCGGGGAATCAGAGCTGGGGATCAGAGGTGGGGAATCAAAGTTAGGGAATCAGAGGCGGGGAATCAGATATGGGGAAACAGAGGCGGGGAATCAGATATGGGGAATCAGAGGTGGGGAATCAGAGGTTGGGAATCAGAGGCAGGGAATCAGAGGCAGGGAATCAGAGGCAGGGAATCAGAAGCAGGGAATCAGATGTGCGGAATCAGAGATGGGGAATCAGAGGCAGGGAAACAGAGGCGGGGAATCAGAGGCGGGGAATCAGAGGCCGGGAATGAGAGGCCGGGAATGAGAGGCCGGGAATGAGAGGCCGGGAATCAGAGGCCGGGAATCAGAGGCCGGGAATCAGAGGTGGGGAATAAGAGGCAGGGAATCAGATGTGCAGAATCAGAGATGGGGAATCAGAGGCAGGGAATCAGAGTCGGGGAATCAGAGGCGGGGAATCAGAGGTCGGGAATCAGAGGCCGGGAATGAGAGGTCGGGAATCAGAGGCCGGGAATCAGAGGCCGGGAATCAGAGGTGGGGAATCAGAGGCAGGGAATCAGAGGTGGGGATTCAGAGGCAGGGAATCAGATGCGGGGAATCAGAGGCGGGGAATGAGATATGGGGAATCAGAGGCGGGGAATCAGAGGCGGGGAAACAGAGGCGGGGAATCACATATGGGGAATCAGTGGTGGCGAATCAAAGGCGGTGAATCAGAAATGGGGAAGCAGAGGCGGGGAATCAGAGGCAGGTAATCAAACACGTGGAATCAGAGGCGGGCAATCAGACCTGGGGAATCAGAGGCGGGGAATCAGAGTTGGGGAATCAGAGGCAGGGAATCAGATATGGGGAAACAGAGGCGGGGAATCAGAGGCGGGGAAACAGAGGCGGCGAATCAGATATGGGGAATCAGAGGTGGGGAATCAGAGGCCGGGAATCAGAGGCCGGGAATTAGAGGTGGGGAATAAGAGGCAGGGAATCAGATGTGCAGAATCAGAGTTGGGGAATCAGAGGCGGGGAATCAGATATGGGGTAACAGAGGCGGGGAATCAGAGGCAGGGAAATGGAGGCGGGGAATCAGATATGGGGAATCAGAGGAGGGGAATCAGAGGTTGGGAATCAGATGCGGGGAATCAGAGGCGGGGAATAAGAGGCAGGGAATCACAGGCAGGGAATCAGACGTGGGGAATCAGAGGCGGGGAATCATAGCTGGCGAATCACAGGCGGGGAATCAGAGTTGGGGAATCAGAGGCGGGGAATCAGAGGTGGGGAAACAGAGGCGGTGAATCAGACATGGGGAATCAGAGGCGGGGGATCAGAGGTGGTGAATCAGAGATGGGGAATCAGAGGCAGGGATTCAGACGCGGGGAATCAGAGGCGGGGAATCAGAGCTGGGGAATCAGAGTTGGGGATTCAGCGGCGGGGAATCAGATATGGGGAATCAGAGGAGGGGAATCAGAGCTGGGGAATGAGAGGCCGGGAATCAGATATGGGGAAACAGAGGCGGGGAATAAGAGGCGGGGAAACAGAGGCGGGGAATCAGATATGGGGAATCAGAGGTGGGGAATCAGAGGTTGGGAATCAGAGGCAGGGAATCAAAGGCGGGGAATCAGAATTGGGGAATCAGAGATAGGGAATCAGAGATGGGGAATCAGAGGCGGGGAATCAGACGCGGGGAATCAGAGGTGGTGAATCAGAGCTGGGGTATCAGAGGAGGGGAATCAGTGTTGGGGAATCAGAGGCGGGGAATCAGATATGAGGAAACAGAGGCAGGGAATCAGAGGCGGGGAAACAGAGGCGGGGAATCAGATATGGGGAATCAGAGGTGGGGAATCAGAGGTTGGGAATCAGAGGCATGGAATCAGAGGCGGGGCATCAGAGGCGGGGAAACATAGGTGGGAATCAGATATGGGGAATCAGAGGTGGGGAATCAGAGGCATTGAATCAGAGATGGCGAATCAGAGGCGGGGAATCAGAGGCGGGGAATAAGACATGGGGAATCAGAGGCTGGGAATCAGACGCGGGGAATCAGAGGCGGGGAATCAGAGCTGGGGAATCAGAGGCGGGGAATCAGAGTTGGGGAATCAGAGGCGGGGAATCAGATATGGGGAAACAGAGGCGGGGAATCAGAGGCAGGGAAATGGAGGCGGGGAATCAGATATGGGGAATCAGAGGAGGGGAATCAGAGGTTGGGAATCAGAGGCGGGGCATCAGAGGCGGGGAATCAGAGGCAGGGAATCGGATGTGCGGAATCAGAGATAGGGAATCAGAGGTGGGGAATCAGAGTCCGGGAATCAGAGATGGGGAATCAGAGGCGGGGAATCAGAGGCGGGGAAACATAGGTGGGGAATAAGATATGTGGAATCAGAGGTGGGGAATCAGAGGCGATGAATCAGAGATGGCGAATCAGAGGCGGCGAATCAGAGGCAGGAAATCAGACATTGGGAATCAGAGGCTGGGAATCAGACGCGGGGACTCAGAGGCAGGGAATCAGAGCTGTGGAATCAGAGGCGGGGAATCAGAGTTGGGTAATCAGAGGCGGGGAATCAGATATGGGGAAACAGAGGCGGTTAATCAGAGGCAGGGAAACGGAGGCGGGGAATCAGATATGGGGAATCAGAGGAGGGGAATCAGAGGTTGGGAATCAGAGGCAGGGAATCAGAGGTGGGGATTCAGAGGCAGGGAATCAGATGCGGGGAATCAGAGGCGGGGAATGAGATAGGGGGAATCAGAGGCGGGGAATCAGAGGCGGGGAAACAGAGGAGGGGAATCACATATGGGGAATCAGAGGTGGCGAATCAAAGGCGGTGAATCAGAGATGGTGAAGCAGAGGCGGGGAATCAGAGGCAGGTAATCAAACACGTGGAATCAGAGGCGGGGAATCAGACCTGGGGAATCAGAGGCGGGGAATCAGAGTTGGGGAATCAAAGGCGGGGAATCAGATATGGGGAAACAGAGGCGGGGAATCAGAGGTGGGGAAACAGAGGCGGGGAATCAGATATGGAGAATCAGAGGTGGGGAATCAGAGGCCGGGAATCAGAGGCCGGGAATTAGAGGTGGGGAATAAGAGGCAGGGAATCAGATGTGCAGAATCAGAGTTGGGGAATCAGAGGCGGGGAATCAGATATTGGGTAACAGAGGCGGGGAATCAGAGGCAGGGAAATGGAGGTGGGGAATCAGATATGGGGAATCAGAGGAGGGGAATAAGAGGTTGGGAATCACAGGCAGGGAATCAGAGGTGGGGATTCAGAGGAAGGGAATCAGATGCGGGGAATCAGAGGCGGGGAATAAGAGGCAGGGAATCACAGGCAGGGAATCAGACGTGGGGAATCAGATGCGGGGAATCATAGCTGGCGAATCACAGGCGGCGAATCAGAGTTGGGGAATCAGAGGCGGGGAATCAGATATGGGGAATCAGAGGCGGGGAATCAGAGGTGGGGAAACAGAGGCGGTGAATCAGACATGGGGAATCAGAGGCGGGGGATCAGAGGTGGTGAATCAGAGATGGGGAATCAGAGGCGGGGAATCAGAGGCAGGTATTCAGACGCGGGGAATCAGAGGCGGGGAATCAGAGCTGGGGAATCAGAGGCGGGCTATCTGAGTTGGGGAATCAGCGGCGGGGAATCAGATATGGGGAATCAGAGGCGGGGAATCAGAGCTGGGAAATGAGAGGCCGGGAATCAGATATGGGGAAACAGAGGCGGGGCATAAGAGGCGGGGAAACAGAGGAGGGGAATCAGATATGGGATATCAGAGGTGGGGAATCAGAGGTTGGGAATCAGAGGCAGGGAATCAAAGGCGGGGAATCAGAATTGGGGAATCAGAGATAGGGAATCAGAGATGGGGAATCAGAGGCGGGGAATCAGACGCGGGGAATCAGAGGTGGGGATTCAGAGGCAGGGAATCAGATGCGGGGAATCTGAGGCGGGCATTCAGAGCTGGGGAATCAGTGCGGGGAATCAGAGTTGGGGAATCAGATGCGAGGAATTAGATATGGGGAAACAGAGGCGGGGAATCAGAGGCGGGGAAACAGAGGCGGGGAATCAGATATGGGGAATCAGAAGTGGGGAATCAGAGGCAGGGAATCAGATGTGCGGAATCAGAGATGGGGATTCAGAGGCAGGGAAACAGATGCGGGGAATCTGAGGCGGGGATTCAGAGCTGGGGAATCAGTGCGGGGAATCAGAGTTGGGGAATCAGATGCGAGGAATTAGATATGGGGAAACAGATGCGGGGAATCAGAGGCGGGGAAACAGAGGCGGGGAATCAGATATGGGGAATCAGAAGTGGGGAATCAGAGGCAGGGAATCAGATGTGCGGAATCAGAGATGGGGAATCAGAGGCAGGGAATCAGAATCAGAAGCGGGGAATCAGAGGCCGGGAATCAGAGGCCGGGAATCAGATGCCGGGAATAAGAGGCCGGGAATCAGAGGTGGGGAATCAGAGTCCGGGAATCAGAGGCGGGGAATCAGATATGGGGTAACAGAGGCGGGGAATCAGAGGCAGGGAAATGGAGGTGGGGAATCAGATATGGGGAATCAGAGGAGGGGAATCAGAGGTTGGGAATCAGAGGCAGGGAATCAGAGCTGGGGATTCAGAGGCAGGGAATCAGATGCGGGGAATCAGAGGCGGGGAATCAGAGGCAGGGAATAAGAGGCAGGGAATCACAGGCAGGGAATCAGACGTGGGGAATCAGATGCGGGGAATCAGAGGCGGGGAATAAGAAGCAGGGAATCAGAGGCGGGGAATCAGATATGGGGAATCAGGGGCGGGGAATCAGAGGTGGGGAAACAGAGGCGGTGAATCAGACATGGGGAATCAGAGGCGGGGGATCAGAGGTGGTGAATCAGAGATGGGGAATCAGAGGCGGGGAATCAGAGGCAGGGATTCAGACGCGGGGAATCAGAGGCGGGGAATCAGAGCTGGGGAATCAGAGGCGGGCTATCAGAGTTGGGGAATCAGCGGCGGGGAATCAGATATGGGGAATCAGAGGCGGGGAATCAGAGCTGGGGAATGAGAGGCCGGGAATCAGATATGGGGAAACAGAGGCGGGGAATAAGAGGCGGGGAAACAGTGGCGGGGAATCAGAGGTGGGGAATCAGAGGTTAGGAATCAGAGGCAGGGAATCAAAGGCGGGGAATCAGAATTGGGGAATCAGAGATAGGGAATCAGAGATGGGGAATCAGAGGCGGGGAATGAGACGCGGGGAATCAGAGGTGTTGAATCAGAGCTGGGGAATCAGAGGCGGGGAATCAGTGTTGGGGAATCAGAGGCGGGGAATCAGATATGAGGAAACAGAGGCAGGGAATCAGAGGCGGGGAAACAGAGGCGGGAATCAGATATGGGGAATCAGAGGTGGGGAATCAGAGGTTGGGAATCAGAGGCATGGAATCAGAGGTGGGGCATCAGAGGCGGGGAAACATAGGTGGGGAATCAGATATGGGGAATCAGAGGTGGGGAATCAGAGGCGATGAATCAGAGATCGCGAATCAGAGGCGGGGAATCAGAGGCAGGAAATCAGACATGGGGAATCAGAGGCTGGGAATCAGACGCGGGGAATCAGAGGCGGGGAATCAGAGCTGGGGAATCAGAGGCGGGGAATCAGAGTTGGGGAATCAGAGGCGGGGAATCAGATATGGGGAAACAGAGGCGGGCAATCAGAGGCAGGGAAACGGAGGCGGGGAATCAGATATGGGGAATCAGAGGAGGGGAATCAGAGGTTGGGAATCAGAGGCAGGGAATCAGAGGTGGGGATTCAGAGGTAGGGAATCAGATGCGGGGAATCAGAGGCGGGGAATGAGATATGGGGAATCAGAGGCGGGGAATCAGAGGCGGGAATCAGATGTGCGGAATCAGGGATGGGGAATCAGAGGCAGGGAATCAGAATCAGAGGCCGGGAATCAGAGGCCGGGAATCAGAGGCCGGGAATCAGATGCCGGGAATCAGATGCCGGGAAAAAGAGGCCGGGAATCAGAGGTGGGGAATCAGAGTCAGGGAATCAGATATGGGGAATCAGAGGCGGGGAATGAGATATGGGGAATCAGAGGTGGGGAATCAGATGCGGGGAAACAGAGGCGGGGAATCACATATGGGGATTCAGAGGTGGCCAATCAAAGGCGGGGAATCAGATATGGGGAAACAGAGGCGGGGAATCAGAGGCGGGGAAACAGAGGCGGGGAATCAGATATGGGGAATCAGAGGTGGGGAATCAGAGGTTGGGAATCAGAGGCAGGGAATCAGAGGCAGGGAATCAAACACGGGGAATCAGAGGCGGGGAATCAGAGCTGGGGATCAGAGGTGGGGAATCAGAGTTGGGGAATCACAGGCGGGGAATCAGATATGGGGAAACAGAGGCGGGGAATCAGAGGCGGGGAAACAGAGGCGGGGAATCAGTTATGGGGAATCAGAGGTGGGGAATCAGAGGTTGGGAATCAGAGGCAGGGAATCAGAGGCAGGGAATCAGAGGCGGGGAATCAGAGGCAGGGAATCAGATGTGCGGAATCAGAGATGGGGAATCAGAGGCAGGGAATCAGAGGCGGGGAATCAGAGGCGGGGAATCAGAGGCCGGGAATCAGAGGCCGGGAATGAGAGTTCGGGAATCAGAGGCCGGGAATCAGAGGCCGGGAATCAGAGGTGGGGAATAAGAGGCCGGGAATCAGAAGCGGGGAATCAGACGCGGGGAATCAGAGGTGGTGAATCAGAGCTGGGGAATCAGAGGCGGGGAATCAGTGTTGGGGAATCAGAGGCGGGGAATCAGATATGAGGAAACAGAGGCAGGGAATCAGAGGCGGGGAAACAGAGGCGGGGAATCAGATATGGGGAATCAGAGGTGGGGAATCAGAGGTGGGGAATCAGAGGCGGGGAATCAGAGGCAGGGAATCGGATGTGCAGAATCAGAGATAGGGAATCAGAGGTGGGGAATCAGAGTCTGGGAATCAGAGATGGGGAATCAGAGGCGGGGAATCAGAGGCGGGGAAACATAGGTGGGGAATAAGATATGGGGAATCAGAGGTGGGGAATCAGAGGGGATGAATCAGAGATGGCGAATCAGAGGCGGGGAATCAGAGGCAGGAAATCAGACATGGGGAATCAGAGGCTGGGAATCAGACGCGGGGAATCAGAGGCGGGGAATCAGAGCTGGGGAATCAGAGGCGGGGAATCAGAGTTGGGGAATCAGAGGCGGGGAATCAGATATGGGGAAACAGAGGCGGGCAATCAGAGGCAGGGAAACGGAGGCGGGGAATCAGATATGGGGAATCAGAGGAGGGGAATCAGAGGTTGGGAATCAGAGGCAGGGAATCAGAGGTGGGGATTCAGAGGCAGGGAATCAGATGCGGGGAATCAGAGGCGGGGAATGAGATATGGGGAATCAGAGGCGGGGAATCAGAGGCGGGGAAACAGAGGCGGGGAATCACATATGGGGAATCAGAGGTGGCGAATCAAAGGCGGTGAATCAGAGATGGGGAAGCAGAGGCGGGGAATCAGAGGCAGGTAATCAAACACGTGGAATCAGAGGCGGGGAATCAGACCTGGGGAATCAGAGGCGGGGAATCAGAGTTGGGGAATCAGAGGCGGGGAATCAGATATGGGGAAACAGAGGTGGGGAATCAGAGGCGGGGAAACAGAGGCGGGGAATCAGATATGGAGAATCAGAGGTGGGGAATCAGAGGCCGGGAATCAGAGGCCGGGAATTAGAGGTGGGGAATAAGAGGCAGGGAATCAGATGTGCAGAATCAGAGTTGGGGAATCAGAGGCGGGGAATCAGATATGGGGTAACAGAGGCGGGGAATCAGAGGCAGGGAAATGGAGGCGGGGAATCAGATATGGGGAATCAGAGGAGGGGAATCAGAGGTTGGGAATCAGAGGCAGGGAATAGAGGTGGGGATTCAGAGGCAGGGAATCAGATGCGGGGAATCAGAGGCGGGGAATAAGAGGCAGGGAATCACAGGCAGGGAATTAGACGTGGGGAATCAGAGGCGGGGAATCATAGCTGGCGAATCACAGGCTGGGAATCAGAGTTGGGGAATCAGAGGCGGGGAATCAGATATGTGGAATCAGAGGCGGGGAATCAGAGGTGGGGAAACAGAGGCGGTGAATCAGACATGGGGAATCAGAGGCGGGGGATCAGAGGTGGTGAATCAGAGATGGGGAATCAGAGGCGGGGAATCAGAGGCAGGGATTCAGACGTGGGGAATCAGAGGCGGGGAATCGGAGCTGGGGAATCAGAGTTGGGGAATCAGCGGCGGGGAATCAGATATGGGGAATCAGAGGCGGGGAATCAGAGCTGGGGAATGAGAGGCCGGGAATCAGATATGGGGAAACAGAGGCGGGGAATAAGAGGCGGGGAAACAGAGGCGGGGAATCAGATATGGGGAATCAGAGGTGGGGAATCAGAGGTTGGGAATCAGAGGCAGGGAATCAAAGGCGGGGAATCAGAATTGGGGAATCAGAGATAGGGAATCAGAGATGGGGAATCAGAGGCGGGGAATCAGACGTGGGGAATCAGAGGTGGTGAATCAGAGCTGGGGAATCAGAGGAGGGGAATCAGTTTTGGGGAATCAGAGGCGGGGAATCCGATATGAGGAAACAGAGGCAGGGAATCAGAGGAGGGGAAACAGAGGCGGGGAATCAGATATGGGGAATCAGAGGTGGGGAATCAGAGGTTGGGAATCAGAGGCATGGAATCAGAGGCGGGGCATCGGAGGCGGGGAAACATAGGTGGGAATCAGATATGGGGAATCAGAGGTGGGGAATCAGAGGCGATGAATCAGAGATGGCGAATCAGAGGCGGGGAATAAGACATGGGGAATCAGAGGCTGGGAATCAGACGCGGGGAATCAGTGGCGGGGAATCAGAGCTGGGGAATCAGAGGCGGGGAATCAGAGTTGGGGAATCAGAGGCTGGGAATCAGATATGGGGAAACAGAGGCGGGGAATCAGAGGCAGGGAAACGGAGGCGGGGAATCAGATATGGGGAATCAGAGGAGGGGAATCAGAGATTGGGAATCAGAGGCGGGGCATCAGAGGCGGGGAATCAGAGGCAGGGAATCGGATGTGTGGAATCAGAGATAGGGAATCAGAGGTGGGGAATCAGAGTCCGGGAATCAGAGATGGGGAATCAGAGGCGGGGAATCAGAGGCGGGGAAACATAGGTGGGGAATAAGATATGGGGAATCAGAGGTGGGGAATCAGAGGCGATGAATCAGAGATGGCGAATCAGAGGCGGGGAATCAGAGGCAGGAAATCAGACATGGGGAATCAGAGGCTGGGAATCAGACGCGGGGAATCAGAGGCGGGGAATCAGAGCTGGGGAATCAGAGGCGGGGAATCAGAGTTGGGGAATCAGAGGCGGGGAATCAGATATGGGGAAACAGAGGCGGTTAATCAGAGGCAGGGAAACGGAGGCGGGGAATCAGATATGGGGAATCAGAGGAGGGGAATCAGAGGTTGGGAATCAGAGGCAGGGAATCAGAGGTGGGGATTCAGAGGCAGGGAATCAGATGCGGGGAATCAGAGGCGGGGAATGAGATATGGGGAATCAGAGGCGGGGAATCAGAGGCGGGGAAACAGAGGAGGGGAATCACATATGGGGAATCAGAGGTGGCGAATCAAAGGCGGTTAATCAGAGATGGGGAAGCAGAGGCGGGGAATCAGAGGCAGGTAATCAAACACGTGGAATCCGAGGCGGGGAATCAGACCTGGGGAATCAGAGGTGGGGAATCAGAGTTGGGGAATCAGAGGCGGGGAATCAGATATGGGGAAACAGAGGCGGGGAATCAGAGGCGGGGAAACAGAGGCGGGGAATCAGATATGGAGAATCAGAGGTAGGGTATCAGAGGCCGGGAATCAGAGGCCGGGAATTAGAGGTGGGGAATAAGAGGCAGGGAATCAGATGTGCAGAAACAGAGTTGGGGAATCAGAGGCGGGGAATCAGATATTGGGTAACAGAGGCGGGGAATCAGAGGCAGGGAAATGGAGGTGGGGAATCAGATATGGGGAATCAGAGGAGGGGAATCAGAGGTTGGGAATCAGAGGCAGGGAATCAAGGTGGGGATTCAGAGGCAGGGAATCAGATGCGGGGAATCAGAGGCGGGGAATAAGAGGCAGGGAATCACAGGCAGGGAATCAAACGTGGGGAATCAAATGCGGGGAATCAGATATGGGGAAACAGAGGTGGGGAATCAGAGGCGGGGAAACAGAGGCGGGGAATCAGATATGGAGAATCAGAGGTGGGGAATCAGAGGCCGGGAATCAGAGGCCGGGAATTAGAGGTGGGGAATAAGAGGCAGGGAATCAGATGTGCAGAATCAGAGTTGGGGAATCAGAGGCGGGGAATCAGATATGGGGTAACAGAGGCGGGGAATCAGAGGCAGGGAAATGGAGGCGGGTAATCAGATATGGGGAATCAGAGGAGGGGAATCAGAGGTTGGGAATCAGAGGCAGGGAATAGCGGTGGGGATTCAGAGGCAGGGAATCAGATGCGGGGAATCAGAGCTGGGGAATCAGAGGCGGGGAATCAGAGGTGGGGAAACAGAGGCGGTGAATCAGACATGGGGAATCAGAGGCGGGATATCAGAGGTGGTGAATCAGAGATGGTGAATCAGAGGCGGGGAATCAGAGGCAGGGATTCAGACGCGGGGAATCAGAGGCGGGGAATCAGAGCTGGGGAATCAGAGGCGGGCTATCAGAGTTGGGGAATCAGCGGCGGGGAATCAGACATGGGGAATCAGAGGCGGGGAATCGGAGCTGGGGAATGAGAGGCCGGGAATCAGATATGGGGAAACAGAGGCGGGGAATAAGAGGCGGGGAAACAGAGGCGGGGAATCAGATATGGGGAATCAGAGGTGGAGAATCAGAGGTTGGGAATCAGAGGCAGGGAATCAAAGGCGGGGAATCAGAATTGGGGAATCAGAGATAGGGAATCAGAGATGGGGAATCAGAGGCGGGGAATCAGACGCGGGGAATCAGAGGTGGTGAATCAGACCTGGGGAATCAGAGGCGGGGAATCAGTGTTGGGGAATCAGAGGCGGGGAATCAGATATGAGGAAACAGAGGCAGGGAATCAGAGGCGGGGAAACAGAGGAGGGGAATCAGAGGTTGGGAATCAGAGGCATAGAATCAGAGGCGGGGCATCAGAGGCGGGGAAACATAGGTGGGGAATCAGATATGGGGAATCAGAGGTGGGGAATCAGAGGCGATGAATCAGAGATGGCGAATCAGAGGCGGGGAATAAGACATGGGGAATCAGAGGCTGGGAATCAGACGCGGGGAATCAGAGGCGGGGAATCAGAGCTGGGGAATCAGAGGCGGGGAATCAGAGTTGGGGAATCAGAGGCGGGGAATCAGATATGGGGAAACAGAGGCGGGGAATCAGAGGCAGGGAAACGGAGGCGGGGAATCAGATATGGGGAATCAGAGGAGGGGAATCAGAGGTTGGGAATCAGAGGCAGGGAATCAGAGGTGGCGATTCAGAGGCAGGGAATCAGATGCGGGGAATCTGAGGTGGGGATTCAGAGCTGGGGAATCAGTGCGGGGAATCAGAGTTGGGGAATCAGAGGCGGGGAATTAGATATGGGGAAACAGAGGCGGGGAATCAGAGGCGGGGAAACAGAGGCGGGGAATCAGATATGGGGAATCAGAAGTGGGGAATCAGAGGCAGGGAATCAGATGTGCGGAATCAGAGATGGGGAATCAGAGGCAGGGAATCAGAATCAGAAGCGGGGAATCAGAGGCCGGGAATCAGAGGCCGGGAATCAGATGCCGGGAATAAGAGGCCGGGAATCAGTGGTGGGGAATCAGAGTCCGGGAATCAGATATGGGGAATCAGAGGCGGGGAATGAGATATGGGGTATCAGAGGCGGGGAATCAGAGGCGGGGAAACAGAGGCGGGGAATCACATATGGGGAATCAGAGGTGGCGAATCAAAGGCGGGGAATCAGATATGGGGAAACAGAGGAGGGGAATCAGAGGCGGGGAAACAGAGGCGGGGAATCAGATATGGGGAATCAGAGGTGGGGAATCAGAGGTTGGGAATCAGAGGCAGGGAATCAGAGGCAGGGAATCAAACACGGGGAATCAGAGGCGGGGAATCAGAGCTGGGGATCAGAGGTGGGGAATCAAAGTTGGGGAATCTGAGGCGGGGAATCAGATATGGGGAAACAGAGGCGGGGAATCAGATATGGGGAATCAGAGGTGGGGAATCAGAGGTTGGGAATCAGAGGCAGGGAATCAGAGGCAGGGAATCAGAGGCAGGGAATCAGAGGCAGGGAATCAGATGTGCGGAATCAGAGATGGGGAATCAGAGGCAGGGAAACAGAGGCGGGGAATCAGAGGCGGGGAATGAGAGGCCGGGAATGAGAGGCCGGGAATGAGAGGCCGGGAATGAGAGGCCGGGAATCAGAGGCCGGGAATCAGAGGCCGGGAATCAGAGGTGGGGAATAAGAGGCAGGGAATCAGATGTGCAGAATCAGAGATGGGGAATCAGAGGCAGGGAATCAGAGTCGGGGAATCAGAGGCGGGGAATCAGAGGCCGGGAATCAGAGGCCGGGAATGAGAGGTCGGGAATCAGAGGCCGGGAATCAGAGGCCGGGAATCAGAGGTGGGGAATCAGAGGCAGGGAATCAGAGGTGGGGATTCAGAGGCAGGGAATCAGATGCGGGGAATCAGAGGCGGGGAATGAGATATGGGGAATCAGAGGCGGGGAATCAGAGGCGGGGAAACAGAGGCGGGGAATCACATATGGGGAATCAGTGGTGGCGAATCAAAGGCGGTGAATCAGAGATGGGGAAGCAGAGGCGGGGAATCAGAGGCAGGTAATCAAACACGTGGAATCAGAGGCGGGGAATCAGACCTGGGGAATCAGAGGCGGGGAATCAGAGTTGGGGAATCAGAGGCGGGGAATCAGATATGGGGAAACAGAGGCGGGGAATCAGAGGCGGGGAAACAGAGGCGGCGAATCAGATATGGAGAATCAGAGGTGGGGAATCAGAGGCCGGGAATCAGAGGCCGGGAATTAGAGGTGGGGAATAAGAGGCAGGGAATCAGATGTGCAGAATCAGAGTTGGGGAATCAGAGGCGGGGAATCAGATATTGGGTAACAGAGGCGGGGAATCAGAGGCAGGGAAATGGAGGCGGGGAATCAGATATGGGGAATCAGAGGAGGGGAATCAGAGGTTGGGAATCAGATGCGGGGAATCAGAGGCGGGGAATAAGAGGCAGGGAATCACAGGCAGGGAATCAGACGTGGGGAATCAGAGGCGGGGAATCATAGCTGGTGAATCACAGGCGGGGAATCAGAGTTGGGGAATCAGAGGCGGGGAATCAGATATGGGGAATCAGAGGTGGGGAATCAGAGGTTGGGAAACATAGGCGGTGAATCAGACATGGGGAATCAGAGGCGGGGGATCAGAGGTGGTGAATCAGAGATGTGGAATCAGAGGCGGGGAATCAGAGGCAGGGATTCAGACGCGGGGAATCAGAGGCGGGGAATCAGAGCTGGGGAATCAGAGTTGGGGAATCAGCGGCGGGGAATCAGATATGGGGAATCAGAGGAGGGGAATCAGAGCTGGGGTATCAGAGGAGGGGAATCAGTGTTGGGAATCAGAGGCAGGGAATCAAAGGCGGGGAATCAGAATTGGGGAATCAGAGATAGGGAATCAGAGATGGGGAATCAGAGGCGGGGAATCAGACGCGGGGAATCAGAGGTGGTGAATCAGAGCTGGGGTATCAGAGGAGGGGAATCAGTGTTGGGGAATCAGAGGCGGGGAATCAGATATGAGGAAACAGAGGCAGGGAATCAGAGGCGGGGAAACAGAGGCGGGGAATCAGATATGGGGAATCAGAGGTGGGGAATCAGAGGTTGGGAATCAGAGGCATGGAATCAGAGGCGGGGCATCAGAGGCGGGGAAACATAGGTGGGAATCAGATATGGGGAATCAGAGGTGGGGAATCAGAGGCGATGACTCAGAGATGACGAATCAGAGGCGGGGAATCAGAGGCGGGGAATAAGACATGGGGAATCAGAGGCTGGGAATCAGACGCGGGGAATCAGAGGCGGGGAATCAGAGCTGGGGAATCAGAGGCGGGGAATCAGAGTTGGGGAATCAGAGGCGGGGAATCAGATATGGGGAAACAGAGGCGGGGAATCAGAGGCAGGGAAACGGAGGCGGGGAATCAGATATGGGGAATCAGAGGAGGGGAATCAGAGGTTGGGAATCAGAGGCGGGGCATCAGAGGCGGGGAATCAGAGGCAGGGAATCGGATGTGCGGAATCAGAGATAGGGAATCAGAGGTGGGGAATCAGAGTCCGGGAATCAGAGATGGGGAATCAGAGGCGGGGAATCAGAGGCGGGGAAACATAGGTGGGGAATAAGATATGTGGAATCAGAGGTGGGGAATCAGAGGCGATGAATCAGAGATGGCGAATCAGAGGCGGGGAATCAGAGGCAGGAAATCAGACATTGGGAATCAGAGGCTGGGAATCAGACGCGGGGACTCAGAGGCGGGGAATCAGAGCTGTGGAATCAGAGGCGGGGAATCAGAGTTGGGTAATCAGAGGCGGGGAATCAGATATGGGGAAACAGAGGCGGTTAATCAGAGGCAGGGAAACGGAGGCGGGGAATCAGATATGGGGAATCAGAGGAGGGGAATCAGAGGTTGGGAATCAGAGGCAGGGAATCAGAGGTGGGGATTCAGAGGCAGGGAATCAGATGCGGGGAATCAGAGGCGGGGAATGAGATAGGGGGAATCAGAGGCGGGGAATCAGAGGCGGGGAAACAGACGAGGGGAATCACATATGGGGAATCAGAGGTGGCGAATCAAAGGCGGTGAATCAGAGATGGGGAAGCAGAGGCGGGGAATCAGAGGCAGGTAATCAAACACGTGGAATCAGAGGCGGGGAATCAGACCTGGGGAATCAGAGGCGGGGAATCAGAGTTGGGGAATCAAAGGCGGGGAATCAGATATGGGGAAACAGAGGCGGGGAATCAGAGGTGGGGAAACAGAGGCGGGGAATCAGATATGGAGAATCAGAGGTGGGGAATCAGAGGCCGGGAATCAGAGGCCGGGAATTAGAGGTGGGGAATAAGAGGCAGGGAATACGATGTGCAGAATCAGAGTTGGGGAATCAGAGGCGGGGAATCAGATATTGGGTAACAGAGGCGGGGAATCAGAGGCAGGGAAATGGAGGTGGGGAATCAGATATGGGGAATCAGAGGAGGGGAATAAGAGGTTGGGAATCAGAGGCAGGGAATCAGAGGTGGGGATTCAGAGGCAGGGAATCAGATGCGGGGAATCAGAGGCGGGGAATAAGAGGCAGGGAATCAAAGGCAGGGAATCAGACGTGGGGAATCAGATGCGGCGAATCATAGCTGGCGAATCACAGGCGGCGAATCAGAGTTGGGGAATCAGAGGCGGGGAATCAGATATGGGGAATCAGAGGCGGGGAATCAGAGGTGGGGAAACAGAGGCGGTGAATTAGACATGGGGAATCAGAGGCGGGGGATCAGAGGTGGTGAATCAGAGATGGGGAATCAGAGGCTGGGAATCAGAGGCTGGTATTCAGACGCGGGGAATCAGAGGCGGGGAATCAGAGCTGGGGAATCAGAGGCGGGCTATCTGAGTTGGGGAATCAGCGGCGGGGAATCAGATATGGGGAATCAGAGGCGGGGAATCAGAGCTGGGGAATGAGAGGCCGGGAATCAGATATGGGGAAACAGAGGCGGGGAATCAGAGGTTGGGAATCAGAGGCATGGAATCAGAGGTGGGGAATCAGAGGCGGGGAAACATAGGTGGGGAATCAGATATGGGGAATCAGAGGTGGGGAATCAGAGGCGATGAATCAGAGATGGCGAATCAGAGGCGGGGAATAAGACATGGGGAATCAGAGGCTGGGAATCAGACGCGGGGAATCAGAGGCGGGGAATCAGAGCTGGGGAATCAGAGGCGGGGAATCAGAGTTGGGGAATCAGAGGCGGGGAATCAGATATGGGGAAACAGAGGCGGGGAATCAGAGGCAGGGAAACGGAGGCGAGGAATCAGATATGGGGAATCAGAGGAGGGGAATCAGAGGTTGGGAATCAGAGGCAGGGAATCAGAGGTGGGGATTCAGAGGCAGGGAATCAGATGCGGGGAATCTGAGGCGGGGATTCAGAGCTGGGGAATCAGTGCGGGGAATCAGAGTTGGGGAATCAGATGCGAGGAATTAGAAATGGGGAAACAGAGGCGGGGAATCAGAGGCGGGGAAACAGAGGCGGGGAATCAGATATGGGGAATCAGAAGTGGGGAATCAGAGGCAGGGAATCAGATGTGCGGAATCAGAGATGGGGAATCAGAGGCAGGGAATCAGAATCAGAAGCGGGGAATCAGAGGCTGGGAATCAGAGGCCGGGAATCAGATGCCGGGAATAAGAAGCCGGGAATCAGAGGTGGGGAATCAGAGTCCGGGAATCAGATATGGGGAATCAGAGGTGGGGAATCAGAGACCGGGAATCAGAGGCCGGGAATTAGAGGTGGTGAATAAGAGGCAGGGAATCAGATGTGCAGAATCAGAGTTGGGGAATCAGAGGCGGGGAATCAGATATTGGGTAACAGAGGCGGGCAATCAGAGGCAGGGAAATGGAGGTGGGGAATCAGATATGGGGAATCAGAGGAGGGGAATCAGAGGTTGGGAATCAGAGGCAGGGAATCAGAGGTGGGGATTCAGAGGCAGGGAATCAGATGCGGGGAATCAGAGGCGGGGAATAAGAGGCAGGGAATCACAGGCAGGGAATCAGACGTGGGGAATCAGATGCGGGGAATCATAGCTGGCGAATCACAGGCGTGGAATATGAGTTGGGGAATCAGAGGCGGGGAATCAGAGGCAGGTAAATGGAGGCAGGGAATCAGATATGGGGAATCAGAGGAGGGGAATCAGAGGTTGGGAATCAGATGCGGGGAATCAGAGGCGGGGAATAAGAGGCAGGGAATCAGAGGCGGGGAATCAGATATGGGGAATCAGAGGCAGGGAATCAGAGGTGGGGAAACAGAGGCGGTGAATCAGACATGGGGAATCAGAGGCGGGGGATCAGAGGTGGTGAATCAGAGATGGGGAATCAGAGGCGGGGAATCAGAGGCAGGGATTCATACGCGGGGAATCAGAGGCGGGGAATCAGAGCTGGGGAATCAGAGGCGGGCTATCAGAGTTGGGGAATCAGCGACGGGGAATCAGATATGGGGAATCAGAGGCGGGGAATCAGAGCTGGGGAATGAGAGGCCGGGAATCAGATATGGGGAAACAGAGGCGGGGAATAAGAGGCGGGGAATCAGAGGCGGGGAATCAGAGGCAGGGAAACGGAGGCGGGGAATCAGATATGGGGAATCAGAGGAGGGGAATCAGAGGTTGGGAATCAGAGGCAGGGAATCAGAGGTGGGGATTCAGAGGTAGGGAATCAGATGCGGGGAATCAGAGGCGGGGAATGAGATATGGGGAATCAGAGGCGGGGAATCAGAGGCGGGAATCAGATGTGCGGAATCAGGGATGGGGAATCAGAGGCAGGGAATCAGAATCAGAAGCGGGGAATCAGAGGCCGGGAATCAGAGGCCGGGAATCAGATGCCGGGAATCAGATGCCGGGAAAAAGAGGCCGGGAATCAGAGGTGGGGAATCAGAGTCAGGGAATCAGATATGGGGAATCAGAGGCGGGGAATGAGATATGGGGAATCAGAGGTGGGGCATCAGATGCGGGGAAACAGAGGCGGGGAATCACATATGGGGATTCAGAGGTGGCCAATCAAAGGCGGGGAATCAGATATGGGGAAACAGAGGCGGGGAATCAGAGGCGGGGAAACAGAGGCGGGGAATCAGATATGGGGAATCAGAGGTGGGGAATCAGAGGTTGGGAATCAGAGGCAGGGAATCAGAGGCAGGGAATCAAACACGGGGAATCAGAGGCGGGGAATCAGAGCTGGGGATCAGAGGTGGGGAATCAGAGTTGGGGAATCACAGGCGGGGAATCAGATATGGGGAAACAGAGGCGGGGAATCAGAGGCGGGGAAACAGAGGCGGGGAATCAGTTATGGGGAATCAGAGGTGGGGAATCAGAGGTTGGGAATCAGAGGCAGGGAATCAGAGGCAGGGAATCAGAGGCGGGGAATCAGAGGCAGGGAATCAGATGTGCGGAATCAGAGATGGGGAATCAGAGGCAGGGAATCAGAGGCGGGGAATCAGAGGCGGGGAATCAGAGGCCTGGAATCAGAGGCCGGGAATGAGAGTTCGGGAATCAGAGGCCGGGAATCAGAGGCCGGGAATCAGAGGTGGGGAATAAGAGGCCGGGAATCAGAAGCGGGGAATCAGACGCGGGGAATCAGAGGTGGTGAATCAGAGCTGGGGAATCAGAGGCGGGGAATCAGTGTTGGGGAATCAGAGGCGGGGAATCAGATATGAGGAAACAGAGGCAGGGAATCAGAGGCGGGGAAACAGAGGCGGGGAATCAGATATGGGGAATCAGAGGTGGGGAATCAGAGGTGGGGAATCAGAGGCGGGGAATCAGAGGCAGGGAATCGGATGTGCAGAATCAGAGATAGGGAATCAGAGGTGGGGAATCAGAGTCTGGGAATCAGAGATGGGGAATCAGAGGCGGGGAATCAGAGGCGGGGAAACATAGGTTGGGAATAAGATATGGGGAATCAGAGGTGGGGAATCAGAGGGGATGAATCAGAGATGGCGAATCAGAGGCGGGGAATCAGAGGCAGGAAATCAGACATGGGGAATCAGAGGCTGGGAATCAGACGCGGGGAATCAGAGGCGGGGAATCAGAGCTGGGGAATCAGAGGCGGGGAATCAGAGTTGGGGAATCAGAGGCGGGGAATCAGATATGGGGAAACAGAGGCGGGCAATCAGAGGCAGGGAAACGGAGGCGGGGAATCAGATATGGGGAATCAGAGGAGGGGAATCAGAGGTTGGGAATCAGAGGCAGGGAATCAGAGGTGGGGATTCAGAGGCAGGGAATCAGATGCGGGGAATCAGAGGCGGGGAATGAGATATGGGGAATCAGAGGCGGGGAATCAGAGGCGGGGAAACAGAGGCGGGGAATCACATATGGGGAATCAGAGGTGGCGAATCAAAGGCGGTGAATCAGAGATGGGGAAGCAGAGGCGGGGAATCAGAGGCAGGTAATCAAACACGTGGAATCAGAGGCGGGGAATCAGACCTGGGGAATCAGAGGCGGGGAATCAGAGTTGGGGAATCAGAGGCGGGGAATCAGATATGGGGAAACAGAGGTGGGGAATCAGAGGCGGGGAAACAGAGGCGGGGAATCAGATATGGAGAATCAGAGGTGGGGAATCAGAGGCCGGGAATCAGAGGCCGGGAATTAGAGGTGGGGAATAAGAGGCAGGGAATCAGATGTGCAGAATCAGAGTTGGGGAATCAGAGGCGGGGAATCAGATATGGGGTAACAGAAGCGGGGAATCAGAGGCAGGGAAATGGAGGCGGGGAATCAGATATGGGGAATCAGAGGAGGGGAATCAGAGGTTGGGAATCAGAGGCAGGGAATAGAGGTGGGGATTCAGAGGCAGGGAATCAGATGCGGGGAATCAGAGGCGGGGAATAAGAGGCAGGGAATCACAGGCAGGGAATTAGACGTGGGGAATCAGAGGCGGGGAATCATAGCTGGCGAATCACAGGCTGGGAATCAGAGTTGGGGAATCAGAGGCGGGGAATCAGATATGTGGAATCAGAGGCGGGGAATCAGAGGTGGGGAAACAGAGGCGGTGAATCAGACATGGGGAATCAGAGGCGGGGGATCAGAGGTGGTGAATCAGAGATGGGGAATCAGAGGCGGGGAATCAGAGGCAGGGATTCAGACGTGGGGAATCAGAGGCGGGGAATCGGAGCTGGGGAATCAGAGGCATGGAATCAGAGGCGGGGCATCAGAGGCAGGGATTCAGACGTGGGGAATCAGAGGCGGGGAATCAGAGCTGGGGAATGAGAGGCCGGGAATCAGATATGGGGAAACAGAGGCGGGGAATAAGAGGCGGGGAAACAGAGGCGGGGAATCAGATATGGGGAATCAGAGGTGGGGAATCAGAGGTTGGGAATCAGAGGCAGGGAATCAAAGGCGGGGAATCAGAATTGGGGAATCAGAGGCGGGGAATCAGAGCTGGGGAATGAGAGGCCGGGAATCAGATATGGGGAAACAGAGGCGGGGAATAAGAGGCGGGGAAACAGAGGCGGGGAATCAGATATGGGGAATCAGAGGTGGGGAATCAGAGGTTGGGAATCAGAGGCAGGGAATCAAAGGCGGGGAATCAGAATTGGGGAATCAGAGATAGGGAATCAGAGATGGGGAATCAGAGGCGGGGAATCAGACGTGGGGAATCAGAGGTGGTGAATCAGAGCTGGGGAATCAGAGGAGGGGAATCAGTTTTGGGGAATCAGAGGCGGGGAATCCGATATGAGGAAACAGAGGCAGGGAATCAGAGGAGGGGAAACAGAGGCGGGGAATCAGATATGGGGAATCAGAGGTGGGGAATCAGAGGTTGGGAATCAGAGGCATGGAATCAGAGGCGGGGCATCAGAGGCGGGGAAACATAGGTGGGAATCAGATATGGGGAATCAGAGGTGGGGAATCAGAGGCGATGAATCAGAGATGGCGAATCAGAGGCGGGGAATAAGACATGGGGAATCAGAGGCTGGGAATCAGACGCGGGGAATCAGAGGCGGGGAATCAGAGCTGGGGAATCAGAGGCGGGGAATCAGAGTTGGGGAATCAGAGGCGGGGAATCAGATATGGGGAAACAGAGGCGGGGAATCAGAGGCAGGGAAACGGAGGCGGGGAATCAGATATGGGGAATCAGAGGAGGGGAATCAGAGATTGGGAATCAGAGGCGGGGCATCAGAGGCGGGGAATCAGAGGCAGGGAATCGGATGTGTGGAATCAGAGATAGGGAATCAGAGGTGGGGAATCAGAGTCCGGGAATCAGAGATGGGGAATCAGAGGCGGGGAATCAGAGGCGGGGAAACATAGGTGGGGAATAAGATATGGGGAATCAGAGGTGGGGAATCAGAGGCGATGAATCAGAGATGGCGAATCAGAGGCGGGGAATCAGAGGCAGGAAATCAGACATGGGGAATCAGAGGCTGGGAATCAGACGCGGGGAATCAGAGGCGGGGAATCAGAGCTGGGGAATCAGAGGCGGGGAATCAGAGTTGGGGAATCAGAGGCGGGGAATCAGATATGGGGAAACAGAGGCGGTTAATCAGAGGCAGGGAAACGGAGGCGGGGAATCAGATATGGGGAATCAGAGGAGGGGAATCAGAGGTTGGGAATCAGAGGCAGGGAATCAGAGGTGGGGATTCAGAGGCAGAGAATCAGATGCGGGGAATCAGAGGCGGGGAATGAGATATGGGGAATCAGAGGCGGGGAATCAGAGGCGGGGAAACAGAGGAGGGGAATCACATATGGGGAATCAGAGGTGGCGAATCAAAGGCGGTGAATCAGAGATGGGGAAGCAGAGGCGGGGAATCAGAGGCAGGTAATCAAACACGTGGAATCAGAGGCGGGGAATCAGACCTGGGGAATCAGAGGTGGGGAATCAGAGTTGGGGAATCAGAGGCGGGGAATCAGATATGGGGAAACAGAGGCGGGGAATCAGAGGCGGGGAAACAGAGGCGGGGAATCAGATATGGAGAATCAGAGGTAGGGTATCAGAGGCCGGGAATCAGAGGCCGGGAATTAGAGGTGGGGAATAAGAGGCAGGGAATCAGATGTGCAGAAACAGAGTTGGGGAATCAGAGGCGGGGAATCAGATATTGGGTAACAGAGGCGTGGAATCAGAGGCAGGGAAATGGAGGTGGGGAATCAGATATGGGGAATCAGAGGAGGGGAATCAGAGGTTGGGAATCAGAGGCAGGGAATCAAGGTGGGGATTCAGAGGCAGGGAATCAGATGCGGGGAATCAGAGGCGGGGAATAAGAGGCAGGGAATCACAGGCAGGGAATCAAACGTGGGGAATCAGATGCGGGGAATCAGATATGGGGAAACAGAGGTGGGGAATCAGAGGCGGGGAAACAGAGGCGGGGAATCAGATATGGAGAATCAGAGGTGGGGAATCAGAGGCCGGGAATCAGAGGCCGGGAATTAGAGGTGGGGAATAAGAGGCAGGGAATCAGATGTGCAGAATCAGAGTTGGGGAATCAGAGGCGGGGAATCAGATATGGGGTAACAGAGGCGGGGAATCAGAGGCAGGGAAATGGAGGCGGGTAATCAGATATGGGGAATCAGAGGAGGGGAATCAGAGGTTGGGAATCAGAGGCAGGGAATAGCGGTGGGGATTCAGAGGCAGGGAATCAGATGCGGGGAATCAGAGCTGGGGAATCAGAGGCGGGGAATCAGAGGTGGGGAAACAGAGGCGGTGAATCAGACATGGGGAATCAGAGGCGGGGGATCAGAGGTGGTGAATCAGAGATGGTGAATCAGAGGCGGGGAATCAGAGGCAGGGATTCAGACGCGGGGAATCAGAGGCGGGGAATCAGAGCTGGGGAATCAGAGGCGGGCTATCAGAGTTGGGGAATCAGCGGCGGGGAATCAGACATGGGGAATCAGAGGCGGGGAATCGGAGCTGGGGAATGAGAGGCCGGGAATCAGATATGGGGAAACAGAGGCGGGGAATAAGAGGCGGGGAAACAGAGGCGGGGAATCAGATATGGGGAATCAGAGGTGGAGAATCAGAGGTTGGGAATCAGAGGCAGGGAATCAAAGGCGGGGAATCAGACGCGGGGAATCAGAGGTGGTGAATCAGACCTGGGGAATCAGAGGCGGGGAATCAGTGTTGGGGAATCAGAGGCGGGGAATCAGATATGAGGAAACAGAGGCAGGGAATCAGAGGCGGGGAAACAGAGGAGGGGAATCAGAGGTTGGGAATCAGAGGCATAGAATCAGAGGCGGGGCATCAGAGGCGGGGAATCAGATATGAGGAAACAGAGGCAGGGAATCAGAGGCGGGGAAACAGAGGAGGGGAATCAGAGGTTGGGAATCAGAGGCATAGAATCAGAGGCGGGGCATCAGAGGCGGGGAAACATAGGTGGGGAATCAGATATGGGGAATCAGAGGTGGGGAATCAGAGGCGATGAATCAGAGATGGCGAATCAGAGGCGGGGAATAAGACATGGGGAATCAGAGGCTGGGAATCAGACGCGGGGAATCAGAGGCGGGGAATCAGAGCTGGGGAATCAGAGGCGGGGAATCAGAGTAGGGGAATCAGAGGCGGGGAATCAGATATGGGGAAACAGAGGCGGGGAATCAGAGGCAGGGAAACGGAGGCGGGGAATCAGATATGGGGAATCAGAGGAGGGGAATCAGAGGTTGGGAATCAGAGGCAGGGAATCAGAGGTGGCGATTCAGAGGCAGGGAATCAGATGCGGGGAATCTGAGGTGGGGATTCAGAGCTGGGGAATCAGTGCGGGGAATCAGAGTTGGGGAATCAGAGGCGGGGAATTAGATATGGGGAAACAGAGGCGGGGAATCACATATGGGGAATCAGAGGTGGCGAATCAAAGGCGGGGAATCAGATATGGGGAAACAGAGGAGGGGAATCAGAGGCGGGGAAACAGAGGCGGGGAATCAGATATGGGGAATCAGAGGTGGGGAATCAGAGGTTGGGAATCAGAGGCAGGGAATCAGAGGCAGGGAATCAAACACGGGGATTCAGAGGCGGGGAATCAGAGCTGGGGATCAGAGGTGGGGAATCAAAGTTGGGGAATCTGAGGCGGGGAATCAGATATGGGGAAACAGAGGCGGGGAATCAGATATGGGGAATCAGAGGTGGGGAATCAGAGGTTGGGAATCAGAGGCAGGGAATCAGAGGCAGGGAATCAGAGGCAGGGAATCAGAGGCAGGGAATCAGATGTGCGGAATCAGAGATGGGGAATCAGAGGCAGGGAAACAGAGGCGGGGAATCAGAGGCGGGGAATCAGAGGCCGGGAATGAGAGGCCGGGAATGAGAGGCCGGGAATGAGAGGCCGGGAATCAGAGGCCGGGAATCAGAGGCCGGGAATCAGAGGTGGGGAATAAGAGGCAGGGAATCAGATGTGCAGAATCAGAGATGGGGAATCAGAGGCAGGGAATCAGAGTCGGGGAATCAGAGGCGGGGAATCAGAGGCCGGGAATCAGAGGCCGGGAATGAGAGGTCGGGAATCAGAGGCCGGGAATCAGAGGCCGGGAATCAGAGGTGGGGAATCAGAGGCAGGGAATCAGAAGTGGGGATTCAGAGGCAGGGAATCAGATGCGGGGAATCAGAGGCGGGGAATGAGATATGGGGAATCAGAGGCGGGGAATCAGAGGCGGGGAAACAGAGGCGGGGAATCACATATGGGGAATCAGTGGTGGCGAATCAAAGGCGGTGAATCAGAGATGGGGAAGCAGAGGCGGGGAATCAGAGGCAGTTAATCAAACACGTGGAATCAGAGGCGGGGAATCAGACCTGGGGAATCAGAGGCGGGGAATCAGAGTTGGGGAATCAGAGGCGGGGAATCAGATATGGGGAAACAGAGGCGGGGAATCAGAGGCGGGGAAACAGAGGCGGCGAATCAGATATGGAGAATCAGAGGTGGGGAATCAGAGGCCGGGAATCAGAGGCCGGGAATTAGAGGTGGGGAATAAGAGGCAGGGAATCAGATGTGCAGAATCAGAGTTGGGGAATCAGAGGCGGGGAATCAGATATGGGGTAACAGAGGCGGGGAATCAGAGGCAGGGAAATGGAGGCGGGGAATCAGATATGGGGAATCAGAGGAGGGGAATCAGAGGTTGGGAATCAGATGCGGGGAATCAGAGGCGGGGAATAAGAGGCAGGGAATCACAGGCAGGGAATCAGACGTGGGGAATCAGAGGCGGGGAATCATAGCTGGCGAATCACAGGCGGGGAATCAGAGTTGGGGAATCAGAGGCGGGGAATCAGATATGGGGAATCAGAGGCGGGGAATCAGAGGTTGGGAAACAGAGGCGGTGAATCAGACATGGGGAATCAGAGGCGGGGGATCAGAGGTGGTGAATCAGAGATGTGGAATCAGAGGCGGGGAATCAGAGGCAGGGATTCAGACGCGGGGAATCAGAGGCGGGGAATCAGAGCTGGGGAATCAGAGTTGGGGAATCAGCGGCGGGGAATCAGATATGGGGAATCAGAGGAGGGGAATCAGAGCTGGGGAATGAGAGGCCGGGAATCAGATATGGGGAAACAGAGGCGGGGAATAAGAGGCGGGGAAACAGAGGCGGGGAATCAGATATGGGGAATCAGAGGTGGGGAATCAGAGGTTGGGAATCAGAGGCAGGGAATCAAAGGCGGGGAATCAGAATTGGGGAATCAGAGATAGGGAATCAGAGATGGGGAATCAGAGGCGGGGAATCAGACGCGGGGAATCAGAGGTGGTGAATCAGAGCTGGGGTATCAGAGGAGGGGAATCAGTGTTGGGGAATCAGAGGCGGGGAATCAGATATGAGGAAACAGAGGCAGGGAATCAGAGGCGGGGAAACAGAGGCGGGGAATCAGATATGGGGAATCAGAGGTGGGGAATCAGAGGTTGGGAATCAGATGCATGGAATCAGAGGCGGGGCATCAGAGGCGGGGAAACATAGGTGGGAATCAGATATGGGGAATCAGAGGTGGGGAATCAGAGGCGATGACTCAGAGATGACGAATCTGAGGCGGGGAATCAGAGGCGGGGAATAAGACATGGGGAATCAGAGGCTGGGAATCAGACGCGGGGAATCAGAGGCGGGGAATCAGAGCTGGGGAATCAGAGGCGGGGAATCAGAGTTGGGGAATCAGAGGCGGGGAATCAGATATGGGGAAACAGAGGCAGGGAATCAGAGGCAGGGAAACGGTGGCGGGGAATCAGATATGGGGAATCAGAGGAGGGGAATCAGAGGTTGGGAATCAGAGGCGGGTCATCAGAGGCGGGGAATCAGAGGCAGGGAATCGGATGTGCGGAATCAGAGATAGGGAATCAGAGGTGGGGAATCAGAGTCCGGGAATCAGAGATGGGGAATCAGAGGCGGGGAATCAGAGGCGGGGAAACATAGGTGGGGAATAAGATATGTGGAATCAGAGGTGGGGAATCAGAGGCGATGAATCAGAGATGGCGAATCAGAGGCGGGGAATCAGAGGCAGGAAATCAGACATTGGGAATCAGAGGCTGGGAATCAGACGCGGGGACTCAGAGGCGGGGAATCAGAGCTGTGGAATCAGAGGCGGGGAATCAGAGTTGGGTAATCAGAGGCGGGGAATCAGATATGGGGAAACAGAGGCGGTTAATCAGAGGCAGGGAAACGGAGGCGGGGAATCAGATATGGGGAATCAGAGGAGGGGAATCAGAGGTTGGGAATCAGAGGCAGGGAATCAGAGGTGGGGATTCAGAGGCAGGGAATCAGATGCGGGGAATCAGAGGCGGGGAATGAGATAGGGGGAATCAGAGGCGGGGAATCAGAGGCGGGGAAACAGACGAGGGGAATCACATATGGGGAATCAGAGGTGGCGAATCAAAGGCGGTGAATCAGAGATGGGGAAGCAGAGGCGGGGAATCAGAGGCAGGTAATCAAACACGTGGAATCAGAGGCGGGGAATCAGACCTGGGGAATCAGAGGCGGGGAATCAGAGTTGGGGAATCAAAGGCGGGGAATCAGATATGGGGAAACAGAGGCGGGGAATCAGAGGTGGGGAAACAGAGGCGGGGAATCAGATATGGAGAATCAGAGGTGGGGAATCAGAGGCCGGGAATCAGAGGCCGGGAATTAGAGGTGGGGAATAAGAGGCAGGGAATCAGATGTGCAGAATCAGAGTTGGGGAATCAGAGGCGGGGAATCAGATATTGGGTAACAGAGGCGGGGAATCAGAGGCAGGGAAATGGAGGTGGGGAATCAGATATGGGGAATCAGAGGAGGGGAATAAGAGGTTGGGAATCAGAGGCAGGGAATCAGAGGTGGGGATTCAGAGGCAGGGAATCAGATGCGGGGAATCAGAGGCGGGGAATAAGAGGCAGGGAATCAAAGGCAGGGAATCAGACATGGGGAATCAGATGCGGCGAATCATAGCTGGCGAATCACAGGCGGCGAATCAGAGTTGGGGAATCAGAGCCGGGGAATCAGATATGGGGAATCAGAGGCGGGGAATCAGAGGTGGGGAAACAGAGGCGGTGAATCAGACATGGGGAATCAGAGGCGGGGGATCAGAGGTGGTGAATCAGAGATGGGGAATCAGAGGCGGGGAATCAGAGGCAGGTATTCAGACGCGGGGAATCAGAGGCGGGGAATCAGAGCTGGGGAATCAGAGGCGGGCTATCTGAGTTGGGGAATCAGCGGCGGGGAATCAGATATGGGGAATCAGAGGCGGGGAATCAGAGCTGGGGAATGAGAGGCCGGGAATCAGATATGGGGAAACAGAGGCGGGGCATAAGAGGCGGGGAAACAGAGGAGGGGAATCAGATATGGGATATCAGAGGTGGGGAATCAGAGGTTGGGAATCAGAGGCAGGGAATCAAAGGCGGGGAATCAGAATTGGGGAATCAGAGATAGGGAATCAGAGATGGGGAATCAGAGGCGGGGAATCAGACGCGGGGAATCAGAGGTGGTGAATCAGACCTGGGGAATCAGAGGCGGGGAATCAGTGTTGGGGAATCAGAGGCGGGGAATCAGATATGAGGAAACAGAGGCAGGGAATCAGAGGCGGGGAAACAGAGGCAGGGAATCAGATATGGGGAATCTGAGGTGGGGAATCAGAGGTTGGGAATCAGAGGCATGGAATCAGAGGTGGGGAATCAGAGGCGGGGAAACATAGGTGGGGAATCAGATATGGGGAATCAGAGGTGGGGAATCAGAGGCGATGAATCAGAGATGGCGAATCAGAGGCGGGGAATAAGACATGGGGAATCAGAGGCTGGGAATCAGACGCGGGGAATCAGAGGCGGGGAATCAGAGCTGGGGAATCAGAGGCGGGGAATCAGAGTTGGGGAATCAGAGGCGGGGAATCAGATATGGGGAAACAGAGGCGGGGAATCAGAGGCAGGGAAACGGAGGCGGGGAATCAGATATGGGGAATCAGAGGAGGGGAATCAGAGGTTGGGAATCAGAGGCAGGGAATCAGAGGTGGGGATTCAGAGGCAGGGAATCAGATGCGGGGAATCTGAGGCGGGGATTCAGAGCTGGGGAATCAGTGCGGGGAATCAGAGTTGGGGAATCAGATGCGAGGAATTAGATATGGGGAAACAGAGGCGGGGAATCAGAGGCGGGGAAACAGAGGCGGGGAATCAGATATGGGGAATCAGAAGTGGGGAATCAGAGGCAGGGAATCAGATGTGCGGAATCAGAGATGGGGAATCAGAGGCAGGGAATCAGAATCAGAAGCGGGGAATCAGAGGCTGGGAATCAGAGGCCGGGAATCAGATGCCGGGAATAAGAAGCCGGGAATCAGAGGTGGGGAATCAGAGTCCGGGAATCAGATATGGGGAATCAGAGGTGGGGAATCAGAGACCGGGAATCAGAGGCCGGGAATTAGAGGTGGTGAATAAGAGGCAGGGAATCAGATGTGCAGAATCAGAGTTGGGGAATCAGAGGCGGGGAATCAGATATTGGGTAACAGAGGCGGGGAATCAGAGGCAGGGAAATGGAGGTGGGGAATCAGATATGGGGAATCAGAGGAGGGGAATCAGAGGTTGGGAATCAGAGGCAGGGAATCAGAGGTGGGGATTCAGAGGCAGGGAATCAGATGCGGGGAATCAGAGGCGGGGAATAAGAGGCAGGGAATCACAGGCAGGGAATCAGACGTGGGGAATCAGATGCGGGGAATCATAGCTGGCGAATCACAGGCGTGGAATCAGAGTTGGGGAATCAGAGGCGGGGAATCAGAGGCAGGTAAATGGAGGCAGGGAATCAGATATGGGGAATCAGAGGAGGGGAATCAGAGGTTGGGAATCAGATGCGGGGAATCAGAGGCGGGGAATAAGAGGCAGGGAATCAGAGGCGGGGAATCAGATATGGGGAATCAGAGGCGGGGAATCAGAGGTGGGGAAACAGAGGCGGTGAATCAGACATGGGGAATCAGAGGCGGGGGATCAGAGGTGGTGAATCAGAGATGGGGAATCAGAGGCGGGGAATCAGAGGCAGGGATTAATACGCGGGGAATCAGAGGCGGGGAATCAGAGCTGGGGAATCAGAGGCGGGCTATCAGAGTTGGGGAATCAGCGACGGGGAATCAGATATGGGGAATCAGAGGCGGGGAATCAGAGCTGGGGAATGAGAGGCCGGGAATCAGATATGGGGAAACAGAGGCGGGGAATAAGAGGCGGGGAATCAGAGGCGGGGAATCAGAGGTGGGGAATCAGAGGTTAGGAATCAGAGGCAGGGAATCAAAGGCGGGGAATCAGAATTGGGGAATCAGAGATAGGGAATCAGAGATGGGGAATCAGAGGCGGGGAATCAGACGCGGGGAATCAGAGGTGGTGAATCAGACCTGGGGAATCAGAGGCGGGGAATCAGTGTTGGGGAATCAGAGGCAGGGAATCAGATATGAGGAAACAGAGGCAGGGAATCAGAGGTTGGGAATCAGAAGCATGGAATCAGAGGCGGGGCATCAGAGGCGGGGAAACATAGGTGGGGAATCAGATATGGGGAATCAGAGGTGGGGAATCAGAGGCGATGAATCAGAGATGGCGAATCAGAGGCGGGGAATAAGACATGGGGAATCAGAGGCTGGGAATCAGACGCGGGGAATCAGAGGCGGGGAATCAGAGCTGGGGAATCAGAGGCGGGGAATCAGAGTTGGGGAATCAGAGGCGGGGAATCAGATATGGGGAAATAGAGGCGGGGAATCAGAGGCAGGGAAACGGAGGCGGGGAATCAGATATGGGGAATCAGAGGAGGGGAATCAGAGGTTGGGAATCAGAGGCAGGGAATCAGAGGTGGGGATTCAGAGGCAGGGAATCAGATGCGGGGAATCTGAGGCGGGGATTCAGAGCTGGGGAATCAGTGCGGGGAATCAGTGTTGGGGAATCAGAGGCGGGGAATTAGATATGGGGAAACAGAGGCGGTGAATCAGAGGCGGGGAAACAGAGGCGGGGAATCAGATATGGGGAATCAGAAGTGGGGAATCAGAGGCAGGGAATCAGATGTGCGGAATCAGAGATGGGGAATCAGAGGCAGGGAATCAGAATCAGGAGCGGGGAATCAGAGGCCGGGAATCAGAGGCCGGGAATCAGATGCCGGGAATCAGATGCCGGGAAAAAGAGGCCGGGAATCAGAGGTGGGGAATCAGAGTCAGGGAATCAGATATGGGGAATCAGAGGCGGGGAATGAGATATGGGGAATCAGAGGCGGGGAATCAGATGCGGGGAAACAGAGGCGGGGAATCACATATGGGGAATCAGAGGTGGCCAATCAAAGGCGGGGAATCAGATGTGGGGAAACAGAGGCGGGGAATCAGAGGCGGGGAAACAGAGGCGGGGAATCAGATATGGGGAATCAGAGGTGGGGAATCAGAGGTTGGGAATCAGAGGCAGGGAATCAGAGGCAGGGAATCAAACACGGGGAATCAGAGGCGGGGAATCAGAGCTGGTGATCAGAGGTGGGGAATCAGAGTTGGGGAATCAGAGGCGGGGAATCAGATATGGGGAAACAGAGGCGGGGAATCAGAGGTTGGGAATCAGAGGCAGGGAATCAGAGGCAGGGAATCAGAGGCGGGGAATCAGAGGCAGGGAATCAGATGTGCGGAATCAGAGATGGGGAATCAGAGGCAGGGAATCAGAGGCGGGGAATCAGAGGCGGGGAATCAGAGGCCGGGAATCAGAGGCCGGGAATGAGAGTTCGGGAATCAGAGGCCGGGAATCAGAGGCCGGGAATCAGAGGTGGGGAATAAGAGGCCGGGAATCAGAAGCGGGGAATCAGACGCGGGGAATCAGAGGTGGTGAATCAGAGCTGGGGAATCAGAGGCGGGGAATCAGTGTTGGGGAATCAGAGGCGGGGAATCAGATATGAGGAAACAGAGGCAGGGAATCAGAGGCGGGGAAACAGAGGCGGGGAATCAGATATGGGGAATCAGAGGTGGGGAATCAGAGGTGGGGAATCAGAGGCAGGTAAATGGAGGCAGGGAATCAGATATGGGGAATCAGAGGAGGGGAATCAGAGGTTGGGAATCAGATGCGGGGAATCAGAGGCGGGGAATAAGAGGCAGGGAATCAGAGGCGGGGAATCAGATATGGGGAATCAGAGGCGGGGAATCAGAGGTGGGGAAACAGAGGCGGTGAATCAGACATGGGGAATCAGAGGCGGGGGATCAGAGGTGGTGAATCAGAGATGGGGAATCAGAGGCGGGGAATCAGAGGCAGGGATTAATACGCGGGGAATCAGAGGCGGGGAATCAGAGCTGGGGAATCAGAGGCGGGCTATCAGAGTTGGGGAATCAGCGACGGGGAATCAGATATGGGGAATCAGAGGCGGGGAATCAGAGCTGGGGAATGAGAGGCCGGGAATCAGATATGGGGAAACAGAGGCGGGGAATAAGAGGCGGGGAATCAGAGGCGGGGAATCAGAGGTGGGGAATCAGAGGTTAGGAATCAGAGGCAGGGAATCAAAGGCGGGGAATCAGAATTGGGGAATCAGAGATAGGGAATCAGAGATGGGGAATCAGAGGCGGGGAATCAGACGCGGGGAATCAGAGGTGGTGAATCAGACCTGGGGAATCAGAGGCGGGGAATCAGTGTTGGGGAATCAGAGGCAGGGAATCAGATATGAGGAAACAGAGGCAGGGAATCAGAGGTTGGGAATCAGAAGCATGGAATCAGAGGCGGGGCATCAGAGGCGGGGAAACATAGGTGGGGAATCAGATATGGGGAATCAGAGGTGGGGAATCAGAGGCGATGAATCAGAGATGGCGAATCAGAGGCGGGGAATAAGACATGGGGAATCAGAGGCTGGGAATCAGACGCGGGGAATCAGAGGCGGGGAATCAGAGCTGGGGAATCAGAGGCGGGGAATCAGAGTTGGGGAATCAGAGGCGGGGAATCAGATATGGGGAAATAGAGGCGGGGAATCAGAGGCAGGGAAACGGAGGCGGGGAATCAGATATGGGGAATCAGAGGAGGGGAATCAGAGGTTGGGAATCAGAGGCAGGGAATCAGAGGTGGGGATTCAGAGGCAGGGAATCAGATGCGGGGAATCTGAGGCGGGGATTCAGAGCTGGGGAATCAGTGCGGGGAATCAGTGTTGGGGAATCAGAGGCGGGGAATTAGATATGGGGAAACAGAGGCGGTGAATCAGAGGCGGGGAAACAGAGGCGGGGAATCAGATATGGGGAATCAGAAGTGGGGAATCAGAGGCAGGGAATCAGATGTGCGGAATCAGAGATGGGGAATCAGAGGCAGGGAATCAGAATCAGGAGCGGGGAATCAGAGGCCGGGAATCAGAGGCCGGGAATCAGATGCCGGGAATCAGATGCCGGGAAAAAGAGGCCGGGAATCAGAGGTGGGGAATCAGAGTCAGGGAATCAGATATGGGGAATCAGAGGCGGGGAATGAGATATGGGGAATCAGAGGCGGGGAATCAGATGCGGGGAAACAGAGGCGGGGAATCACATATGGGGAATCAGAGGTGGCCAATCAAAGGCGGGGAATCAGATGTGGGGAAACAGAGGCGGGGAATCAGAGGCGGGGAAACAGAGGCGGGGAATCAGATATGGGGAATCAGAGGTGGGGAATCAGAGGTTGGGAATCAGAGGCAGGGAATCAGAGGCAGGGAATCAAACACGGGGAATCAGAGGCGGGGAATCAGAGCTGGTGATCAGAGGTGGGGAATCAGAGTTGGGGAATCAGAGGCGGGGAATCAGATATGGGGAAACAGAGGCGGGGAATCAGAGGTTGGGAATCAGAGGCAGGGAATCAGAGGCAGGGAATCAGAGGCGGGGAATCAGAGGCAGGGAATCAGATGTGCGGAATCAGAGATGGGGAATCAGAGGCAGGGAATCAGAGGCGGGGAATCAGAGGCGGGGAATCAGAGGCCGGGAATCAGAGGCCGGGAATGAGAGTTCGGGAATCAGAGGCCGGGAATCAGAGGCCGGGAATCAGAGGTGGGGAATAAGAGGCCGGGAATCAGAAGCGGGGAATCAGACGCGGGGAATCAGAGGTGGTGAATCAGAGCTGGGGAATCAGAGGCGGGGAATCAGTGTTGGGGAATCAGAGGCGGGGAATCAGATATGAGGAAACAGAGGCAGGGAATCAGAGGCGGGGAAACAGAGGCGGGGAATCAGATATGGGGAATCAGAGGTGGGGAATCAGAGGTGGGGAATCAGAGGCGGGGAATCAGAGGCAGGGAATCGGATGAGCAGAATCAGAGATAGGGAATCAGAGGTGGGGAATCAGAGTCTGGGAATCAGAGATGGGGAATCAGAGGCGGGGAATCAGAGGCGGGGAAACATAGGTGGGGAATAAGATATGGGGAATCAGAGGTGGGGAATCAGAGGGGATGAATCAGAGATGGCGAATCAGAGGCGGGGAATCAGAGGCAGGAAATCAGACATGGGGAATCAGAGGCTGGGAATCAGACGCGGGGAATCAGAGGCGGGGAATCAGAGCTGGGGAATCAGAGGCGGGGAATCAGAGTTGGGGAATCAGAGGTGGGGAATCAGATATGGGGAAACAGAGGCGGGCAATCAGAGGCAGGGAAACGGAGGCGGGGAATCAGATATGGGGAATCAGAGGAGGGGAATCAGAGGTTGGGAATCAGAGGCAGGGAATCAGAGGCGGGGAATGAGATATGGGGAATCAGAGGCGGGGAATCAGAGGCGGGGAAAGAGAGGCGGGGAATCACATATGGGGAATCAGAGGTGGCGAATCAAAGGCGGTGAATCAGAGATGGGGAAGCAGAGGCGGGAAATCAGAGGCAGGTAATCAAACACGTGGAATCAGAGGCGGGGAATCAGAGATTGGGAATCAGAGGCGGGGCATCAGAGGCGGGGAATCAGAGGCAGGGAATCGGATGTGTGGAATCAGAGATAGGGAATCAGAGGTGGGGAATCAGAGTCCGGGAATCAGAGATGGGGAATCAGAGGCGGGGAATCAGAGGCGGGGAAACATAGGTGGGGAATAAGATATGGGGAATCAGAGGTGGGGAATCAGAGGCGATGAATCAGAGATGGCGAATCAGAGGCGGGGAATCAGAGGCAGGAAATCAGACATGGGGAATCAGAGGCTGGGAATCAGACGCGGGGAATCAGAGGCGGGGAATCAGAGCTGGGGAATCAGAGGCGGGGAATCAGAGTTGGGGAATCAGAGGCGGGGAATCAGATATGGGGAAACAGAGGCGGTTAATCAGAGGCAGGGAAACGGAGGCGGGGTATCAGATATGGGGAATCAGAGGAGGGGAATCAGAGGTTGGGAATCAGAGGCAGGGAATCAGAGGTGGGGATTCAGAGGCAGGGAATCAGATGCGGGGAATCAGAGGCGGGGAATGAGATATGGGGAATCAGAGGCGGGGAATCAGAGGCGGGGAAACAGAGGAGGGGAATCACATATGGGGAATCAGAGGTGGCGAATCAAAGGCGGTGAATCAGAGATGGGGAAGCAGAGGCGGGGAATCAGAGGCAGGTAATCAAACACGTGGAATCAGAGGCGGGGAATCAGACCTGGGGAATCAGAGGTGGGGAATCAGAGTTGGGGAATCAGAGGCGGGGAATCAGATATGGGGAAACAGAGGCGGGGAATCAGAGGCGGGGAAACAGAGGCGGGGAATCAGATATGGAGAATCAGAGGTAGGGTATCAGAGGCCGGGAATCAGAGGCCGGGAATTAGAGGTGGGGAATAAGAGGCAGGGAATCAGATGTGCAGAAACAGAGTTGGGGAATCAGAGGCGGGGAATCAGATATTGGGTAACAGAGGCGGGGAATCAGAGGCAGGGAAATGGAGGTGGGGAATCAGATATGGGGAATCAGAGGAGGGGAATCAGAGGTTGGGAATCAGAGGCAGGGAATCAAGGTGGGGATTCAGAGGCAGGGAATCAGATGCGGGGAATCAGAGGCGGGGAATAAGAGGCAGGGAATCACAGGCAGGGAATCAGACATGGGGAATCAGATGCGGGGAATCAGATATGGGGAAACAGAGGTGGGGAATCAGAGGCGGGGAAACAGAGGCGGGGAATCAGATATGGAGAATCAGAGGTGGGGAATCAGAGGCCGGGAATCAGAGGCCGGGAATTAGAGGTGGGGAATAAGAGGCAGGGAATCAGATGTGCAGAATCAGAGTTGGGGAATCAGAGGCGGGGAATCAGATATGGGGTAACAGAGGCGGGGAATCAGAGGCAGGGAAATGGAGGCGGGTAATCAGATATGGGAAATCAGAGGAGGGGAATCAGAGGTTGGGAATCAGAGGCAGGGAATAGCGGTGGGGATTCAGAGGCAGGGAATCAGATGCGGGGAATCAGAGCTGGGGAATCAGAGGCGGGGAATCAGAGGTGGGGAAACAGAGGCGGTGAATCAGACATGGGGAATCAGAGGCGGGGGATCAGAGGTGGTGAATCAGAGATGGTGAATCAGAGGCGGGGAATCAGAAGCAGGGATTCAGACGCGGGGAATCAGAGGCGGGGAATCAGAGCTGGGGAATCAGAGGCGGGCTATCAGAGTTGGGGAATCAGCGGCGGGGAATCAGACATGGGGAATCAGAGGCGGGGAATCGGAGCTGGGGAATGAGAGGCCGGGAATCAGATATGGGGAAACAGAGGCGGAGAATAAGAGGCGGGGAAACAGAGGCGGGGAATCAGATATGGGGAATCAGAGGTGGAGAATCAGAGGTTGGGAATCAGAGGCAGGGAATCAAAGGCGGGGAATCAGAATTGGGGAATCAGAGATAGGGAATCAGAGATGGGGAATCAGAGGCGGGGAATCAGACGCGGGGAATCAGAGGTGGTGAATCAGACCTGGGGAATCAGAGGCGGGGAATCAGTGTTGGGGAATCTGAGGCGGGGAATCAGATATGAGGAAACAGAGGCAGGGAATCAGAGGCGGGGAAACAGAGGAGGGGAATCAGAGGTTGGGAATCAGAGGCATAGAATCAGAGGCGGGGCATCAGAGGCGGGGAAACATAGGTGGGGAATCAGATATGGGGAATCAGAGGTGGGGAATCAGAGGCGATGAATCAGAGATGGCGAATCAGAGGCGGGGAATAAGACATGGGGAATCAGAGGCTGGGAATCAGACGCGGGGAATCAGAGGCGGGGAATCAGAGCTGGGGAATCAGAGGCGGGGAATCAGAGTTGGGGAATCAGAGGCGGGGAATCAGATATGGGGAAACAGAGGCGGGGAATCAGAGGCAGGGAAACGGAGGCGGGGAATCAGATATGGGGAATCAGAGGAGGGGAATCAGAGGTTGGGAATCAGAGGCAGGGAATCAGAGGTGGCGATTCAAAGGCAGGGAATCAGATGCGGGGAATCTGAGGTGGGGATTCAGAGCTGGGGAATCAGTGCGGGGAATCAGAGTTGGGGAATCAGAGGCGGGGAATTAGATATGGGGAAACAGAGGCGGGGAATCAGAGGCGGGGAAACAGAGGCGGGGAATCAGATATGGGGAATCAGAAGTGGGGAATCAGAGGCAGGGAATCAGATGTGCGGAATCAGAGATGGGGAATCAGAGGCAGGGAATCAGAATCAGAAGCGGGGAATCAGAGGCCGGGAATCAGAGGCCGGGAATCAGATGCCGGGAATAAGAGGCCGGGAATCAGAGGTGGGGAATCAGAGTCCGGGAATCAGATATGGGGAATCAGAGGTGGGGAATGAGATATGGGGTATCAGAGGCGGGGAATCAGAGGCGGGGAAACAGAGGCGGGGAATCACATATGGGGAATCAGAGGTGGCGAATCAAAGGCGGGGAATCAGATATGGGGAAACAGAGGAGGGGAATCAGAGGCGGGGAAACAGAGGCGGGGAATCAGATATGGGGAATCAGAGGTGGGGAATCAGAGGTTGGGAATCAGAGGCAGGGAATCAGAGGCAGGGAATCAAACACGGGGAATCAGAGGCGGGGAATCAGAGCTGGGGATCAGAGGTGGGGAATCAAAGTTGGGGAATCTGAGGCGGGGAATCAGATATGGGGAAACAGAGGCGGGGAATCAGATATGGGGAATCAGAGGTGGGGAATCAGAGGTTGGGAATCAGAGGCAGGGAATCAGAGGCAGGGAATCAGAGGCAGGGAATCAGAGGCAGGGAATCAGATGTGCGGAATCAGAGATGGGGAATCAGAGGCAGGGAAACAGAGGCGGGGAATCAGAGGCGGGGAATCAGAGGCCGGGAATGAGAGGCCGGGAATGAGAGGCCGGGAATGAGAGGCCGGGAATCAGAGGCCGGGAATCAGAGGCCGGGAATCAGAGGTGGGGAATAAGAGGCAGGGAATCAGATGTGCAGAATCAGAGATGGGGAATCAGAGGCAGGGAATCAGAGTCGGGGAATCAGAGGCGGGGAATCAGAGGCCGGGAATCAGAGGCCGGGAATGAGAGGTCGGGAATCAGAGGCCGGGAATCAGAGGCCGGGAATCAGAGGTGGGGAATCAGAGGCAGGGAATCAGAGGTGGGGATTCAGAGGCAGGGAATCAGATGCGGGGAATCAGAGGCGGGGAATGAGATATGGGGAATCAGAGGAGGGGAATCAGAGGCGGGGAAACAGAGGCGGGGAATCACATATGGGGAATCAGAGGTGGCGAATCAAAGGCGGGGAATCAGATATGGGGAAACAGAGGAGGGGAATCAGAGGCGGGGAAACAGAGGCGGGGAATCAGATATGGGGAATCAGAGGTGGGGAATCAGAGGTTGGGAATCAGAGGCAGGGAATCAGAGGCAGGGAATCAAACACGGGGAATCAGAGGCGGGGAATCAGAGCTGGGGATCAGAGGTGGGGAATCAAAGTTGGGGAATCTGAGGCGGGGAATCAGATATGGGGAAACAGAGGCGGGGAATCAGATATGGGGAATCAGAGGTGGGGAATCAGAGGTTGGGAATCAGAGGCAGGGAATCAGAGGCAGGGAATCAGAGGCAGGGAATCAGAGGCAGGGAATCAGATGTGCGGAATCAGAGATGGGGAATCAGAGGCAGGGAAACAGAGGCGGGGAATCAGAGGCGGGGAATCAGAGGCCGGGAATGAGAGGCCGGGAATGAGAGGCCGGGAATGAGAGGCCGGGAATCAGAGGCCGGGAATCAGAGGCCGGGAATCAGAGGTGGGGAATAAGAGGCAGGGAATCAGATGTGCAGAATCAGAGATGGGGAATCAGAGGCAGGGAATCAGAGTCGGGGAATCAGAGGCGGGGAATCAGAGGCCGGGAATCAGAGGCCGGGAATGAGAGGTCGGGAATCAGAGGCCTGGAATCAGAGGCCGGGAATCAGAGGTGGGGAATCAGAGGCAGGGAATCAGAGGTGGAGATTCAGAGGCAGGGAATCAGATGCGGGGAATCAGAGGCGGGGAATGAGATATGGGGAATCAGAGGCGGGGAATCAGAGGCGGGGAATCACATATGGGGAATCAGTGGTGGCGAATCAAAGGCGGTGAATCAGAGATGGGGAAGCAGAGGCGGGGAATCAGAGGCAGGTAATCAAACACGTGGAATCAGAGGCGGGGAATCAGACCTGGGGAATCAGAGGCGGGGAATCAGAGTTGGGGAATCAGAGGCGGGGAATCAGATATGGGGAAACAGAGGCGGGGAATCAGAGGCGGGGAAACAGAGGCGGCGAATCAGATATGGAGAATCAGAGGTGGGGAATCAGAGGCCGGGAATCAGAGGCCGGGAATTAGAGGTGGGGAATAAGAGGCAGGGAATCAGATGTGCAGAATCAGAGTTGGGGAATCAGAGGCGGGGAATCAGATATGGGGTAACAGAGGCGGGGAATCAGAGGCAGGGAAATGGAGGTGGGGAATCAGATATGGGGAATCAGAGGAGGGGAATCAGAGGTTGGGAATCAGATGCGGGGAATCAGAGGCGGGGAATAAGAGGCAGGGAATCACAGGCAGGGAATCAGACGTGGGGAATCAGAGGCGGGGAATCATAGCTGGCGAATCACAGGCGGGGAATCAGAGTTGGGGAATCAGAGGCGGGGAATCAGATATGGGGAATCAGAGGCGGGGAATCAGAGGTGGGGAAACAGAGGCGGTGAATCAGACATGGGGAATCAGAGGCGGGGGATCAGAGGTGGTGAATCAGAGATGGGGAATCAGAGGCGGGGAATCAGAGGCAGGGATTCAGACGCGGGGAATCAGAGGCGGGGAATCAGAGCTGGGGAATCAGAGTTGGGGAATCAGCGGCGGGGAATCAGATATGGGGAATCAGAGGAGGGGAATCAGAACTGGGGAATGAGAGGCCGGGAATCAGATATGGGGAAACAGAGGCGGGGAATAAGAGGCGGGGAAACAGAGGCGGGGAATCAGATATGGGGAATCAGAGGTGGGGAATCAGAGGTTGGGAATCAGAGGCAGGGAATCAAAGGCGGGGAATCAGAATTGGGGAATCAGAGATAGGGAATCAGAGATGGGGAATCAGAGACGGGGAATCAGACGCGGGGAATCAGAGGTGGTGAATCTGAGCTGGGGTATCAGAGGAGGGGAATCAGTGTTGGGGAATCAGAGGCGGGGAATCAGATATGAGGAAACAGAGGCAGGGAATCAGAGGCGGGGAAACAGAGGAGGGGAATCAGATATGGGGAATCAGAGGTGGGGAATCAGAGGTTGGGAATCAGAGGCAGGGAATCAGAGGCGGGGCATCAGAGGCGGGGAAACATAGGTGGGAATCAGATATGGGGAATCAGAGGTGGGGAATCAGAGGCGATGAATCAGAGATGGCGAATCAGAGGCGGGGAATCAGAGGCGGGGAATAAGACATGGGGAATCAGAGGCTGGGAATCAGACGCGGGGAATCAGAGGCGGGGAATCAGAGCTGGGGAATAAGAGGCGGGGAATCAGAGTTGGGGAATCAGAGGCGGGGAATCAGATATGGGGAAACAGAGGCGGGGAATCAGAGGCAGGGAAACGGAGGCGGGGAATCAGATATGGGGAATCAGAGGAGGGGAATCAGAGGTTGGGAATCAGAGGCGGGGCATCAGAGGCGGGGAATCAGAGGCAGGGAATCGGATGTGCGGAATCAGAGATAGGGAATCAGAGGTGGGGAATCAGAGTCCGGGAATCAGAGATGGGGAATCAGAGGCGGGGAATCAGAGGCGGGGAAACATAGGTGGGGAATAAGATATGTGGAATCAGAGGTGGGGAATCAGAGGCGATGAATCAGAGATGGCGAATCAGAGGCGGGGAATCAGAGGCAGGAAATCAGACATTGGGAATCAGAGGCTGGGAATCAGACGCGGGGACTCAGAGGCGGGGAATCAGAGCTGTGGAATCAGAGGCGGGGAATCAGAGTTGGGTAATCAGAGGCGGGGAATCAGATATGGGGAAACAGAGGCGGTTAATCAGAGGCAGGGAAACGGAGGCGGGGAATCAGATATGGGGAATCAGAGGAGGGGAATCAGAGGTTGGGAATCAGAGGCAGGGAATCAGAGGTGGGGATTCAGATGCAGGGAATCAGATGCGGGGAATCAGAGGCGGGGAATGAGATAGGGGGAATCAGAGGCGGGGAATCAGAGGCGGGGAAACAGAGGAGGGGAATCACATATGGGGAATCAGAGGTGGCGAATCAAAGGCGGTGAATCAGAGATGGGGAAGCAGAGGCGGGGAATCAGAGGCAGGTAATCAAACACGTGGAATCAGAGGCGGGGAATCAGACCTGGGGAATCAGAGGCGGGGAATCAGAGTTGGGGAATCAAAGGCGGGGAATCAGATATGGGGAAACAGAGGCGGGGAATCAGAGGTGGGGAAACAGAGGCGGGGAATCAGATATGGAGAATCAGAGGTGGGGAATCAGAGGCCGGGAATCAGAGGCCGGGAATTAGAGGTGGGGAATAAGAGGCAGGGAATCAGATGTGCAGAATCAGAGTTGGGGAATCAGAGGCGGGGAATCAGATATTGGGTAACAGAGGCGGGGAATCAGAGGCAGGGAAATGGAGGTGGGGAATCAGATATGGGGAATCAGAGGAGGGGAATAAGAGGTTGGGAATCAGAGGCAGGGAATCAGAGGTGGGGATTCAGAGGCAGGGAATCAGATGCGGGGAATCAGAGGCGGGGAATAAGAGGCAGGGAATCACAGGCAGGGAATCAGACGTGGGGAATCAGATGCGGGGAATCATAGCTGGCGAATCACAGGCGGCGAATCAGAGTTGGGGAATCAGAGGCGGGGAATCAGATATGGGGAATCAGAGGCGGGGAATCAGAGGTGGGGAAACAGAGGCGGTGAATCAGACATGGGGAATCAGAGGCGGGGGATCGGAGGTGGTGATTCAGAGATGGGGAATCAGAGGCGGGGAATCAGAGGCAGGTATTCAGACGCGGGGAATCAGAGGCGGGGAATCAGAGCTGGGGAATCAGAGGCGGGCTATCTGAGTTGGGGAATCAGCGGCGGGGAATCAGATATGGGGAATCAGAGGCGGGGAATCAGAGCTGGGGAATGAGAGGCCGGGAATCAGATATGGGGAAACAGAGGCGGGGCATAAGAGGCGGGGAAACCGAGGAGGGGAATCAGATATGGGATATCAGAGGTGGGGAATCAGAGGTTGGGAATCAGAGGCAGGGAATCAAAGGCGGGGAATCAGAATTGGGGAATCAGAGATAGGGAATCAGAGATGGGGAATCAGAGGCGGGGAATCAGACGCGGGGAATCAGAGGTGGTGAATCAGACCTGGGGAATCAGAGGCGGGGAATCAGTGTTGGGGAATCAGAGGCGGGGAATCAGATATGAGGAAACAGAGGCAGGGAATCAGAGGCGGGGAAACAGAGGCAGGGAATCAGATATGGGGAATCAGAGGTGGGGAATCAGAGGTTGGGAATCAGAGGCATGGAATCAGAGGTGGGGCATCAGAGGCGGGGAAACATAGGTGGGGAATCAGATATGGGGAATCAGAGGTGGGGAATCAGAGGCGATGAATCAGAGATGGCGAATCAGAGGCGGGGAATAAGACATGGGGAATCAGAGGCTGGGAATCAGACGCGGGGAATCAGAGGCGGGGAATCAGAGCTGGGGAATCAGAGGCGGGGAATCAGAGTTGGGGAATCAGAGGCGGGGAATCAGATATGGGGAAACAGAGGCGGGGAATCAGAGGCAGGGAAACGGAGGCGGGGAATCAGATATGGGGAATCAGAGGAGGGGAATCAGAGGTTGGGAATCAGAGGCAGGGAATCAGAGGTGGGGATTCAGAGGCAGGGAATCAGATGCGGAGAATCTGAGGCGGGGATTCAGAGCTGGGGAATCAGTGCGGGGAATCAGAGTTGGGGAATCAGATGCGAGGAATTAGATATTGGGAAACAGAGGCGGGGAATCAGAGGCGGGGAAACAGAGGCGGGGAATCAGATATGGGGAATCAGAAGTGGGGAATCAGAGGCAGGGAATCAGATGTGCGGAATCAGAGATGGGGAATCAGAGGCAGGGAATCAGAATCAGAAGCGGGGAATCAGAGGCTGGGAATCAGAGGCCGGGAATCAGATGCCGGGAATAAGAAGCCGGGAATCAGAGGTGGGGAATCAGAGTCCGGGAATCAGACATGGGGAATCAGAGGTGGGGAATCAGAGACCGGGAATCAGAGGCCGGGAATTAGAGGTGGTGAATAAGAGGCAGGGAATCAGATGTGCAGAATCAGAGTTGGGGAATCAGAGGCGGGGAATCAGATATTGGGTAACAGAGGCGGGGAATCAGAGGCAGGGAAATGGAGGTGGGGAATCAGATATGGGGAATCAGAGGAGGGGAATCAGAGGTTGGGAATCAGAGGCAGGGAATCAGAGGTGGGGTTCAGAGGCAGGGAATCAGATGCGGGGAATCAGAGGCGGGGAATAAGAGGCAGGGAATCACAGGCAGGGAATCAGACGTGGGGAATCAGATGCGGGGAATCATAGCTGGCGAATCACAGGCGTGGAATCAGAGTTGGGGAATCAGAGGCGGGCAATCAGAGGCAGGTAAATGGAGGCAGGGAATCAGATATGGGGAATCAGAGGAGGGGAATCAGAGGTTGGGAATCAGATGCGGGGAATCAGAGGCGGGGAATAAGAGGCAGGGAATCAGAGGCGGGGAATCAGATATGGGGAATCAGAGGCGGGGAATCAGAGGTGGGGAAACAGAGGCGGTGAATCAGACATGGGGAATCAGAGGCGGGGGATCAGAGGTGGTGAATCAGAGATGGGGAATCAGAGGCGGGGAATCAGAGGCAGGGATTCATACGCGGGGAATCAGAGGCGGGGAATCAGAGCTGGGGAATCAGAGGCGGGCTATCAGAGTTGGGGAATCAGCGACGGGGAATCAGATATGGGGAATCAGAGGCGGGGAATCAGAGCTGGGGAATGAGAGGCCGGGAATCAGATATGGGGAAACAGAGGCGGGGAATAAGAGGCGGGGAATCAGAGGCGGGGAATCAGAGGTGGGGAATCAGAGGTTAGGAATCAGAGGCAGGGAATCAAAGGCGGGGAATCAGAATTGGGGAATCAGAGATAGGGAATCAGAGATGGGGAATCAGAGGCGGTGAATCAGACATGGGGAATCAGAGGCGGGGGATCAGAGGTGGTGAATCAGAGATGGGGAATCAGAGGCGGGGAATCAGAGGCAGGGATTCATACGCGGGGAATCAGAGGCGGGGAATCAGAGCTGGGGAATCAGAGGCGGGCTATCAGAGTTGGGGAATCAGCGACGGGGAATCAGATATGGGGAATCAGAGGCGGGGAATCAGAGCTGGGGAATGAGAGGCCGGGAATCAGATATGGGGAAACAGAGGCGGGGAATAAGAGGCGGGGAATCAGAGGCGGGGAATCAGAGGTGGGGAATCAGAGGTTAGGAATCAGAGGCAGGGAATCAAAGGCGGGGAATCAGAATTGGGGAATCAGAGATAGGGAATCAGAGATGGGGAATCAGAGGCGGGGAATCAGACGCGGGGAATCAGAGGTGGTGAATCAGACCTGGGGAATCAGAGGCTGGGAATCAGTGTTGGGGAATCAGAGGCAGCGAATCAGATATGAGGAAACAGAGGCAGGGAATCAGAGGCGGGGAAACAGAGGCGGGGAATCAGATATGGGGAATCAGAGGTGGGGAATCAGAGGTTGGGAATCAGAAGCATGGAATCAGAGGCGGGGCATCAGAGGCGGGGAAACATAGGTGGGGAATCAGATATGGGGAATCAGAGGTGGGGAATCAGAGGCGATGAATCAGAGATGGCGAATCAGAGGCGGGGAATAAGACATGGGGAATCAGAGGCTGGGAATCAGACGCGGGGAATCAGAGGCGGGGAATCAGAGCTGGGGAATCAGAGGCGGGGAATCAGAGTTGGGGAATCAGAGGCGGGGAATCAGATATGGGGAAATAGAGGCGGGGAATCAGAGGCAGGGAAACGGAGGCGGGGAATCAGATATGGGGAATCAGAGGAGGGGAATCAGAGGTTGGGAATCAGAGGCAGGGAATCAGAGGTGGGGATTCAGAGGCAGGGAATCAGATGCGGGGAATCTGAGGCGGGGATTCAGAGCTGGGGAATCAGTGCGGGGAATCAGTGTTGGGGAATCAGAGGCGGGGAATTAGATATGGGGAAACAGAGGCGGTGAATCAGAGGCGGGGAAACAGAGGCGGGGAATCAGATATGGGGAATCAGAAGTGGGGAATCAGAGGCAGGGAATCAGATGTGCGGAATCAGAGATGGGGAATCAGAGGCAGGGAATCAGAATCAGGAGCGGGGAATCAGAGGCCGGGAATCAGAGGCCGGGAATCAGATGCCGGGAATCAGATGCCGGGAAAAAGAGGCCGGGAATCAGAGGTGGGGAATCAGAGTCAGGGAATCAGATATGGGGAATCAGAGGCGGGGAATGAGATATGGGGAATCAGAGGCGGGGAATCAGATGCGGGGAAACAGAGGCGGGGAATCACATATGGGGAATCAGAGGTGGCCAATCAAAGGCGGGGAATCAGATGTGGGGAAACAGAGGCGGGGAATCAGAGGCGGGGAAACAGAGGCGGGGAATCAGATATGGGGAATCAGAGGTGGGGAATCAGAGGTTGGGAATCAGAGGCAGGGAATCAGAGGCAGGGAATCAAACACGGGGAATCAGAGGCGGGGAATCAGAGCTGGTGATCAGAGGTGGGGAATCAGAGTTGGGGAATCAGAGGCGGGGAATCCGATATGGGGAAACAGAGGCGGGGAATCAGAGGTTGGGAATCAGAGGCAGGGAATCAGAGGCAGGGAATCAGAGGCGGGGAATCAGAGGCAGGGAATCAGATGTGCGGAATCAGAGATGGGGAATCAGAGGCAGGGAATCAGAGGCGGGGAATCAGAGGCGGGGAATCAGAGGCCGGGAATCAGAGGCCGGGAATGAGAGTTCGGGAATCAGAGGCCGGGAATCAGAGGCCGGGAATCAGAGGTGGGGAATAAGAGGCCGGGAATCAGAAGCGGGGAATCAGACGCGGGGAATCAGAGGTGGTGAATCAGAGCTGGGGAATCAGAGGCGGGGAATCAGTGTTGGGGAATCAGAGGCGGGGAATCAGATATGAGGAAACAGAGGCAGGGAATCAGAGGCGGGGAAACAGAGGCGGGGAATCAGATATGGGGAATCAGAGGTGGGGAATCAGAGGTGGGGAATCAGAGGCGGGGAATCAGAGGCAGGGAATCGGATGAGCAGAATCAGAGATAGGGAATCAGAGGTGGGGAATCAGAGTCTGGGAATCAGAGATGGGGAATCAGAGGCGGGGAATCAGAGGCGGGGAAACATAGGTGGGGAATAAGATATGGGGAATCAGAGGTGGGGAATCAGAGGGGATGAATCAGAGATGGCGAATCAGAGGCGGGGAATCAGAGGCAGGAAATCAGACATGGGGAATCAGAGGCTGGGAATCAGACGCGGGGAATCAGAGGCGGGGAATCAGAGCTGGGGAATCAGAGGCGGCGAATCAGAGTTGGGGAATCAGAGGTGGGGAATCAGATATGGGGAAACAGAGGCGGGCAATCAGAGGCAGGGAAACGGAGGCGGGGAATCAGATATGGGGAATCAGAGGAGGGGATTCAGAGGTTGGGAATCAGAGGCAGGGAATCAGAGGCGGGGAATGAGATATGGGGAATCAGAGGCGGGGAATCAGAGGCGGGGAAAGAGAGGCGGGGAATCACATATGGGGAATCAGAGGTGGCGAATCAAAGGCGGTGAATCAGAGATGGGGAAGCAGAGGCGGGAAATCAGAGGCAGGTAATCAAACACGTGGAATCAGAGGCGGGGAATCAGATATGGGGAAACAGAGGCGGGAAATCAGAGGCGGGGAAACAGAGGCGGGGAATCAGATATGGGGAATCAGAGGTGGGGAATCAGAGGTTGGCATTCAGAGGCAGGGAATCAGAGGCAGGGTATCAGAGGCAGGGAATCAGAGGCAGGGAATCAGAAGTGCGGAATCAGAGATGGGGAATCAGAGGCAGGGAAACAGAGGCGGTGAATCAGAGGCGGGGAATCAGAGGCCGGGAATCAGAGGCCGGGAATGAGAGGCCGGGAATGAGAGGCCGGTAATCAGAGGCCGGGAATCAGAGGCCGGGAATCAGAGGTGGGGAATAAGAGGCAGGGAATCAGATGTGCAGAATCAGAGATGGGGAATCAGAGGCAGGGAATCAGAGTCGGGGAATCAGAGGCGGGGAATCAGAGGCCGGGAATCAGAGGCCGGGAATCAGAGGTCGGGAATCAGAGGCCGGGAATCAGAGGCCGGGAATCAGAGGTGGGGAATCAGAGGCAGGGAATCAGAGGTGGGGATTCAGAGGCAGGGAATCAGATGCGGCGAATCAGAGGCGGGGAATGAGATATGGGGAATCAGAGGCGGGGAATCGAGGCGGGGAAACAGAGGCGGGGAATCACATATGGGGAATCAAAGGTGGCGAATCAAAGGCGGTGAATCAGAGATGGGGAAGCAGAGGCGGGGAATCAGAGGCAGGTAATCAAACACGTGGAATCAGAGGCGGGGAATCAGACCTGGGGAATCAGAGGCGGGGAATCAGAGTTGGGGAATCAGATATGGGGAAACAGAGGCGGGGAATCAGAGGCGGGGAAACAGAGGCGGGGAATCAGATATGGAGAATCAGAGGTGGGGAATCAGAGGCCGGGAATCAGAGGCCGGGAATTAGAGGTGGGGAATAAGAGGCAGGGAATCAGATGTGCAGAATCAGAGTTGGGGAATCAGAGGCGGGGAATCAGATATGGGGTAACAGAGGCGGGGAATCAGAGGCAGGGAAATGGAGGCGGGGAATCAGATATGGGGAATCAGAGGAGGGGAATCAGAGGTTGGGAATCAGATGCGGGGAATCAGAGGCGGGGAATAAGAGGCAGGGAATCACAGGCAGGGAATCAGACGTTGGGAATCAGAGGCGGGGAATCATAGCTGGCGAATCACAGGCGGGGAATCAGAGTTGGGGAATCAGAGGCGGGAATCAGATATGGGGAATCAGAGGCGGGGAATCAGAGGTGGGGAAACAGAGGAGGTGAATCAGACATGGAGAATCAGAGGCGGGGGATCAGAGGTGGTGAATCAGAGATGGGGAATCAGAGGCAGGGAATCAGAGGCAGGGATTCAGACGCGGGGAATCAGAGGCGGGGAATCAGAGCTGGGGAATCAGAGTTGGGGAATCAGCGGCGGGGAATCAGATATGGGGAATCAGAGGCGGGGAATCAGAGCTGGGGAATGAGAGGCCGGGAATCAGATATAGGGAAACAGAGGCGGGGAATAAGAGGCGGGGAAACAGAGGCGGGGAATCAGATATGGGGAATCAGAGGTGGGGAATCAGAGGTTGGGAATCAGAGGCAGGGAATCAAAGGCGGGGAATCAGAATTGGGGAATCAGAGATAGGGAATCAGAGATGGGGAATCAGAGGCGGGGAATCAGACGCGGGGAATCAAAGGTGGTGAATCAGAGCTGGGGAATCAGAGGCGGGGAATCAGAGTTGGGGAATCAGAGGCGGGGAATCAGATATGGGGAAACAGAGGCGGGGAATCAGAGGCGGGGAAACAGAGGCGGGGAATCAGATATGGAGAATCAGAGGTGGGGAATCAGAGGCCGGGAATCAGAGGCCGGGAATTAGAGGTGGGGAATAAGAGGCAGGGAATCAGATGTGCAGAATCAGAGTTGGGGAATCAGAGTTGGGGAATCAGAGGCGGGGAATCAGATATGGGGAAATAGAGGCGGGGAATCAGAGGCAGGGAAACGGAGGCGGGGAATCAGATATGGAGAATCAGAGGAGGGGAATCAGAGGTTGGGAATCAGAGGCAGGGAATCAGAGGTGGGGATTCAGAGGCAGGGAATCAGATGCGGGGAATCTGAGGCGGGGATTCAGAGCTGGGGAATCAGTGCGGGGAATCAGTGTTGGGGAATCAGAGGCGGGGAATTAGATATGGGGAAACAGAGGCGGTGAATCAGAGGCGGGGAAACAGAGGCGGGGAATCAGATATGGGGAATCAGAAGTGGGGAATCAGAGGCAGGGAATCAGATGTGCGGAATCAGAGATGGGGAATCAGAGGCAGGGAATCAGAATCAGGAGCGGGGAATCAGAGGCCGGGAATCAGAGGCCGGGAATCAGATGCCGGGAATCAGATGCCGGGAAAAAGAGGCCGGGAATCAGAGGTGGGGAATCAGAGTCAGGGAATCAGATATGGGGAATCAGAGGCGGGGAATGAGATATGGGGAATCAGAGGCGGGGAATCAGATGCGGGGAAACAGAGGCGGGGAATCACATATGGGGAATCAGAGGTGGCCAATCAAAGGCGGGGAATCAGATGTGGGGAAACAGAGGCGGGGAATCAGAGGCGGGGAAACAGAGGCGGGGAATCAGATATGGGGAATCAGAGGTGGGGAATCAGAGGTTGGGAATCAGAGGCAGGGAATCAGAGGCAGGGAATCAAACACGGGGAATCAGAGGCGGGGAATCAGAGCTGGTGATCAGAGGTGGGGAATCAGAGTTGGGGAATCAGAGGCGGGGAATCAGATATGGGGAAACAGAGGCGGGGAATCAGAGGTTGGGAATCAGAGGCAGGGAATCAGAGGTAGGGAATCAGAGGCGGGGAATCAGAGGCAGGGAATCAGATGTGCGGAATCAGAGATGGGGAATCAGAGGCAGGGAATCAGAGGATGGGGAATCAGAGGCGGGGAATCAGAGGCCGGGAATCAGAGCCCGGAATGAGAGTTTGGGAATCAGAGGCCGGGAATCAGAGGCCGGGAATCAGAGGTGGGGAATAAGAGGCCGGGAATCAGAAGCGGGGAATCAGACGCGGGGAATCAGAGGTGGTGAATCAGAGCTGGGGAATCAGAGGCGGGGAATCAGTGTTGGGGAATCAGAGGCGGGGAATCAGATATGAGGAAACAGAGGCAGGGAATCAGAGGCGGGGAAACAGAGGCGGGGAATCAGATATGGGGAATCAGAGGTGTGGAATCAGAGGTGGGGAATCAGAGGCGGGGAATCAGAGGCAGGGAATCGGATGAGCAGAATCAGAGATAGGGAATCAGATGTGGGGAATCAGAGTCTGGGAATCAGAGATGGGGAATCAGAGGCGGGGAATCAGAGGCGGGGAAACATAGGTGGGGAATAAGATATGGGGAATCAGAGGTGGGGAATCAGAGGGGATGAATCAGAGATGGCGAATCAGAGGCGGGGAATCAGAGGCAGGAAATCAGACATGGGGAATCAGAGGCTGGGAATCAGACGCGGGGAATCAGAGGCGGGGAATCAGAGCTGGGGAATCAGAGGCGGCGAATCAGAGTTGGGGAATCAGAGGTGGGGAATCAGATATGGGGAAACAGAGGCGGGCAATCAGAGGCAGGGAAACGGAGGCGGGGAATCAGATATGGGGAATCAGAGGAGGGGATTCAGAGGTTGGGAATCAGAGGCAGGGAATCAGAGGCGGGGAATGAGATATGGGGAATCAGAGGCGGGGAATCAGAGGCGGGGAAAGAGAGGCGGGGAATCACATATGGGGAATCAGAGGTGGCGAATCAAAGGCGGTGAATCAGAGATGGGGAAGCAGAGGCGGGAAATCAGAGGCAGGTAATCAAACACGTGGAATCAGAGGCGGGGAATCAAAGTTGGGGAATCAGAGGCGGGGAATCAGATATGGGGAAACAGAGGCGGGAAATCAGAGGCGGGGAAACAGAGGCGGGGAATCAGATATGGGGAATCAGAGGTGGGGAATCAGAGGTTGGGATTCAGAGGCAGGGAATCAGAGGCAGGGAATCAGAGGCAGGGAATCAGAGGCAGGGAATCAGATGTGCGGAATCAGAGATGGGGAATCAGAGGCAGGGAAACAGAGGCGGGGAATCAGAGGCGGGGAATCAGAGGCCGGGAATCAGAGGCCGGGAATGAGAGGCCGGGAATGAGAGGCCGGTAATCAGAGGCCGGGAATCAGAGGCCGGGAATCAGAGGTGGGGAATAAGAGGCAGGGAATCAGATGTGCAGAATCAGAGATGGGGAATCAGAGGCAGGGAATCAGAGTCGGGGAATCAGAGGCGGGGAATCAGAGGCCGGGAATCAGAGGCCGGGAATGAGAGGTCGGGAATCAGAGGCCGGGAATCAGAGGCCGGGAATCAGAGGTGGGGAATCAGAGGCAGGGAATCAGAGGTGGGGATTCAGAGGCAGGGAATCAGATGCGGCGAATCAGAGGCGGGGAATGAGATATGGGGAATCAGAGGCGGGGAATCGAGGCGGGGAAACAGAGGCGGGGAATCACATATGGGGAATCAGAGGTGGCGAATCAAAGGCGGTGAATCAGAGATGGGGAAGCAGAGGCAGGGAATCAGAGGCAGGTAATCAAACACGTGGAATCAGAGGCGGGGAATCAGACCTGGGGAATCAGAGGCGGGGAATCAGAGTTGGGGAATCAGATATGGGGAAACAGAGGCGGGGAATCAGAGGCGGGGAAACAGAGGCGGGGAATCAGATATGGAGAATCAGAGGTGGGGAATCAGAGGCCGGGAATCAGAGGCCGGGAATTAGAGGTGGGGAATAAGAGGCAGGGAATCAGATGTGCAGAATCAGAGTTGGGGAATCAGAGGCGGGGAATCAGATATGGGGTAACAGAGGCGGGGAATCAGAGGCAGGGAAATGGAGGCGGGGAATCAGATATGGGGAATCAGAGGAGGGGAATCAGAGGTTGGGAATCAGATGCGGGGAATCAGAGGCGGGGAATAAGAGGCAGGGAATCACAGGCAGGGAATCAGACGTTGAGAATCAGAGGCGGGGAATCATAGCTGGCGAATCACAGGCGGGGAATCAGAGTTGGGGAATCAGAGGCGGGGAATCAGATATGGGGAATCAGAGGCGGGGAATCAGAGGTAGGGAAACAGAGGCGGTGAATCAGACATGGGGAATCAGAGGCGGGGGATCAGAGGTGGTGAATCAGAGATGGGGAATCAGAGGCGGGGAATCAGAGGCAGGGATTCAGACGCGGGTAATCAGAGGCGGGGAATCAGAGCTGGGGAATCAGAGTTGGGGAATCAGCGGCGGGGAATCAGATATGGGGAATAAGAGGCGGGGAATCAGAGCTGGGGAATGAGAGGCCGGGAATCAGATATAGGGAAACAGAGGCGGGGAATAAGAGGCGGGGAAACAGAGGCGGGGAATCAGATATGGCGAATCAGAGGTGGGGAATCAGAGGTTGGGAATCAGAGGCAGGGAATCAAAGGCGGGGAATCAGAATTGGGGAATCAGAGATAGGGAATCAGAGATGGGGAATCAGAGGCTGGGAATCAGACGCGGGGAATCAGAGGCGGGGAATCAGAGCTGGGGAATCAGAGGCGGGGAATCAGAGTTGGGGAATCAGAGGTGGGGAATCAGATATGGGGAAACAGAGGCGGGCAATCAGAGGCAGGGAAACGGAGGCGGGGAATCAGATATGGGGAATCAGAGGAGGGGAATCAGAGGTTGGGAATCAGAGGCAGGGAATCAGAGGTGGGGATTCAGAGGCAGGGAATCAGATGCGGGGAATCAGAGGCGGGGAATGAGATATGGGGAATCAGAGGCGGGGAATCAGAGGCGGGGAAAGAGAGGCGGGGAATCACATATGGGGAATCAGAGGTGGCGAATCAAAGGCGGTGAATCAGAGATGGGGAAGCAGAGGCGGGGAATCAGAGGCAGGTAATCAAACACGTGGAATCAGAGGCGGGGAATCAAAGTTGGGGAATCAGAGGCGGGGAATCAGATATGGGGAAACAGAGGCGGGAAATCAGAGGCGGGGAAACAGAGGCGGGGAATCAGATATGGGGAATCAGAGGTGGGGAATCAGAGGTTGGGATTCAGAGGCAGGGAATCAGAGGCAGGGAATCAGAGGCAGGGAATCAGAGGCAGGGAATCAGATGTGCGGAATCAGAGATGGGGAATCAGAGGCAGGGAAACAGAGGCGGGGAATCAGAGGCGGGGAATCAGAGGCCGGGAATCAGAGGCCGGGAATGAGAGGCCGGGAATGAGAGGCCGGGAATCAGAGGCCGGGAATCAGAGGCCGGGAATCAGAGGTGGGGAATAAGAGGCAGGGAATCAGATGTGCAGAATCAGAGATGGGGAATCAGAGGAAGGGAATCAGAGTCGGGGAATCAGAGGCGGGGAATCAGAGGCCGGGAATCAGAGGCCGGGAATGAGAGGTCGGGAATCAGAGGCCGGGAATCAGAGGCCGGGAATCAGAGGTGGGGAATCAGAGGCAGGGAATCAGAGGTGGGGATTCAGAGGCAGGGAATCAGATGCGGCGAATCAGAGGCGGGGAATGAGATATGGGGAATCAGAGGCGGGGAATCGAGGCGGGGAAACAGAGGCGGGGAATCACATATGGGGAATCAAAGGTGGCGAATCAAAGGCGGTGAATCAGAGATGGGGAAGCAGAGGCGGGGAATCAGAGGCAGGTAATCAAACACGTGGAATCAGAGGCGGGGAATCAGACCTGGGGAATCAGAGGCGGGGAATCAGAGTTGGGGAATCAGATATGGGGAAACAGAGGCGGGGAATCAGAGGCGGGGAAACAGAGGCGGGGAATCAGATATGGAGAATCAGAGGTGGGGAATCAGAGGCCGGGAATCAGAGGCCGGGAATTAGAGGTGGGGAATAAGAGGCAGGGAATCAGATGTGCAGAATCAGAGTTGGGGAATCAGAGGCGGGGAATCAGATATGGGGTAACAGAGGCGGGGAATCAGAGGCAGGGAAATGGAGGCGGGGAATCAGATATGGGGAATCAGAGGAGGGGAATCAGAGGTTGGGAATCAGATGCGGGGAATCAGAGGCGGGGAATAAGAGGCAGGGAATCACAGGCAGGGAATCAGACGTTGGGAATCAGAGGCGGGGAATCATAGCTGGCGAATCACAGGCGGGGAATCAGAGTTGGGGAATCAGAGGCGGGAATCAGATATGGGGAATCAGAGGCGGGGAATCAGAGGTGGGGAAACAGAGGCGGTGAATCAGACATGGAGAATCAGAGGCGGGGGATCAGAGGTGGTGAATCAGAGATGGGGAATCAGAGGCAGGGAATCAGAGGCAGGGATTCAGACGCGGGGAATCAGAGGCGGGGAATCAGAGCTGGGGAATCAGAGTTGGGGAATCAGCGGCGGGGAATCAGATATGGGGAATCAGAGGCGGGGAATCAGAGCTGGGGAATGAGAGGCCGGGAATCAGATATAGGGAAACAGAGGCGGGGAATAAGAGGCGGGGAAACAGAGGCGGGGAATCAGATATGGGGAATCAGAGGTGGGGAATCAGAGGTTGGGAATCAGAGGCAGGGAATCAAAGGCGGGGAATCAGAATTGGGGAATCAGAGATAGGGAATCAGAGATGGGGAATCAGAGGCGGGGAATCAGACGCGGGGAATCAGAGGTGGTGAATCAGAGCTGGGGAATCAGAGGCGGGGAATCAGAGGTTGGGAATCAGAGGCAGGGAATCAGAGGTTGGGATTCAGAGGCAGGGAATCAGATGCGGGGAATCAGAGGCGGGGAATGAGATATGGGGAATCAGAGGCGGGGAATCAGAGGCGGGGAAAGAGAGGCGGGGAATCACATATGGGGAATCAGAGGTGGCGAATCAAAGGCGGTGAATCAGAGATGGGGAAGCAGAGGCGGGGAATCAGAGGCAGGTAATCAAACACGTGGAATCAGAGGCGGGGAATCAAAGTTGGGGAATCAGAGGCGGGGAATCAGATATGGGGAAACAGAGGCGGGAAATCAGAGGCGGGGAAACAGAGGCGGGGAATCAGATATGGGGAATCAGAGGTGGGGAATCAGAGGTTGGGATTCAGAGGCAGGGAATCAGAGGCAGGGAATCAGAGGCAGGGAATCAGAGGCAGGGAATCAGATGTGCGGAATCAGAGATGGGGAATCAGAGGCAGGGAAACAGAGGCGGGGAATCAGAGGCGGGGAATCAGAGGCCGGGAATCAGAGGCCGGGAATGAGAGGCCGGGAATGAGAGGCCGGGAATCAGAGGCCGGGAATCAGAGGCCGGGAATCAGAGGTGGGGAATAAGAGGCAGGGAATCAGATGTGCAGAATCAGAGATGGGGAATCAGAGGAAGGGAATCAGAGTCGGGGAATCAGAGGCGGGGAATCAGAGGCCGGGAATCAGAGGCCGGGAATGAGAGGTCGGGAATCAGAGGCCGGGAATCAGAGGCCGGGAATCAGAGGTGGGGAATCAGAGGCAGGGAATCAGAGGTGGGGATTCAGAGGCAGGGAATCAGATGCGGCGAATCAGAGGCGGGGAATGAGATATGGGGAATCAGAGGCGGGGAATCGAGGCGGGGAAACAGAGGCGGGGAATCACATATGGGGAATCAAAGGTGGCGAATCAAAGGCGGTGAATCAGAGATGGGGAAGCAGAGGCGGGGAATCAGAGGCAGGTAATCAAACACGTGGAATCAGAGGCGGGGAATCAGACCTGGGGAATCAGAGGCGGGGAATCAGAGTTGGGGAATCAGATATGGGGAAACAGAGGCGGGGAATCAGAGGCGGGGAAACAGAGGCGGGGAATCAGATATGGAGAATCAGAGGTGGGGAATCAGAGGCCGGGAATCAGAGGCCGGGAATTAGAGGTGGGGAATAAGAGGCAGGGAATCAGATGTGCAGAATCAGAGTTGGGGAATCAGAGGCGGGGAATCAGATATGGGGTAACAGAGGCGGGGAATCAGAGGCAGGGAAATGGAGGCGGGGAATCAGATATGGGGAATCAGAGGAGGGGAATCAGAGGTTGGGAATCAGATGCGGGGAATCAGAGGCGGGGAATAAGAGGCAGGGAATCACAGGCAGGGAATCAGACGTTGGGAATCAGAGGCGGGGAATCATAGCTGGCGAATCACAGGCGGGGAATCAGAGTTGGGGAATCAGAGGCGGGAATCAGATATGGGGAATCAGAGGCGGGGAATCAGAGGTGGGGAAACAGAGGAGGTGAATCAGACATGGAGAATCAGAGGCGGGGGATCAGAGGTGGTGAATCAGAGATGGGGAATCAGAGGCAGGGAATCAGAGGCAGGGATTCAGACGCGGGGAATCAGAGGCGGGGAATCAGAGCTGGGGAATCAGAGTTGGGGAATCAGCGGCGGGGAATCAGATATGGGGAATCAGAGGCGGGGAATCAGAGCTGGGGAATGAGAGGCCGGGAATCAGATATAGGGAAACAGAGGCGGGGAATAAGAGGCGGGGAAACAGAGGCGGGGAATCAGATATGGGGAATCAGAGGTGGGGAATCAGAGGTTGGGAATCAGAGGCAGGGAATCAAAGGCGGGGAATCAGAATTGGGGAATCAGAGATAGGGAATCAGAGATGGGGAATCAGAGGCGGGGAATCAGACGCGGGGAATCAAAGGTGGTGAATCAGAGCTGGGGAATCAGAGGCGGGGAATCAGAGTTGGGGAATCAGAGGCGGGGAATCAGATATGGGGAAACAGAGGCGGGGAATCAGAGGCGGGGAAACAGAGGCGGGGAATCAGATATGGAGAATCAGAGGTGGGGAATCAGAGGCCGGGAATCAGAGGCCGGGAATTAGAGGTGGGGAATAAGAGGCAGGGAATCAGATGTGCAGAATCAGAGTTGGGGAATCAGAGGCGGGGAATCAGATATTGGGTAACAGAGGCGGGGAATCAGAGGCAGGGAAATGGAGGTGGGGAATCAGATATGGGGAATCAGAGGAGGGGAATAAGAGGTTGGGAATCAGAGGCAGGGAATCAGAGGTGGGGATTCAGAGGAAGGGAATCAGATGCGGGGAATCAGAGGCGGGGAATAAGAGGCAGGGAATCACAGGCAGGGAATCAGACGTGGGGAATCAGATGCGGGGAATCATAGCTGGAGAATCACAGGCGGCGAATCAGAGTTGGGGAATCAGAGGCGGGGAATCAGATATGGGGAATCAGAGGCGGGGAATCAGAAGTGGGGAAACAGAGGCGGTGAATCAGACATGGGGAATCAGAGGCGGGGGATCAGAGGTGGTGAATCAGAGATGGGGAATCAGAGGCGGGGAATCAGAGGCAGGGATTCAGACGCGGGGAATCAGAGGCGGGGAATCAGAGCTGGGGAATCAGAGGCGGGCTATCTGAGTTGGGGAATCAGCGGCGGGGAATCAGATATGGGGAATCAGAGGCGGGGAATCAGAGCTGGGGAATGAGAGGCCGGGAATCAGATATGGGGAAACAGAGGCGGGGAATAAGAGGCGGGGAAACAGAGGCGGGGAATCAGATATGGGATATCAGAGGTGGAGAATCAGAGGTTGGGAATCAGAGGCAGGGAATCAAAGGCGGGGAATCAAAATTGGGGAATCAGAGATAGGGAATCAGAGATGGGGAATCAGAGGCGGGGAATCAGACGCGGGGAATCAGAGGTGGTGAATCAGACCTGGGGAATCAGAGGCGGGGAATCAGTGTTGGGGAATCAGAGGCGGGGAATCAGATATGAGGAAACAGAGGCAGGGAATCAGAGGCGGGGAAACAGAGGCGGGGAATCAGATATGGGGAATCAGAGGTGGGGAATCAGAGGTTGGGAATCAGAGGCATGGAATCAGAGGTGGGGCATCAGAGGCGGGGAAACATAGGTGGGGAATCAGATATGGGGAATCAGAGGTGGGGAATCAGAGGCGATGAATCAGAGATGGCGAATCAGAGGCGGGGAATAAGACATGGGGAATCAGAGGCTGGGAATCAGACGCGGGGAATCAGAGGCGGGGAATCAGAGCTGGGGAATCAGAGGCGGGGAATCAGAGTTGGGGATTCAGCGGCGGGGAATCAGATATGGGGAAACAGAGGCGGGGAATCAGAGGCAGGGAAACAGAGGCGGGGAATCAGATATGGGGAATCAGAGGAGGGGAATCAAAGGTTGGGAATCAGAGGAAGGGAATCAGAGGAAGGGATTCAGAGGCAGGGAATCAGATGCGGGGAATCTGAGGCGGGGATTCAGAGCTGGGGAATCAGTGCGGGGAATCAGAGTTGGGGAATCAGATGCGAGGAATTAGATATGGGGAAACAGAGGCGGGGAATCAGAGGCGGGGAAACAGAGGCGGGGAATCAGATATGGGGAATCAGAAGTGGGGAATCAGAGGCAGGCAATTAGATGTGCGGAATCAGAGATGGGGAATCAGAGGCAGGGAATCAGAATCAGAAGCGGGGAATCAGAGGCTGGGAATCAGAGGCCGGGAATCAGATGCCGGGAGTAAGAGGCCGGGAATCAGAGGTGGGGAATCAGAGTCCGGGAATCAGATATGGGGAATCAGAGGTGGGGAATCAGAGGTGGGGAATCAGAGGCCGGGAATTAGAGGTGGGGAATAAGAGGCAGGGAATCAGATGTGCAGAATCAGAGTTGGGGAATCAGAGGCGGGGAATCAGATATTGGGTAACAGAGGCGGGGAATCAGAGGCAGGGAAATGGAGGTGGGGAATCAGATATGGGGAATCAGAGGAGGGGAATCAGAGGTTGGGAATCAGAGGCAGGGAATCAGAGGTGGGGATTCAGAGGCAGGGAATCAGATGCGGGGAATCAGAGGCGGGGAATAAGAGGCAGGGAATCACAGGCAGGGAATCAGACGTGGGGAATCAGATGCGGGGAATCATAGATGGCGAATCACAGGCGGGGAATCAGAGTTGGGGAATCAGAGGCGGGGAATCAGAGGCAGGGAAATGGAGGCAGGGAATCAGATATGGGGAATCAGAGGAGGGGAATCAGAGGTTGGGAATCAGATGCGGGGAATCAGAGGCGGGGAATAAGAGGCAGGGAATCAGAGGCGGGGAATCAGATATGGGGAATCAGAGGCGGGGTATCAGAGGTGGGGAAACAGAGGCGGTGAATCAGACATGGGGAATCAGAGGCGGGGGATCAGAGGTGGTGAATCAGAGATGGGGAATCAGAGGCGGGGAATCAGAGGCAGGGATTCAGACACGGGGAATCAGAGGCGTGGAATCAGAGCTGGGGAATCAGAGGCGGGCTATCAGAGTTGGGGAATCAGCGACGGGGAATCAGATATGGGGAATCAGAGGCGTGGAATCAGAGCTGGGGAATGAGAGGCCGGGAATCAGATATGGGGAAACAGAGGCGGGCAATAAGAGGCGGGGAAACAGAGGCGGGGAATCAGAGGTGGGGAATCAGAGGTTAGGAATCAGAGGCAGGGAATCAAAGGCGGGGAATCAGAATTGGGGAATCAGAGATAGGGAATCAGAGATGGGGAATCAGAGGCGGGGAATCAGACGTGGGGAATCAGAGGTGGTGAATCAGACCTGGGGAATCAGAGGCGGGGAATCAGTGTTGGGGAATCAGAGGCGGGGAATCAGATATGAGGAAACAGAGGCAGGGAATCAGAAGCGGGGAAACAGAGGCGGGGAATCAGATATGGGGAATCAGAGGTGGGGAATCAGAGGTTGGGAATCAGAGGCATGGAATCAGAGGCGGGGCATCAGTGGCGGGGAAACATAGGTGGGGAATCAGATATGGGGAATCAGAGATAGGGAATCAGAGATGGGGAATCAGAGGCGGGGAATCAGACGCGGGGAATCAGAGGTGGTGAATCAGAGCTGGGGAATCAGAGGCGGGGAATCAGAGGTTGGGAATCAGAGGCAGGGAATCAGAGGTGGGGATTCAGAGGCAGGGAATCAGATGCGGGGAATCAGAGGCGGGGAATGAGATATGGGGAATCAGAGGCGGGGAATCAGAGGCGGGGAAAGAGAGGCGGGGAATCACATATGGGGAATCAGAGGTGGCGAATCAAAGGCGGTGAATCAGAGATGGGGAAGCAGAGGCGGGGAATCAGAGGCAGGTAATCAAACACGTGGAATCAGAGGCGGGGAATCAAAGTTGGGGAATCAGAGGCGGGGAATCAGATATGGGGAAACAGAGGCGGGAAATCAGAGGCGGGGAAACAGAGGCGGGGAATCAGATATGGGGAATCAGAGGTGGGGAATCAGAGGTTGGGATTCAGAGGCAGGGAATCAGAGGCAGGGAATCAGAGGCAGGGAATCAGAGGCAGGGAATCAGATGTGCGGAATCAGAGATGGGGAATCAGAGGCAGGGAAACAGAGGCGGGGAATCAGAGGCGGGGAATCAGAGGCCGGGAATCAGAGGCCGGGAATGAGAGGCCGGGAATGAGAGGCCGGGAATCAGAGGCCGGGAATCAGAGGCCGGGAATCAGAGGTGGGGAATAAGAGGCAGGGAATCAGATGTGCAGAATCAGAGATGGGGAATCAGAGGAAGGGAATCAGAGTCGGGGAATCAGAGGCGGGGAATCAGAGGCCGGGAATCAGAGGCCGGGAATGAGAGGTCGGGAATCAGAGGCCGGGAATCAGAGGCCGGGAATCAGAGGTGGGGAATCAGAGGCAGGGAATCAGAGGTGGGGATTCAGAGGCAGGGAATCAGATGCGGCGAATCAGAGGCGGGGAATGAGATATGGGGAATCAGAGGCGGGGAATCGAGGCGGGGAAACAGAGGCGGGGAATCACATATGGGGAATCAAAGGTGGCGAATCAAAGGCGGTGAATCAGAGATGGGGAAGCAGAGGCGGGGAATCAGAGGCAGGTAATCAAACACGTGGAATCAGAGGCGGGGAATCAGACCTGGGGAATCAGAGGCGGGGAATCAGAGTTGGGGAATCAGATATGGGGAAACAGAGGCGGGGAATCAGAGGCGGGGAAACAGAGGCGGGGAATCAGATATGGAGAATCAGAGGTGGGGAATCAGAGGCCGGGAATCAGAGGCCGGGAATTAGAGGTGGGGAATAAGAGGCAGGGAATCAGATGTGCAGAATCAGAGTTGGGGAATCAGAGGCGGGGAATCAGATATGGGGTAACAGAGGCGGGGAATCAGAGGCAGGGAAATGGAGGCGGGGAATCAGATATGGGGAATCAGAGGAGGGGAATCAGAGGTTGGGAATCAGATGCGGGGAATCAGAGGCGGGGAATAAGAGGCAGGGAATCACAGGCAGGGAATCAGACGTTGGGAATCAGAGGCGGGGAATCATAGCTGGCGAATCACAGGCGGGGAATCAGAGTTGGGGAATCAGAGGCGGGAATCAGATATGGGGAATCAGAGGCGGGGAATCAGAGGTGGGGAAACAGAGGCGGTGAATCAGACGTGGAGAATCAGAGGCGGGGGATCAGAGGTGGTGAATCAGAGATGGGGAATCAGAGGCAGGGAATCAGAGGCAGGGATTCAGACGCGGGGAATCAGAGGCGGGGAATCAGAGCTGGGGAATCAGAGTTGGGGAATCAGCGGCGGGGAATCAGATATGGGGAATCAGAGGCGGGGAATCAGAGCTGGGGAATGAGAGGCCGGGAATCAGATATAGGGAAACAGAGGCGGGGAATAAGAGGCGGGGAAACAGAGGCGGGGAATCAGATATGGGGAATCAGAGGTGGGGAATCAGAGGTTGGGAATCAGAGGCAGGGAATCAAAGGCGGGGAATCAGAATTGGGGAATCAGAGATAGGGAATCAGAGATGGGGAATCAGAGGCGGGGAATCAGACGCGGGGAATCAGAGGTGGTGAATCAGAGCTGGGGAATCAGAGGCGGGGAATCAGAGTTGGGGAATCAGAGGCGGGGAATCAGATATGGGGAAACAGAGGCGGGGAATCAGAGGCGGGGAAACAGAGGCGGGGAATCAGATATGGAGAATCAGAGGTGGGGAATCAGAGGCCGGGAATCAGAGGCCGGGAATTAGAGGTGGGGAATAAGAGGCAGGGAATCAGATGTGCAGAATCAGAGTTGGGGAATCAGAGGCGGGGAATCAGATATTGGGTAACAGAGGCGGGGAATCAGAGGCAGGGAAATGGAGGTGGGGAATCAGATATGGGGAATCAGAGGAGGGGAATAAGAGGTTGGGAATCAGAGGCAGGGAATCAGAGGTGGGGATTCAGAGGAAGGGAATCAGATGCGGGGAATCAGAGGCGGGGAATAAGAGGCAGGGAATCACAGGCAGGGAATCAGACGTGGGGAATCAGATGCGGGGAATCATAGCTGGAGAATCACAGGCGGCGAATCAGAGTTGGGGAATCAGAGGCGGGGAATCAGATATGGGGAATCAGAGGCGGGGAATCAGAAGTGGGGAAACAGAGGCGGTGAATCAGACATGGGGAATCAGAGGCGGGGGATCAGAGGTGGTGAATCAGAGATGGGGAATCAGAGGCGGGGAATCAGAGGCAGGGATTCAGACGCGGGGAATCAGAGGCGGGGAATCAGAGCTGGGGAATCAGAGGCGGGCTATCTGAGTTGGGGAATCAGCGGCGGGGAATCAGATATGGGGAATCAGAGGCGGGGAATCAGAGCTGGGGAATGAGAGGCCGGGAATCAGATATGGGGAAACAGAGGCGGGGAATAAGAGGCGGGGAAACAGAGGCGGGGAATCAGATATGGGATATCAGAGGTGGAGAATCAGAGGTTGGGAATCAGAGGCAGGGAATCAAAGGCGGGGAATCAAAATTGGGGAATCAGAGATAGGGAATCAGAGATGGGGAATCAGAGGCGGGGAATCAGACGCGGGGAATCAGAGGTGGTGAATCAGACCTGGGGAATCAGAGGCGGGGAATCAGTGTTGGGGAATCAGAGGCGGGGAATCAGATATGAGGAAACAGAGGCAGGGAATCAGAGGCGGGGAAACAGAGGCGGGGAATCAGATATGGGGAATCAGAGGTGGGGAATCAGAGGTTGGGAATCAGAGGCATGGAATCAGAGGTGGGGCATCAGAGGCGGGGAAACATAGGTGGGGAATCAGATATGGGGAATCAGAGGTGGGGAATCAGAGGCGATGAATCAGAGATGGCGAATCAGAGGCGGGGAATAAGACATGGGGAATCAGAGGCTGGGAATCAGACGCGGGGAATCAGAGGCGGGGAATCAGAGCTGGGGAATCAGAGGCGGGGAATCAGAGTTGGGGATTCAGCGGCGGGGAATCAGATATGGGGAAACAGAGGCGGGGAATCAGAGGCAGGGAAACAGAGGCGGGGAATCAGATATGGGGAATCAGAGGAGGGGAATCAAAGGTTGGGAATCAGAGGAAGGGAATCAGAGGAAGGGATTCAGAGGCAGGGAATCAGATGCGGGGAATCTGAGGCGGGGATTCAGAGCTGGGGAATCAGTGCGGGGAATCAGAGTTGGGGAATCAGATGCGAGGAATTAGATATGGGGAAACAGAGGCGGGGAATCAGAGGCGGGGAAACAGAGGCGGGGAATCAGATATGGGGAATCAGAAGTGGGGAATCAGAGGCAGGCAATCAGATGTGCGGAATCAGAGATGGGGAATCAGAGGCAGGGAATCAGAATCAGAAGCGGGGAATCAGAGGCTGGGAATCAGAGGCCGGGAATCAGATGCCGGGAGTAAGAGGCCGGGAATCAGAGGTGGGGAATCAGAGTCCGGGAATCAGATATGGGGAATCAGAGGTGGGGAATCAGAGGTGGGGAATCAGAGGCCGGGAATTAGAGGTGGGGAATAAGAGGCAGGGAATCAGATGTGCAGAATCAGAGTTGGGGAATCAGAGGCGGGGAATCAGATATTGGGTAACAGAGGCGGGGAATCAGAGGCAGGGAAATGGAGGTGGGGAATCAGATATGGGGAATCAGAGGAGGGGAATCAGAGGTTGGGAATCAGAGGCAGGGAATCAGAGGTGGGGATTCAGAGGCAGGGAATCAGATGCGGGGAATCAGAGGCGGGGAATAAGAGGCAGGGAATCACAGGCAGGGAATCAGACGTGGGGAATCAGATGCGGGGAATCATAGCTGGCGAATCACAGGCGGGGAATCAGAGTTGGGGAATCAGAGGCGGGGAATCAGAGGCAGGGAAATGGAGGCAGGGAATCAGATATGGGGAATCAGAGGAGGGGAATCAGAGGTTGGGAATCAGATGCGGGGAATCAGAGGCGGGGAATAAGAGGCAGGGAATCAGAGGCGGGGAATCAGATATGGGGAATCAGAGGCGGGGTATCAGAGGTGGGGAAACAGAGGCGGTGAATCAGACATGGGGAATCAGAGGCGGGGGATCAGAGGTGGTGAATCAGAGATGGGGAATCAGAGGCGGGGAATCAGAGGCAGGGATTCAGACGCGGGGAATCAGAGGCGTGGAATCAGAGCTGGGGAATCAGAGGCGGGCTATCAGAGTTGGGGAATCAGCGACGGGGAATCAGATATGGGGAATCAGAGGCGGGGAATCAGAGCTGGGGAATGAGAGGCCGGGAATCAGATATGGGGAAACAGAGGCGGGCAATAAGAGGCGGGGAAACAGAGGCGGGGAATCAGAGGTGGGGAATCAGAGGTTTGGAATCAGAGGCAGGGAATCAAAGGCGGGGAATCAGAATTGGGGAATCAGAGATAGGGAATCAGAGATGGGGAATCAGAGGCGGGGAATCAGACGTGGGGAATCAGAGGTGGTGAATCAGACCTGGGGAATCAGAGGCGGGGAATCAGTGTTGGGGAATCAGAGGCGGGGAATCAGATATGAGGAAACAGAGGCAGGGAATCAGAAGCGGGGAAACAGAGGCGGGGAATCAGATATGGGGAATCAGAGGTGGGGAATCAGAGGTTGGGAATCAGAGGCATGGAATCAGAGGCGGGGCATCAGTGGCGGGGAAACATAGGTGGGGAATCAGATATGGGGAATCAGATGTGGGGAATCAGAGGCGATGAATCAGAGATGGCGAATCAGAGGCGGGGAATAAGACATGGGGAATCAGAGGCTGGGAATCAGATGCGGGGAATCAGAGGCGGGGAATCAGAGCTGGGGAATCAGAGGCGGGGAATCAGAGTTGGGGAATCAGAGGCGGCGAATCAGATATGGGGAAACAGAGGCGGGGAATCAGAGGCAGGGAAACGGAGGCGGGGAATCAGATATGGGGAATCAGAGGAGGGGAATCAGAGGTTGGGAATCAGAGTCAGGGAATCAGAGGTGGGGATTCAGAGGCAGGGAATCAGATGCGGGGAATCTGAGGCGGGGATTCAGAGCTGGGGAATCAGTGCGGGGAATCAGAGTTGGGGAATCAGAGGCGGGGAATTAGATATGGGGAAACAGAGGCGGTGAATCAGAGGCGGGGAAACAGAGGCGGGGAATCAGATATGGGGAATCAGAAGTGGGGAATCAGAGGCAGGGAATCAGATGTGCGGAATCAGAGATGGGGAATCAGAGGCAGGGAATCAGAATCAGAAGCGGGGAATCAGAGGCCGGGAATCAGAGGCCGGGAATCAGATGCCGGGAATCAGATGCCGGGAAAAAGAGGCCGGGAATCAGAGGTGGGGAATCAGAGTCAGGGAATCAGATATGGGGAATCAGAGGCGGGGAATGAGATATGGGGAATCAGAGGCGGGGAATCAGATGCGGGGAAACAGAGGCGGGGAATCACATATGGGGAATCAGAGGTGGCCAATCAAAGGCGGGGAATCAGATATGGGGAAACAGAGGCGGGGAATCAGAGGCGGGGAAACAGAGGCGGGGAATCAGATATGGGGAATCAGAGGTGGGGAATCAGAGTTTGGGAATCAGAGGCAGGGAATCAGAGGCAGGGAATCAAACACGGGGAATCAGAGGCGGGGAATCAGAGCTGGGGATCAGAGGTGGGGAATCAGAGTTGGGGAATCAGAGGCGGGGAATCAGATATGGGGAAACAGAGGCGGGGAATCAGAGGCGGGGAAACAGAGGCGGGGAATCAGATATGGGGAATCAGAGGTGGGGAATCAGAGGTTGGGAATCAGAGGCATGGAATCAGAGGTGGGGCATCAGAGGCGGGGAAACATAGGTGGGGAATCAGATATGGGGAATCAGAGGTGGGGAATCAGAGGCGATGAATCAGAGATGGCGAATCAGAGGCGGGGAATAAGACATGGGGAATCAGAGGCTGGGAATCAGACGCGGGGAATCAGAGGCGGGGAATCAGAGCTGGGGAATCAGAGGCGGGGAATCAGAGTTGGGGATTCAGCGGCGGGGAATCAGATATGGGGAAACAGAGGCGGGGAATCAGAGGCAGGGAAACAGAGGCGGGGAATCAGATATGGGGAATCAGAGGAGGGGAATCAAAGGTTGGGAATCAGAGGAAGGGAATCAGAGGAAGGGATTCAGAGGCAGGGAATCAGATGCGGGGAATCTGAGGCGGGGATTCAGAGCTGGGGAATCAGTGCGGGGAATCAGAGTTGGGGAATCAGATGCGAGGAATTAGATATGGGGAAACAGAGGCGGGGAATCAGAGGCGGGGAAACAGAGGCGGGGAATCAGATATGGGGAATCAGAAGTGGGGAATCAGAGGCAGGCAATCAGATGTGCGGAATCAGAGATGGGGAATCAGAGGCAGGGAATCAGAATCAGAAGCGGGGAATCAGAGGCTGGGAATCAGAGGCCGGGAATCAGATGCCGGGAGTAAGAGGCCGGGAATCAGAGGTGGGGAATCAGAGTCCGGGAATCAGATATGGGGAATCAGAGGTGGGGAATCAGAGGTGGGGAATCAGAGGCCGGGAATTAGAGGTGGGGAATAAGAGGCAGGGAATCAGATGTGCAGAATCAGAGTTGGGGAATCAGAGGCGGGGAATCAGATATTGGGTAACAGAGGCGGGGAATCAGAGGCAGGGAAATGGAGGTGGGGAATCAGATATGGGGAATCAGAGGAGGGGAATCAGAGGTTGGGAATCAGAGGCAGGGAATCAGAGGTGGGGATTCAGAGGCAGGGAATCAGATGCGGGGAATCAGAGGCGGGGAATAAGAGGCAGGGAATCACAGGCAGGGAATCAGACGTGGGGAATCAGATGCGGGGAATCATAGCTGGCGAATCACAGGCGGGGAATCAGAGTTGGGGAATCAGAGGCGGGGAATCAGAGGCAGGGAAATGGAGGCAGGGAATCAGATATGGGGAATCAGAGGAGGGGAATCAGAGGTTGGGAATCAGATGCGGGGAATCAGAGGCGGGGAATAAGAGGCAGGGAATCAGAGGCGGGGAATCAGATATGGGGAATCAGAGGCGGGGTATCAGAGGTGGGGAAACAGAGGCGGTGAATCAGACATGGGGAATCAGAGGCGGGGGATCAGAGGTGGTGAATCAGAGATGGGGAATCAGAGGCGGGGAATCAGAGGCAGGGATTCAGACGCGGGGAATCAGAGGCGTGGAATCAGAGCTGGGGAATCAGAGGCGGGCTATCAGAGTTGGGGAATCAGCGACGGGGAATCAGATATGGGGAATCAGAGGCGGGGAATCAGAGCTGGGGAATGAGAGGCCGGGAATCAGATATGGGGAAACAGAGGCGGGCAATAAGAGGCGGGGAAACAGAGGCGGGGAATCAGAGGTGGGGAATCAGAGGTTAGGAATCAGAGGCAGGGAATCAAAGGCGGGGAATCAGAATTGGGGAATCAGAGATAGGGAATCAGAGATGGGGAATCAGAGGCGGGGAATCAGACGTGGGGAATCAGAGGTGGTGAATCAGACCTGGGGAATCAGAGGCGGGGAATCAGTGTTGGGGAATCAGAGGCGGGGAATCAGATATGAGGAAACAGAGGCAGGGAATCAGAAGCGGGGAAACAGAGGCGGGGAATCAGATATGGGGAATCAGAGGTGGGGAATCAGAGGTTGGGAATCAGAGGCATGGAATCAGAGGCGGGGCATCAGTGGCGGGGAAACATAGGTGGGGAATCAGATATGGGGAATCAGATGTGGGGAATCAGAGGCGATGAATCAGAGATGGCGAATCAGAGGCGGGGAATAAGACATGGGGAATCAGAGGCTGGGAATCAGATGCGGGGAATCAGAGGCGGGGAATCAGAGCTGGGGAATCAGAGGCGGGGAATCAGAGTTGGGGAATCAGAGGCGGGGAATCAGATATGGGGAAACAGAGGCGGGGAATCAGAGGCAGGGAAACGGAGGCGGGGAATCAGATATGGGGAATCAGAGGAGGGGAATCAGAGGTTGGGAATCAGAGTCAGGGAATCAGAGGTGGGGATTCAGAGGCAGGGAATCAGATGCGGGGAATCTGAGGCGGGGATTCAGAGCTGGGGAATCAGTGCGGGGAATCAGAGTTGGGGAATCAGAGGCGGGGAATTAGATATGGGGAAACAGAGGCGGTGAATCAGAGGCGGGGAAACAGAGGCGGGGAATCAGATATGGGGAATCAGAAGTGGGGAATCAGAGGCAGGGAATCAGATGTGCGGAATCAGAGATGGGGAATCAGAGGCAGGGAATCAGAATCAGAAGCGGGGAATCAGAGGCCGGGAATCAGAGGCCGGGAATCAGATGCCGGGAATCAGATGCCGGGAAAAAGAGGCCGGGAATCAGAGGTGGGGAATCAGAGTCAGGGAATCAGATATGGGGAATCAGAGGCGGGGAATGAGATATGGGGAATCAGAGGCGGGGAATCAGATGCGGGGAAACAGAGGCGGGGAATCACATATGGGGAATCAGAGGTGGCCAATCAAAGGCGGGGAATCAGATATGGGGAAACAGAGGCGGGGAATCAGAGGCGGGGAAACAGAGGCGGGGAATCAGATATGGGGAATCAGAGGTGGGGAATCAGAGTTTGGGAATCAGAGGCAGGGAATCAGAGGCAGGGAATCAAACACGGGGAATCAGAGGCGGGGAATCAGAGCTGGGGATCAGAGGTGGGGAATCAGAGTTGGGGAATCAGAGGCGGGGAATCAGATATGGGGAAACAGAGGCGGGGAATCAGAGGCGGGGAAACAGAGGCGGGGAATCAGATATGGGGAATCAGAGGTGGGGAATCAGAGGTTGGGAATCAGAGGCATGGAATCAGAGGTGGGGCATCAGAGGCGGGGAAACATAGGTGGGGAATCAGATATGGGGAATCAGAGGTGGGGAATCAGAGGCGATGAATCAGAGATGGCGAATCAGAGGCGGGGAATAAGACATGGGGAATCAGAGGCTGGGAATCAGACGCGGGGAATCAGAGGCGGGGAATCAGAGCTGGGGAATCAGAGGCGGGGAATCAGAGTTGGGGATTCAGCGGCGGGGAATCAGATATGGGGAAACAGAGGCGGGGAATCAGAGGCAGGGAAACAGAGGCGGGGAATCAGATATGGGGAATCAGAGGAGGGGAATCAAAGGTTGGGAATCAGAGGAAGGGAATCAGAGGAAGGGATTCAGAGGCAGGGAATCAGATGCGGGGAATCTGAGGCGGGGATTCAGAGCTGGGGAATCAGTGCGGGGAATCAGAGTTGGGGAATCAGATGCGAGGAATTAGATATGGGGAAACAGAGGCGGGGAATCAGATATGGTGAATCAGAAGTGGGGAATCAGAGGCAGGCAATCAGATGTGCGGAATCAGAGATGGGGAATCAGAGGCAGGGAATCAGAATCAGAAGCGGGGAATCAGAGGCTGGGAATCAGAGGCCGGGAATCAGATGCCGGGAGTAAGAGGCCGGGAATCAGAGGTGGGGAATCAGAGTCCGGGAATCAGATATGGGGAATCAGAGGTGGGGAATCAGAGGTGGGGAATCAGAGGCCGGGAATTAGAGGTGGGGAATAAGAGGCAGGGAATCAGATGTGCAGAATCAGAGTTGGGGAATCAGAGGCGGGGAATCAGATATTGGGTAACAGAGGCGGGGAATCAGAGGCAGGGAAATGGAGGTGGGGAATCAGATATGGGGAATCAGAGGAGGGGAATCAGAGGTTGGGAATCAGAGGCAGGGAATCAGAGGTGGGGATTCAGAGGCAGGGAATCAGATGCGGGGAATCAGAGGCGGGGAATAAGAGGCAGGGAATCACAGGCAGGGAATCAGACGTGGGGAATCAGATGCGGGGAATCATAGCTGGCGAATCACAGGCGGGGAATCAGAGTTGGGGAATCAGAGGCGGGGAATCAGAGGCAGGGAAATGGAGGCAGGGAATCAGATATGGGGAATCAGAGGAGGGGAATCAGAGGTTGGGAATCAGATGCGGGGAATCAGAGGCGGGGAATAAGAGGCAGGGAATCAGAGGCGGGGAATCAGATATGGGGAATCAGAGGCGGGGTATCAGAGGTGGGGAAACAGAGGCGGTGAATCAGACATGGGGAATCAGAGGCGGGGGATCAGAGGTGGTGAATCAGAGATGGGGAATCAGAGGCGGGGAATCAGAGGCAGGGATTCAGACGCGGGGAATCAGAGGCGTGGAATCAGAGCTGGGGAATCAGAGGCGGGCTATCAGAGTTGGGGAATCAGCGACGGGGAATCAGATATGGGGAATCAGAGGCGGGGAATCAGAGCTGGGGAATGAGAGGCCGGGAATCAGATATGGGGAAACAGAGGCGGGCAATAAGAGGCGGGGAAACAGAGGCGGGGAATCAGAGGTGGGGAATCAGAGGTTAGGAATCAGAGGCAGGGAATCAAAGGCGGGGAATCAGAATTGGGGAATCAGAGATAGGGAATCAGAGATGGGGAATCAGAGGCGGGGAATCAGACGTGGGGAATCAGAGGTGGTGAATCAGACCTGGGGAATCAGAGGCGGGGAATCAGTGTTGGGGAATCAGAGGCGGGGAATCAGATATGAGGAAACAGAGGCAGGGAATCAGAAGCGGGGAAACAGAGGCGGGGAATCAGATATGGGGAATCAGAGGTGGGGAATCAGAGGTTGGGAATCAGAGGCATGGAATCAGAGGCGGGGCATCAGTGGCGGGGAAACATAGGTGGGGAATCAGATATGGGGAATCAGATGTGGGGAATCAGAGGCGATGAATCAGAGATGGCGAATCAGAGGCGGGGAATAAGACATGGGGAATCAGAGGCTGGGAATCAGATGCGGGGAATCAGAGGCGGGGAATCAGAGCTGGGGAATCAGAGGCGGGGAATCAGAGTTGGGGAATCAGAGGCGGGGAATCAGATATGGGGAAACAGAGGCGGGGAATCAGAGGCAGGGAAACGGAGGCGGGGAATCAGATATGGGGAATCAGAGGAGGGGAATCAGAGGTTGGGAATCAGAGTCAGGGAATCAGAGGTGGGGATTCAGAGGCAGGGAATCAGATGCGGGGAATCTGAGGCGGGGATTCAGAGCTGGGGAATCAGTGCGGGGAATCAGAGTTGGGGAATCAGAGGCGGGGAATTAGATATGGGGAAACAGAGGCGGTGAATCAGAGGCGGGGAAACAGAGGCGGGGAATCAGATATGGGGAATCAGAAGTGGGGAATCAGAGGCAGGGAATCAGATGTGCGGAATCAGAGATGGGGAATCAGAGGCAGGGAATCAGAATCAGAAGCGGGGAATCAGAGGCCGGGAATCAGAGGCCGGGAATCAGATGCCGGGAATCAGATGCCGGGAAAAAGAGGCCGGGAATCAGAGGTGGGGAATCAGAGTCAGGGAATCAGATATGGGGAATCAGAGGCGGGGAATGAGATATGGGGAATCAGAGGCGGGGAATCAGATGCGGGGAAACAGAGGCGGGGAATCACATATGGGGAATCAGAGGTGGCCAATCAAAGGCGGGGAATCAGATATGGGGAAACAGAGGCGGGGAATCAGAGGCGGGGAAACAGAGGCGGGGAATCAGATATGGGGAATCAGAGGTGGGGAATCAGAGTTTGGGAATCAGAGGCAGGGAATCAGAGGCAGGGAATCAAACACGGGGAATCAGAGGCGGGGAATCAGAGCTGGGGATCAGAGGTGGGGAATCAGAGTTGGGGAATCAGAGGCGGGGAATCAGATATGGGGAAACAGAGGCGGGGAATCAGAGGCGGGGAAACAGAGGCGGGGAATCAGATATGGGGAATCAGAGGTGGGGAATCAGAGGTTGGGAATCAGAGGCAGGGAATCAGAGGCAGGGAATCAGAGGCGGGGAATCAGAGGCAGGGAATCAGACGTGCGGAATCAGAGATGGGGAATCAGAGGCAGGGAATCAGAGGCGGGGAATCAGAGGCGGGGAATCAGAGGCCGGGAATCAGAGGCCGGGAATGAGAGTTCGGGAATCAGAGGCCGTGAATCAGAGGCCGGGAATCAGAGGTGGGGAATAAGAGGCCGGGAATCAGAAGCGGGGAATCAGACGCGGGGAATCAGAGGTGGTGAATCAGAGCTGGGGAATCAGAGGCGGGGAATCAGTGTTGGGGAATCAGAGGCGGGGAATCAGATATGAGGAAACAGAGGCAGGGAATCAGAGGCGGGGAAACAGAGGCGGGGAATCAGATATGGGGAATCAGAGGTGGGGAATCAGAGGTGGGGAATGAGAGGCGGGGAATCAGAGGCAGGGAATCGGATGAGCAGAATCAGAGATAGGGAATCAGAGGTGGGGAATCAGAGTCTGGGAATCAGAGATGGGGAATCAGAGGCGGGGAATCAGAGGCGGGGAAACATAGGTGGGAATAAGATATGGGGAATCAGAGGTGGGGAATCAGAGGGGATGAATCAGAGATGGCGAATCAGAGGCGGGGAATCAGAGGCAGGAAATCAGACATGGGGAATCAGAGGCTGGGAATCAGATGCAGGGAATCAGAGGCGGGGAATCAGAGCTGGGGAATCAGAGGCGGGGAATCAGAGTTGGGGAATCAGAGGCGGGGAATCAGATATGGGGAAACAGAGGCGGGGAATCAGAGGCAGGGAAACGGAGGCGGGGAATCAGATATGGGGAATCAGAGGAGGGGAATCAGAGGTTGGGAATCAGAGTCAGGGAATCAGAGGTGGGGATTCAGAGGCAGGGAATCAGATGCGGGGAATCTGAGGCGGGGATTCAGAGCTGGGGAATCAGTGCGGGGAATCAGAGTTGTGGAATCAGATGCGGGGAATTAGATATGGGGAAACAGAGGCGGTGAATCAGAGGCGGGGAAACAGAGGCGGGGAATCAGATATGGGGAATCAGAAGTGGGGAATCAGAGGCAGGGAATCAGATGTGCGGAATCAGAGATGGGGAATCAGAGGCAGGGAATCAGAATCAGAAGCGGGGAATCAGAGGCCGGGAATCAGAGGCCGGGAATCAGATGCCGGGAATCAGATGCCGGGAAAAAGAGGCCGGGAATCAGAGGTGGGGAATCAGAGTCAGGGAATCAGATATGGGGAATCAGAGGCGGGGAATGAGATATGGGGAATCAGAGGCCGGGAATCAGATGCGGGGAAACAGAGGCGGGGAATCACATATGGGGAATCAGAGGTGGCCAATCAAAGGCGGGGAATCAGATATGGGGAAACAGAGGCGGGGAATCAGAGGCGGGGAAACAGAGGCGGGGAATCAGATATGGGGAATCAGAGGTGGGGAATCAGAGTTTGGGAATCAGAGGCAGGGAATCAGAGGCAGGGAATCAAACACGGGGAATCAGAGGCGGGGAATCAGAGCTGGGGATCAGAGGTGGGGAATCAGAGTTGGGGAATCAGAGGCGGGGAATCAGATATGGGGAAACAGAGGCGGGGAATCAGAGGCGGGGAAACAGAGGCGGGGAATCAGATATGGGGAATAAGAGGTGGGGAATCAGTGGTTGGGAATCAGAGGCAGGGAATCAGAGGCAGGGAATCAGAGGCGGGGAATCAGAGGCAGGGAATCAGACGTGCGGAATCAGAGATGGGGAATCAGAGGCAAGGAATCAGAGGCGGGGAATCAGAGGCGGGGAATCATAGGCCGGGAATCAAAGGCCGGGAATGAGAGTTCGGGAATCAGAGGCCGGGAATCAGAGGCCGGGAATCAGAGGTGGGGAATAAGAGGCCGGGAATCAGAAGCGGGGAATCAGACGCGGGGAATCAGAGGTGGTGAATCAGAGCTGGGGAATCAGAGGCGGGGAATCAGTGTTGGGGAATCAGAGGCGGGGAATCAGATATGAGGAAACAGAGGCAGGGAATCAGAGGCGGGGAAACAGAGGCGGGGAATCAGATATGGGGAATCAGAGGTGGGGAATCAGAGGTGGGGAATCAGAGGCGGGGAATCAGAGGCAGGGAATCGGATGAGCAGAATCAGAGATAGGGAATCAGAGGTGGGGAATCAGAGTCTGGGAATCAGAGATGGGGAATCAGAGGCGGGGAATCAGAGGCGGGGAAACATAGGTGGGGAATAAGATATGGGGAATCAGAGGTGGGGAATCAGAGGGGATGAATCAGAGATGGCGAATCAGAGGCGGGGAATCAGAGGCAGGAAATCAGACATGGGGAATCAGAGGCTGGGAATCAGAGGTGGGGAATCAGAGCTGGGGAATCAGAGGCGGGGAATCAGAGTTGGGGAATCAGAGGTGGGGAATCAGATATGGGGAAACAGAGGCGGGCAATCAGAGGCAGGGAAACGGAGGCGGGGAATCAGATATGGGGAATCAGAGGAGGGGAATCAGAGGTTGGGAATCAGAGGCAGGGAATCAGAGGTGGGGATTCAGAGGCAGGGAATCAGATGCGGGGAATCAGAGGCGGGGAATGAGATATGGGGAATCAGAGGCGGGGAATCAGAGGCGGGGAAACAGAGGCGGGGAATCACATATGGGGAATCAGAGGTGGCGAATCAAAGGCGGTGAATCAGAGATGGGGAAGCAGAGGCGGGGAATCAGAGGCAAGTAATCAAACACGTGGAATCAGAGGCGGGGAATCAAAGTTGGGGAATCAGAGGCGGGGAATCAGATATGGGGAAACAGAGGCGGGAAATCAGAGGCGGGGAAACAGAGGCGGGGAATCAGATATGGGGAATCAGAGGTGGGGAATCAGAGGTTGGGATTCAGAGGCAGGGAATCAGAGGCAGGGAATCAGAGGCAGGGAATCAGAGGCAGGGAATCAGATGTGCGGAATCAGAGATGGGGAATCAGAGGCAGGGAAACAGAGGCGGGGAATCAGAGGCGGGGAATCAGAGGCTGGGAATCAGAGGCCGGGAATGAGAGGCCGGGAATGAGAGGCCGGGAATCAGAGGCCGGGAATCAGAGGCCGGGAATCAGAGGTGGGGAATAAGAGGCAGGGAATCAGATGTGCAGAATCAGAGATGGGGAATCAGATGCAGGGAATCAGAGTCGGGGAATCAGAGGCGGGGAATCAGAGGCCAGGAATCAGAGGCCGGGAATGAGAGGTCTCGAATCAGAGGCCGGGAATCAGAGGCCGGGAATCAGAGGTGGGGAATCAGAGGCAGGGAATCAGAGGTGGGGATTCAGAGGCAGGGAATCAGATGCGGCGAATCAGAGGCGGGGAATGAGATATGGGGAATCAGAGGCGGGGAATCAGAGGCGGGGAAACAGAGGCGGGGAATCACATATGGGGAATCAGAGGTGGCGAATCAAAGGCGGTGAATCAGAGATGGGGAAGCAGAGGCGGGGAATCAGAGGCAGGTAATCAAACACGTGGAATCAGAGGCGGGGAATCAGACCTGGGGAATCAGAGGCGGGGAATCAGAGTTGGGGAATCAGAGGCGGGAATCAGATATGGGGAAACAGAGGCGGGGAATCAGAGGCGGGGAAACAGAGGCGGGGAATCAGATATGGAGAATCAGAGGTGGGGAATCAGAGGCCGGGAATCAGAGGCCGGGAATTAGAGGTGGGGAATAAGAGGCAGGGAATCAGATGTGCAGAATCAGAATTGGGGAATCAGAGGCGGGGAATCAGATATGGGGTAACAGAGGCGGGGAATCAGAGGCAGGGAATCAGAGGCGGGGAATGAGATATGGGGAATCAGAGGCGGGGAATCAGAGGCGGGGAAAGAGAGGCGGGGAATCACATATGGGGAATCAGAGGTGGCGAATCAAAGGCGGTGAATCAGAGATGGGGAAGCAGAGGCGGGAAATCAGAGGCAGGTAATCAAACACGTGGAATCAGAGGCGGGGAATCAAAGTTGGGGAATCAGAGGCGGGGAATCAGATATGGGGAAACAGAGGCGGGAAATCAGAGGCGGGGAAACAGAGGCGGGGAATCAGATATGGGGAATCAGAGGTGGGGAATCAGAGGTTGGGATTCAGAGGCAGGGAATCAGAGGCAGGGAATCAGAGGCAGGGAATCAGAGGCAGGGAATCAGATGTGCGGAATCAGAGATGGGGAATCAGAGGCAGGGAAACAGAGGCGGGGAATCAGAGGCGGGGAATCAGAGGCCGGGAATCAGAGGCCGGGAATGAGAGGCCGGGAATGAGAGGCCGGTAATCAGAGGCCGGGAATCAGAGGCCGGGAATCAGAGGTGGGGAATAAGAGGCAGGGAATCAGATGTGCAGAATCAGAGATGGGGAATCAGAGGCAGGGAATCAGAGTCGGGGAATCAGAGGCGGGGAATCAGAGGCCGGGAATCAGAGGCCGGGAATGAGAGGTCGGGAATCAGAGGCCGGGAATCAGAGGCCGGGAATCAGAGGTGGGGAATCAGAGGCAGGGAATCAGAGGTGGGGATTCAGAGGCAGGGAATCAGATGCGGCGAATCAGAGGCGGGGAATGAGATATGGGGAATCAGAGGCGGGGAATCGAGGCGGGGAAACAGAGGCGGGCAATCACATATGTGGAATCAGAAGTGGCGAATCAAAGGCGGTGAATCAGAGATGGGGAAGCAGAGGCGGGGAATCAGAGGCAGGTAATCAAACACGTGGAATCAGAGGCGGGGAATCAGACCTGGTGAATCAGAGGCGGGGAATCAGAGTTGGGGAATCAGATATGGGGAAACAGAGGCGGGGAATCAGATATGGGGTAACAGAGGCGGGGAATCAGAGGCAGGGAAATGGAGGCGGGGAATCAGATATGGGGAATCAGAGGAGGGGAATCAGAGGTTGGGAATCAGATGCGGGGAATCAGAGGCGGGGAATAAGAGGCAGGGAATCACAGGCAGGGAAACAGACGTTGGGAATCAGAGGCGGGGAATCATAGCTGGCGAATCATAGGCGGGGAATCAGAGTTGGGGAATCAGAGGCGGGGAATCAGATATGGGGAATCAGAGGCGGGGAATCAGAGGTGGGGAAACAGAGGCGGTGAATCAGACATGGGGAATCAGAGGCGGGGGATCAGAGGTGGTGAATCAGAGATGGGGAATCAGAGGCGGGGAATCAGAGGCAGGGATTCAGACGCGGGGAATCAGAGGCGGGGAATCAGAGCTGGGGAATCAGAGTTGGGGAATCAGCGGCGGGGAATCAGATATGGGGAATCAGAGGCGGGGAATCAGAGCTGGGGAATGAGAGGCCGGGAATCAGATATAGGGAAACAGAGGTGGGGAATCAGAGGTTGGGAATCAGAGGCAGGGAATCAGAGGCAGGGAATCAAACACGGGGAATCAGAGGCGGGGAATCAGAGCTGGTGATCAGAGGTGGGGAATCAGAGTTGGGGAATCAGAGGCGGGGAATCAGATATGGGGAAACAGAGGCGGGGAATCAGAGGTTGGGAATCAGAGGCAGGGAATCAGAGGTAGGGAATCAGAGGCGGGGAATCAGAGGCAGGGAATCAGATGTGCGGAATCAGAGATGGGGAATCAGAGGCAGGGAATCAGAGGCGGGGAATCAGAGGCGGGGAATCAGAGGCCGGGAATCAGAGCCCGGAATGAGAGTTCGGGAGTCAGAGGCCGGGAATCAGAGGCCGGGAATCAGAGGTGGGGAATAAGAGGCCGGGAATCAGAAGCGGGGAATCAGACGCGGGGAATCAGAGGTGGTGAATCAGAGCTGGGGAATCAGAGGCGGGGAATCAGTGTTGGGGAATCAGAGGTGGGGAATCAGATATGAGGAAACAGAGGCAGGGAATCACAGGCGGGGAAACAGAGGCGGGGAATCAGATATGGGGAATCAGAGGTGGGGAATCAGAGGTGGGGAATCAGAGGCGGGGAATCAAAGGCAGGGAATCGGATGAGCAGAATCAGAGATAGGGAATCAGATGTGGGGAATCAGAGTCTGGGAATCAGAGATGGGGAATCAGAGGCGGGGAATCAGAGGCGGGGAAACATAGGTGGGGAATAAGATATGGGGAATCAGAGGTGGGGAATCAGAGGGGATGAATCAGAGATGGCGAATCAGAGGCGGGGAATCAGAGGCAGGAAATCAGACATGGGGAATCAGAGGCTGGGAATCAGACGCGGGGAATCAGAGGCGGGGAATCAGAGCTGGGGAATCAGAGGCGGCGAATCAGAGTTGGGGAATCAGAGGTGGGGAATCAGATATGGGGAAACAGAGGCGGGCAATCAGAGGCAGGGAAACGGAGGCGGGGAATCAGATATGGGGAATCAGAGGAGGGGATTCAGAGGTTGGGAATCAGAGGCAGGGAATCAGAGGCGGGGAATGAGATATGGGGAATCAGAGGCGGGGAATCAGAGGCGGGGAAAGAGAGGCGGGGAATCACATATGGGGAATCAGAGGTGGCGAATCAAAGGCGGTGAATCAGAGATGGGGAAGCAGAGGCGGGAAATCAGAGGCAGGTAATCAAACACGTGGAATCAGAGGCGGGGAATCAAAGTTGGGGAATCAGAGGCGGGGAATCAGATATGGGGAAACAGAGGCGGGAAATCAGAGGCGGGGAAACAGAGGCGGGGAATCAGATATGGGGAATCAGAGGTGGGGAATCAGAGGTTGGGATTCAGAGGCAGGGAATCAGAGGCAGGGAATCAGAGGCAGGGAATCAGAGGCAGGGAATCAGATGTGCGGAATCAGAGATGGGGAATCAGAGGCAGGGAAACAGAGGCGGGGAATCAGAGGCGGGGAATCAGAGGCCGGGAATCAGAGGCCGGGAATGAGAGGCCGGGAATGAGAGGCCGGTAATCAGAGGCCGGGAATCAGAGGCCGGGAATCAGAGGTGGGGAATAAGAGGCAGGGAATCAGATGTGCAGAATCAGAGATGGGGAATCAGAGGCAGGGAATCAGAGTCGGGGAATCAGAGGCGGGGAATCAGAGGCCGGGAATCAGAGGCCGGGAATGAGAGGTCGGGAATCAGAGGCCGGGAATCAGAGGCCGGGAATCAGAGGTGGGGAATCAGAGGCAGGGAATCAGAGGTGGGGATTCAGAGGCAGGGAATCAGATGCGGCGAATCAGAGGCGGGGAATGAGATATGGGGAATCAGAGGCGGGGAATCGAGGCGGGGAAACAGAGGCGGGCAATCACATATGTGGAATCAGAAGTGGCGAATCAAAGGCGGTGAATCAGAGATGGGGAAGCAGAGGCGGGGAATCAGAGGCAGGTAATCAAACACGTGGAATCAGAGGCGGGGAATCAGACCTGGGGAATCAGAGGCGGGGAATCAGAGTTGGGGAATCAGATATGGGGAAACAGAGGCGGGGAATCAGAGGCGGGGAAACAGAGGCGGGGAATCAGATATGGAGAATCAGAGGTGGGGAATCAGAGGCCGGGAATCAGAGGCCGGGAATTAGAGGTGGGGAATAAGAGGCAGGGAATCAGATGTGCAGAATCAGAGTTGGGGAATCAGAGGCGGGGAATCAGATATGGGGTAACAGAGGCGGGGAATCAGAGGCAGGGAAATGGAGGCGGGGAATCAGATATGGGGAATCAGAGGAGGGGAATCAGAGGTTGGGAATCAGATGCGGGGAATCAGAGGCGGGGAATAAGAGGCAGGGAATCACAGGCAGGGAATCAGACGTTGAGAATCAGAGGCGGGGAATCATAGCTGGCGAATCACAGGCGGGGAATCAGAGTTGGGGAATCAGAGGCGGGGAATCAGATATGGGGAATCAGAGGCGGGGAATCAGAGGTGGGGAAACAGAGGCGGTGAATCAGACATGGGGAATCAGAGGCGGGGGATCAGAGGTGGTGAATCAGAGATGGGGAATCAGAGGCGGGGAATCAGAGGCAGGGATTCAGACGCGGGTAATCAGAGGCGGGGAATCAGAGCTGGGGAATCAGAGATTGGGAATCAGAGGCGGGGAATCAGATATGGGGAATAAGAGGCGGGGAATCAGAGCTGGGGAATGAGAGGCCGGGAATCAGATATAGGGAAACAGAGGCGGGGAATAAGAGGCGGGGAAACAGAGGCGGGGAATCAGATATGGCGAATCAGAGGTGGGGAATCAGAGGTTGGGAATCAGAGGCAGGGAATCAAAGGCGGGGAATCAGAATTGGGGAATCAGAGATAGGGAATCAGAGATGGGGAATCAGAGGCTGGGAATCAGACGCGGGGAATCAGAGGCGGGGAATCAGAGCTGGGGAATCAGAGGCGGGGAATCAGAGTTGGGGAATCAGAGGTGGGGAATCAGATATGGGGAAACAGAGGCGGGCAATCAGAGGCAGGGAAACGGAGGCGGGGAATCAGATATGGGGAATCAGAGGAGGGGAATCAGAGGTTGGGAATCAGAGGCAGGGAATCAGAGGTGGGGATTCAGAGGCAGGGAATCAGATGCGGGGAATCAGAGGCGGGGAATGAGATATGGGGAATCAGAGGCGGGGAATCAGAGGCGGGGAAAGAGAGGCGGGGAATCACATATGGGGAATCAGAGGTGGCGAATCAAAGGCGGTGAATCAGAGATGGGGAAGCAGAGGCGGGGAATCAGAGGCAGGTAATCAAACACGTGGAATCAGAGGCGGGGAATCAAAGTTGGGGAATCAGAGGCGGGGAATCAGATATGGGGAAACAGAGGCGGGAAATCAGAGGCGGGGAAACAGAGGCGGGGAATCAGATATGGGGAATCAGAGGTGGGGAATCAGAGGTTGGGATTCAGAGGCAGGGAATCAGAGGCAGGGAATCAGTGGCAGGGAATCAGAGGCAGGGAATCAGATGTGCGGAATCAGAGATGGGGAATCAGAGGCAGGGAAACAGAGGCGGGGAATCAGAGGCGGGGAATCAGAGGCCGGGAATCAGAGGCCGGGAATGAGAGGCCGGGAATGAGAGGCCGGTAATCAGAGGCCGGGAATCAGAGGTCGGGAATCAGAGGTGGGGAATAAGAGGCAGGGAATCAGATGTGCAGAATCAGAGATGGGGAATCAGAGGCAGGGAATCAGAGTCGGGGAATCAGAGGCGGGGAATCAGAGGCCGGGAATCAGAGGCCGGGAATGAGAGGTCGGGAATCAGAGGCCGGGAATCAGAGGCCGGGAATCAGAGGTGGGGAATCAGAGGCAGGGAATCAGAGGTGGGGATTCAGAGGCAGGGAATCAGATGCGGCGAATCAGAGGCGGGGAATGAGATATGGGGAATCAGAGGCGGGGAATCGAGGCGGGGAAACAGAGGCGGGGAATCACATATGGGGAATCAGAGGTGGCGAATCAAAGGCGGTGAATCAGAGATGGGGAAGCAGAGGCGGGGAATCAGAGGCAGGTAATCAAACACGTGGAATCAGAGGCGGGGAATCAGACCTGGGGAATCAGAGGCGGGGAATCAGAGTTGGGGAATCAGATATGGGGAAACAGAGGCGGGGAATCAGAGGCGGGGAAACAGAGGCGGGGAATCAGATATGGAGAATCAGAGGTGGGGAATCAGAGGCCGGGAATCAGAGGCCGGGAATTAGAGGTGGGGAATAAGAGGCAGGGAATCAGATGTGCAGAATCAAGTTGGGGAATCAGAGGCGGGGAATCAGATATGGGGTAACAGAGGCGGGGAATCAGAGGCAGGGAAATGGAGGCGGGGAATCAGATATGGGGAATCAGAGGAGGGGAATCAGAGGTTGGGAATCAGATGCGGGGAATCAGAGGCGGGGAATAAGAGGCAGGGAATCACAGGCAGGGAATCAGACGTTGAGAATCAGAGGCGGGGAATCATAGCTGGCGAATCACAGGCGGGGAATCAGAGTTGGGGAATCAGAGGCGGGGAATCAGATATGGGGAATCAGAGGCGGGGAATCAGAGGTGGGGAAACAGAGGCGGTGAATCAGACATGGGGAATCAGAGGCGGGGGATCAGAGGTGGTGAATCAGAGATGGGGAATCAGAGGCGGGGAATCAGAGGCAGGGATTCAGACGCGGGGAATCAGAGGCAGGGAATCAGAGCTGGGGAATCAGAGTTGGGGAATCAGCGGCGGGGAATCAGATATGGGGAATAAGAGGCGGGGAATCAGAGCTGGGGAATGAGAGGCCGGGAATCAGATATAGGGAAACAGAGGCGGGAAATAAGAGGCGGGGAAACAGAGGCGGGGAATCAGATATGGCGAATCAGAGGTGGGGAATCAGAGGTTGGGAATCAGAGGCAGGGAATCAAAGGCGGGGAATCAGAATTGGGGAATCAGAGATAGGGAATCAGAGATGGGGAATCAGAGGCTGGGAATCAGACGCGGGGAATCAGAGGCGGGGAATCAGAGCTGGGGAATCAGAGGCGGGGAATCAGAGTTGGGGAATCAGAGGTGGGGAATCAGATATGGGGAAACAGAGGCGGGCAATCAGAGGCAGGGAAACGGAGGCGGGGAATCAGATATGGGGAATCAGAGGAGGGGAATCAGAGGTTGGGAATCAGAGGCAGGGAATCAGAGGTGGGGATTCAGAGGCAGGGAATCAGATGCGGGGAATCAGAGGCGGGGAATGAGATATGGGGAATCAGAGGCGGGGAATCAGAGGCGGGGAAAGAGAGGCGGGGAATCACATATGGGGAATCAGAGGTGGCGAATCAAAGGCGGTGAATCAGAGATGGGGAAGCAGAGGCGGGGAATCAGAGGCAGGTAATCAAACACGTGGAATCAGAGGCGGGGAATCAAAGTTGGGGAATCAGAGGCGGGGAATCAGATATGGGGAAACAGAGGCGGGAAATCAGAGGCGGGGAAACAGAGGCGGGGAATCAGATATGGGGAATCAGAGGTGGGGAATCAGAGGTTGGGATTCAGAGGCAGGGAATCAGAGGCAGGGAATCAGAGGCGGGGAATCAGAGGCAGGGAATCAGATGTGCGGAATCAGAGATGGGGAATCAGAGGCAGGGAAACAGAGGCGGGGAATCAGAGGCGGGGAATCAGAGGCCGGGAATCAGAGGCCGGGAATGAGAGGCCGGGAATGAGAGGCCGGGAATCAGAGGCCGGGAATCAGAGGCCGGGAATCAGAGGTGGGGAATAAGAGGCAGGGAATCAGATGTGCAGAATCAGAGATGGGGAATCAGAGGAAGGGAATCAGAGTCGGGGAATCAGAGGCGGGGAATCAGAGGCCGGGAATCAGAGGCCGGGAATGAGAGGTCGGGAATCAGAGGCCGGGAATCAGAGGACGGGAATCAGAGGTGGGGAATCAGAGGCAGGGAATCAGAGGTGGGGATTCAGAGGCAGGGAATCAGATGCGGCGAATCAGAGGCGGGGAATGAAATATGGGGAATCAGAGGCGGGGAATCGAGGCGGGGAAACAGAGGCGGGGAATCACATATGGGGAATCAAAGGTGGCGAATCAAAGGCGGTGAATCAGAGATGGGGAAGCAGAGGCGGGGAATCAGAGGCAGGTAATCAAACACGTGGAATCAGAGTCGGGGAATCAGACCTGGGGAATCAGAGGCGGGGAATCAGAGTTGGGGAATCAGATATGGGGAAACAGAGGCGGGGAATCAGAGGCGGGGAAACAGAGGCGGGGAATCAGATATGGAGAATCAGAGGTGGGGAATCAGAGGCCGGGAATCAGAGGCCGGGAATTAGAGGTGGGGAATAAGAGGCAGGGAATCAGATGTGCAGAATCAGAGTTGGGGAATCAGAGGCGGGGAATCAGATATGGGGTAACAGAGGCGGGGAATCAGAGGCAGGGAAATGGAGGCGGGGAATCAGATATGGGGAATCAGAGGAGGGGAATCAGAGGTTGGGAATCAGATGCGGGGAATCAGAGGCGGGGAATAAGAGGCAGGGAATCACAGGCAGGGTATCAGACGTTGGGAATCAGAGGCGGGGAATCATAGCTGGCGAATCACAGGCGGGGAATCAGAGTTGGGGAATCAGAGGCGGGAATCAGATATGGGGAATCAGAGGCGGGGAATCAGAGGTGGGGAAACAGAGGCGGTGAATCAGACATGGAGAATCAGAGGCGGGGGATCAGAGGTGGTGAATCAGAGATGGGGAATCAGAGGCAGGGAATCAGAGGCAGGGATTCAGACGCGGGGAATCAGAGGCGGGGAATCAGAGCTGGGGAATCAGAGTTGGGGAATCAGCGGCGGGGAATCAGATATGGGGAATCAGAGGCGGGGAATCAGAGCTGGGGAATGAGAGTCCGGGAATCAGATATAGGGAAACAGAGGCGGGGAATAAGAGGCGGGGAAACAGAGGCGGGGAATCAGATATGGGGAATCAGAGGTGGGGAATCAGAGGTTGGGAATCAGAGGCAGGGAATCAAAGGCGGGGAATCAGAATTGGGGAATCAGAGATAGGGAATCAGAGATGGAGAATCAGAGGCGGGGAATCAGACGCGGGGAATCAGAGGTGGTGAATCAGAGCTGGGGAATCAGAGGCGGGGAATCAGAGTTGGGGAATCAGAGGCGGGGAATCAGATATGGGGAAACAGAGGCGGGGAATCAGAGGCGGGGAAACAGAGGCGGGGAATCAGATATGGAGAATCAGAGGTGGGGAATCAGAGGCCGGGAATCAGAGGCCGGGAATTAGAGGTGGGGAATAAGAGGCAGGGAATCAGATGTGCAGAATCAGAGTTGGGGAATCAGAGGCGGGGAATCAGATATTGGGTAACAGAGGCGGGGAATCAGAGGCAGGGAAATGGAGGTGGGGAATCAGATATGGGGAATCAGAGGAGGGGAATAAGAGGTTGGGAATCAGAGGCAGGGAATCAGAGGTGGGGATTCAGAGGAAGGGAATCAGATGCGGGGAATCAGAGGCGGGGAATAAGAGGCAGGGAATCACAGGCAGGGAATCAGACGTGGGGAATCAGATGCGGGGAATCATAGCTGGCGAATCACAGGCGGCGAATCAGAGTTGGGGAATCAGAGGCGGGGAATCAGATATGGGGAATCAGAGGCGGGGAATCAGAAGTGGGGAAACAGAGGCGGTGAATCAGACATGGGGAATCAGAGGCGGGGGATCAGAGGTGGTGAATCAGAGATGGGGAATCAGAGGCGGGGAATCAGAGGCAGGGATTCAGACGCGGGGAATCAGAGGCGGGGAATCAGAGCTGGGGAATCAGAGGCGGGCTATCTGAGTTGGGGAATCAGCGGCGGGGAATCAGATATGGGGAATCAGAGGCGGGGAATAAGAGCTGGGGAATGAGAGGCCGGGAATCAGATATGGGGAAACAGAGGCGGGGAATAAGAGGCGGGGAAACAGAGGCGGGGAATCAGATATGGGATATCAGAGGTGGAGAATCAGAGGTTGGGAATCAGAGGCAGGGAATCAAAGGCGGGGAATCAAAATTGGGGAATCAGAGATAGGGAATCAGAGATGGGGAATCAGAGGCGGGGAATCAGACGCGGGGAATCAGAGGTGGTGAATCAGACCTGGGGAATCAGAGGCGGGGAATCAGTGTTGGGGAATCAGAGGCGGGGAATCAGATATGAGGAAACAGAGGCAGGGAATCAGAGGCGGGGAAACAGAGGCGGGGAATCAGATATGGGGAATCAGAGGTGGGGAATCAGAGGTTGGGAATCAGAGGCATGGAATCAGAGGTGGGGCATCAGAGGCGGGGAAACATAGGTGGGGAATCAGATATGGGGAATCAGAGGTGGGGAATCAGAGGCGATGAATCAGAGATGGCGAATCAGAGGCGGGGAATAAGACATGGGGAATCAGAGGCTGGGAATCAGACGCGGGGAATCAGAGGCGGGGAATCAGAGCTGGGGAATCAGAGGCGGGGAATCAGAGTTGGGGATTCAGCGGCGGGGAATCAGATATGGGGAAACAGAGGCGGGGAATCAGAGGCAGGGAAACAGAGGCGGGGAATCAGATATGGGGAATCAGAGGAGGGGAATCAAAGGTTGGGAATCAGAGGAAGGGAATCAGAGGAAGGGATTCAAAGGCAGGGAATCAGATGCGGGGAATCTGAGGCGGGGATTCAGAGCTGGGGAATCAGTGCGGGGAATCAGAGTTGGGGAATCAGATGCGAGGAATTAGATATGGGGAAACAGAGGCGGGGAATCAGAGGCGGGGAAACAGAGGCGGGGAATCAGATATGGGGAATCAGAAGTGGGGAATCAGAGGCAGGCAATCAGATGTGCGGAATCAGAGATGGGGAATCAGAGGCAGGGAATCAGAATCAGAAGCGGGGAATCAGAGGCTGGGAATCAGAGGCCGGGAATCAGATGCCGGGAGTAAGAGTCCGGGAATCAGAGGTGGGGAATCAGAGTCCGGGAATCAGATATGGGGAATCAGAGGTGGGGAATCAGAGGTGGGGAATCAGAGGCCGGGAATTAGAGGTGGGGAATAAGAGGCAGGGAATCAGATGTGCAGAATCAGAGTTGGGGAATCAGAGGCGGGGAATCAGATATTGGGTAACAGAGGCGGGGAATCAGAGGCAGGGAAATGGAGGTGGGGAATCAGATATGGGGAATCAGAGGAGGGGAATCAGAGGTTGGGAATCAGAGGCAGGGAATCAGAGGTGGGGATTCAGAGGCAGGGAATCAGATGCGGGGAATCAGAGGCGGGGAATAAGAGGCAGGGAATCACAGGCAGGGAATCAGACGTGGGGAATCAGATGCGGGGAATCATAGCTGGCGAATCACAGGCGGGGAATCAGAGTTGGGGAATCAGAGGCGGGGAATCAGAGGCAGGGAAATGGAGGCAGGGAATCAGATATGGGGAATCAGAGGAGGGGAATCAGAGGTTGGGAATCAGATGCGGGGAATCAGAGGCGGGGAATAAGAGGCAGGGAATCAGAGGCGGGGAATCAGATATGGGGAATCAGAGGCGGGGTATCAGAGGTGGGGAAACAGAGGCGGTGAATCAGACATGGGGAATCAGAGGCGGGGGATCAGAGGTGGTGAATCAGAGATGGGGAATCAGAGGCGGGGAATCAGAGGCAGGGATTCAGACGCGGGGAATCAGAGGCGTGGAATCAGAGCTGGGGAATCAGAGGCGGGCTATCAGAGTTGGGGAATCAGCGACGGGGAATCAGATATGGGGAATCAGAGGCGGGGAATCAGAGCTGGGGAATGAGAGGCCGGGAATCAGATATGGGGAAACAGAGGCGGGCAATAAGAGGCGGGGAAACAGAGGCGGGGAATCAGAGGTGGGGAATCAGAGGTTAGGAATCAGAGGCAGGGAATCAAAGGCGGGGAATCAGAATTGGGGAATCAGAGATAGGGAATCAGAGATGGGGAATCAGAGGCGGGGAATCAGACGCGGGGAATCAGAGGTGGTGAATCAGACCTGGGGAATCAGAGGCGGGGAATCAGTGTTGGGGAATCAGAGGCGGGGAATCAGATATGAGGAAACAGAGGCAGGGAATCAGAAGCGGGGAAACAGAGGCGGGGAATCAGATATGGGGAATCAGAGGTGGGGAATCAGAGGTTGGGAATCAGAGGCATGGAATCAGAGGCGGGGCATCAGTGGCGGGGAAACATAGGTGGGGAATCAGATATGGGGAATCAGATGTGGGGAATCAGAGGCGATGAATCAGAGATGGCGAATCAGAGGCGGGGAATAAGACATGGGGAATCAGAGGCTGGGAATCAGATGCGGGGAATCAGAGGCGGGGAATCAGAGCTGGGGAATCAGAGGCGGGGAATCAGAGTTGGGGAATCAGAGGCGGGGAATCAGATATGGGGAAACAGAGGCGGGGAATCAGAGGCAGGGAAACGGAGGCGGGGAATCAGATATGGGGAATCAGAGGAGGGGAATCAGAGGTTGGGAATCAGAGTCAGGGAATCAGAGGTGGGGATTCAGAGGCAGGGAATCAGATGCGGGGAATCTGAGGCGGGGATTCAGAGCTGGGGAATCAGTGCGGGGAATCAGAGTTGGGGAATCAGAGGCGGGGAATTAGATATGGGGAAACAGAGGCGGTGAATCAGAGGCGGGGAAACAGAGGCGGGGAATCAGATATGGGGAATCAGAAGTGGGGAATCAGAGGCAGGGAATCAGATGTGCGGAATCAGAGATGGGGAATCAGAGGCAGGGAATCAGAATCAGAAGCGGGGAATCAGAGGCCGGGAATCAGAGGCCGGGAATCAGATGCCGGGAATCAGATGCCGGGAAAAAGAGGCCGGGAATCAGAGGTGGGGAATCAGAGTCAGGGAATCAGATATGGGGAATCAGAGGCGGGGAATGAGATATGGGGAATCAGAGGCGGGGAATCAGATGCGGGGAAACAGAGGCGGGGAATCACATATGGGGAATCAGAGGTGGCCAATCAAAGGCGGGGTATCAGATATGGGGAAACAGAGGCGGGGAATCAGAGGCGGGGAAACAGAGGCGGGGAATCAGATATGGGGAATCAGAGGTGGGGAATCAGAGTTTGGGAATCAGAGGCAGGGAATCAGAGGCAGGGAATCAAACACGGGGAATCAGAGGCGGGGAATCAGAGCTGGGGATCAGAGGTGGGGAATCAGAGTTGGGGAATCAGAGGCGGGGAATCAGATATGGGGAAACAGAGGCGGGGAATCAGAGGCGGGGAAACAGAGGCGGGGAATCAGATATGGGGAATCAGAGGTGGGGAATCAGAGGTTGGGAATCAGAGGCAGGGAATCAGAGGCAGGGAATCAGAGGCGGGGAATCAGAGGCAGGGAATCAGACGTGCGGAATCAGAGATGGGGAATCAGAGGCAGGGAATCAGAGGCGGGGAATCAGAGGCGGGGAATCAGAGGCCGGGAATCAGAGGCCGGGAATGAGAGTTCGGGAATCAGAGGCCGTGAATCAGAGGCCGGGAATCAGAGGTGGGGAATAAGAGGCCGGGAATCAGAAGCGGGGAATCAGACGCGGGGAATCAGAGGTGGTGAATCAGAGCTGGGGAATCAGAGGCGGGGAATCAGTGTTGGGGAATCAGAGGCGGGGAATCAGATATGAGGAAACAGAGGCAGGGAATCAGAGGCGGGGAAACAGAGGCGGGGAATCAGATATGGGGAATCAGAGGTGGGGAATCAGAGGTGGGGAATGAGAGGCGGGGAATCAGAGGCAGGGAATCGGATGAGCAGAATCAGAGATAGGGAATCAGAGGTGGGGAATCAGAGTCTGGGAATCAGAGATGGGGAATCAGAGGCGGGGAATCAGAGGCGGGGAAACATAGGTGGGAATAAGATATGGGGAATCAGAGGTGGGGAATCAGAGGGGATGAATCAGAGATGGCGAATCAGAGGCGGGGAATCAGAGGCAGGAAATCAGACATGGGGAATCAGAGGCTGGGAATCAGATGCGGGGAATCAGAGGCGGGGAATCAGAGCTGGGGAATCAGAGGCGGGGAATCAGAGTTGGGGAATCAGAGGCGGGGAATCAGATATGTGGAAACAGAGGCGGGGAATCAGAGGCAGGGAAACGGAGGCGGGGAATCAGATATGGGGAATCAGAGGAGGGGAATCAGAGGTTGGGAATCAGAGTCAGGGAATCAGAGGTGGGGATTCAGAGGCAGGGAATCAGATGCGGGGAATCTGAGGCGGGGATTCAGAGCTGGGGAATCAGTGCGGGGAATCAGAGTTGTGGAATCAGATGCGGGGAATTAGATATGGGGAAACAGAGGCGGTGAATCAGAGGCGGGGAAACAGAGGCGGGGAATCAGATATGGGGAATCAGAAGTGGGGAATCAGAGGCAGGGAATCAGATGTGCGGAATCAGAGATGGGGAATCAGAGGCAGGGAATCAGAATCAGAAGCGGGGAATCAGAGGCCGGGAATCAGAGGCCGGGAATCAGATGCCGGGAATCAGATGCCGGGAAAAAGAGGCCGGGAATCAGAGGTGGGGAATCAGAGTCAGGGAATCAGATATGGGGAATCAGAGGCGGGGAATGAGATATGGGGAATCAGAGGCGGGGAATCAGATGCGGGGAAACAGAGGCGGGGAATCAGATATGGGGAATCAGAGGCGGGGAATAAGAGCTGGGGAATGAGAGGCCGGGAATCAGATATGGGGAAACAGAGGCGGGGAATAAGAGGCGGGGAAACAGAGGCGGGGAATCAGATATGGGATATCAGAGGTGGAGAATCAGAGGTTGGGAATCAGAGGCAGGGAATCAAAGGCGGGGAATCAAAATTGGGGAATCAGAGATAGGGAATCAGAGATGGGGAATCAGAGGCGGGGAATCAGACGCGGGGAATCAGAGGTGGTGAATCAGACCTGGGGAATCAGAGGCGGGGAATCAGTGTTGGGGAATCAGAGGCGGGGAATCAGATATGAGGAAACAGAGGCAGGGAATCAGAGGCGGGGAAACAGAGGCGGGGAATCAGATATGGGGAATCAGAGGTGGGGAATCAGAGGTTGGGAATCAGAGGCATGGAATCAGAGGTGGGGCATCAGAGGCGGGGAAACATAGGTGGGGAATCAGATATGGGGAATCAGAGGTGGGGAATCAGAGGCGATGAATCAGAGATGGCGAATCAGAGGCGGGGAATAAGACATGGGGAATCAGAGGCTGGGAATCAGACGCGGGGAATCAGAGGCGGGGAATCAGAGCTGGGGAATCAGAGGCGGGGAATCAGAGTTGGGGATTCAGCGGCGGGGAATCAGATATGGGGAAACAGAGGCGGGGAATCAGAGGCAGGGAAACAGAGGCGGGGA